>NC_040035.1:7220401-7585086 GCF_003713205.1 Coffea eugenioides
GAGATATTTCCTGACAGTTGGTTGTAAGCAACATCGATAACTTGTAAACTAGAACAGTTTTTCAAGCTCCTTGGTATAGCACCGACAAAGTTATTTCCCAATACAATGAACCTCGTCAGTGAGCTACCAATGCAAATATTTTGGGGTAAATAACCGCTAAGATAGTTTTGGTTCAGCAGTAGTTTATCTAAATGTGTAAGATTGTTGAATCCATCTGGAAGAACACCACTTAGCTGGGTTTGGAAAATACTAACATAAGCTAGTAACTTCAATGTTCCCAATTCGGGAGGGATAGTTCCGTATAAGTTGTTTAGAGAAAGTTCAAAGTGAATGAGATTGGTCAAATTTCCAATGGAGGAAGGAATATGCCCGGTAAGCTTGTTTTCAAAAATGTTTATAGAAGTTAACATCTTCAAATTACCAATTGAATTGGGAATCTCACCGGTGAGATTGTTATAAGAAAGTACAACATCTTCAAGGGATAAAAGGTTCCCAATTTCTTCCGGGAGGGGGCCGGAAAGAAAATTACCGTAAAGAGACAGGAAAGTCAGGTTACCTAAGTTTCCAATAGACTGCGGGATGGAACCCATAAGCAAATTCGCCCCAAGAGAGCATTGAACAAGAAACCTGAGTTTCCCAATCTCTTCTGGAATGGGACCTGATAGCTGGTTCCCACGAAGATTTAATTCATTTAGTTTAGTCAAGTTTCCAATTTCTTTGGGAATAGGTCCAGAAAGATAATTTCGGAAAAGATACAGCAGGGTCAGGTCACTTAAGTTTCCAATAGACAGGGGAATTGGACCTGTGAGGGTGTTGTCAGATAAAGAGAGTTGAGTAAGAGATCTCAGTTTCCCAATCTCTTCCGGAATGAATCCTGAAAATTTGTTGGTTCCTAGGGCCATCACAGATAGGTCGGTCAGATTGCCAATAGAAGTAGGGATTGATCCAGTGAACTCATTTCCTTGCAAAATGAGATGAACAAGAGACTTTAGAGACATAACTTCTTTTGGGATGGACCCATTGAATGAGTTATTGTAAAGGTACAAGAACCTAAGATTGGTTAGTTGGCCGATTTCAATAGGAATAGCACCAGACAATTGATTTAACCAGAAGGAAAGATAGGTTAGTCTAGAAAGGTTCCCAATGTTGGATGGTATGGTCCCATGGAGTGCATTTTGAGAAAGCTCAATTGTAGTTAGATGGGGCAGAGACGAGAAATTGAGATGATCAAGTGTACCTTTGATGCCAAAACTAGTGATGTTAATCACCGATACTCGTCCAGCTTTGTTACATCGAACTCCATACCAGGTACTGCAAGGATTTGCAGAAGATGACCAGGATGACAACTTAGATTGGCTATAATTGTCAAGACTGGCTTTCCATGTTAAAAGAGCTTTCCCTTCACTTCCAGCAGTTGATGCTGCATGCATTTGATCAGAAGCAGCATTGACTCCAGAACTGGAGAGCAAGTGAAGAATGGCCAAGCATGAAACTAAACTAATTGGACAGATGGAATATTTCAGGATTGACATATCTGCTGGATATACGTCACAATGAAATTCTTAAGGAAAAACTTTTGCTGTAAAGCCGATGGCCATCGTGGCGCTTGTGCTGCTATTTATAGAGATAACAAGTCCAATTGGAGATGAATTAAGTCGTCTGTCTCTCGTTATCATGTTCTCACCTATCATGCAAAAGTCCGGGTTTCATAATTTACTTGACATAGACGCAGAACCCATATAAACATGTTTGCATTTATGTTTCCCTACATTTGGCTTGGACTTTCTTTCCCTGCATATGATGTTTACATAATAAGCTTTATTTCCGAGGTCTTTCCCCCAACACCTACGGCAATCTAGTTGAGTCTTTAACTAATAACATAACGTCAAGTCTAGGGTTGAATTAATGTTAGTTAGCAAAGTCTTCCTTGGTCCCCAACATTTGGATAGTGATAATTTTATAAATCTCTCCTGAGATTTCTAACAACGTCACTGAGTTTTCTTGAATTTTTAAAAGTTTCACTTACCTCCCCTGTAAGCAATATGAGACCCTATAATGGACATACTAGTAGCTAGTTCACAATTCTAGCCTCATTTATTATTGCTATTGTCCAAATATTTTGACAAGTTACTGTTGGTCATTATTTCTACAATCCAAAAATAGAAAAAACTAACATCAATATCAATAAACAGGGGCCGTCAGAAATTTAGTTCCACCTTAGGTGCAGGTTATTATGAAAAAATGAAAAAAAAAAAAGAAGATAAATTTAGCATCATTGGTACCAAAGATGCCATACAAATTTGACGCCAATTGAACCGTAAATTCTAACAGCGCCATGTCTAAAACAAAGATCATACATTACACTCTAACCATGATATATTTAATTTTTTTAATCTTGGGGATATATGTCTTTTTTTACTGTAGATATTTGCTTGGACACCCTGAAATAAAATTCGTTTTGTAGCTTGACAAAGCGCAAAGTAATATTTTTATAGAATAATTAATATTTTGGCACCAATATCTTGAAAGTATTTTTATTACTAATTATCTTTGTTTTCCAACCATTTATTTCTGTATAAAACTTATAGTATATTAACAGGTAGGATTATGGAAGGGCACTGTGGCATGAAAAATTTTTTTCCTCCTAAAAGTAGTATTTTAGTATTACTTTTCATAAGATGGGTTGAAATGTTATAAAAAGGTTGGAATTAGGGACGGTAGGTGAGATATTTGAAAGTTTAGGGGAGCTTAATAATATTGTTAGAAACCACGGATTGAAATATGGTTGATTTTGTTTATAATTTATTTTAGTCAATAAAACCTTGTTTGATTCTCAACTTTATGGTATTTTTCAAGCTTGTTCAAATATGGCTGGTTTTGTTTCAGTATTTAGTTTAGTCACTTTATTATTTTTTCCCTTTTGTGCTCCTTTCCTTTTCTTCTTTAATCGTTTGGCATTCTCTTCCTATGCAAAATTAATTTAAAAAAAAACCACCATATCTTTTTTCTTAATTAAAAGGTAAACAATTTTGAAGGTAAATTTAAAAGACAAACTAATTACAGAGATTGTAGATGGATTACAATGTAGGAAAAGCAATCAAAAAAAATGGGTAAGCATATATAACATGAGCATCAAGATTCCAAAAAACTTTGATGTCCTCAAACATAATGAGAAACATTAGCAGGAAATGGAAATATTGGAAGGCAACAAAGTTAAAGATATCTACAGAAGCTCAACGATTGGAATTCTACTTCCATTAATATGTTTGGTTGAAAAAAAGCGATGGAGTGACTCCATTCTTAATCAACCATTAAAAGAAGTTGAACAACTAAGATAATTATGATTTTGTAGCATGAAGAAGAAATACCAATTCTGGAAACTTCAAATAAAACTACAAAAGACAGCTCGTGCAATCTGCTGCTCCCTGCACAACTAAAATTTGAAGTATTTCTGTCAACAAAATGAAAATTTCAATTATGTGCTTTTAAAATTGATTTCGCTCCTCTTATTTTTAATGGAAAGTGTAAACTTCTCTCAAAAAATATACTACATCAACGTAAACTTTTTCCATGTCCTACAACATTGCTAAAACCAACAAAATAACATTGAAGTATTGCTTTATTTCTCAGGTCTTTAGTCATTGCCCCTACCCCTACGGCAAGCTACATTAGTCTTTTGAACTCTCAACATAAAATCAAGTCTGGAATCTTTACGTACTTTACATGCGTGCACAAGTCAACTAAGTCCATTCACATTGTTTGGATTGTAATTTTTTATCAAAAAAATTTTTATGTTTTCTGTGAATATATTTTTTAATTATTTTTTTATCACATATACATCAATTCGTTCTCGTACATTTTCGTAGAAAAAATCCTAAAAATAGCAATTCAAACAGATCTTCCACAGTTTTTGAGATTTTTCAAATATGGTTGATTCTGTCGTAGAATTTATTTACCTCTTGAGTTAAGTTTTGAGATGAGAGAGACCAATAACACCTAATTCTGGAACAAATTGAAAAATTATTCTGTTCAAACCAATTCGTGCAATTATTAGCACATTTAGTGTAAATTTTTATAGTTTTGGTGTATAAATTTTAAAAAATTTAGTTATATGGGTTGATAAATTCAAGATTACATCTGATTTGTATTTTTTTCACAAAACGGTTGAAGAATTAAATATATTAGTTTGAACTGGATAACTTCTAACTTGTGAGGGCTACGATCCTGGTATTAGACCTCGGTTAAAACAATTTTGCCTAACAAATATCTGATGAACGATACATAATCAGATCCAACTTACGCTCAATGTATGAGGTAAGAAGAGGAGATTATTAACTTTATCCCACGTCAATAGTGGAATGAGCAGGTGTTAGTTTATATAAGTGTGTGGGAAAAGCCTTAGACCTTGAACTTAGCATTCCGATGATTGAGGCCACTGACACCTAACAAATTTTTGTCACTTTATTATTTTTTCCCTCTCTTTTCTCAATTCTTTTCTTCTTCTGGTAGGATATCATAATTTCTTTATCATTCTCTTCCCATGCATTCAAAATCCAGGTTTTTAGATGCCGTCCTCCTCCTCGCACCGAAAACCGTATCTCCATTCTTTACGCTAAACATGAATTTCTAGATAAGTGACTAATCTTGGAAATGTGGGGAAAGATAGACTGATTATAGAAATTATAGATGAATTACCAACATTTTCCCCGAGTCCTACAACATTGCTAAACCAACAAAATAACATTGGAGTATTGCTTTATTTCTCAGGTCTGTAGTCTTTACACCTACTCCTACGGTAATCTATATCGGTCTTTTTAACTCTTAACATAAAGTCAAGTCTGGAATCTTTACATACTTTCTCAATTTAGTCTTTACCCCTGCTCCTATAGCGATCTATATCATTTAACTCTCAACATAATGTCAAGTCTGGAATCTTTACGTACTTTATACGCATGCTCAAGTCTACTAAGTCCATTCAAAGTCTTAATTTTCCACAGTTTTTGAGTTTATTCAAATATGGTTGATTTGTTGTAGAATTTATTTATCACTTGAGTTAACTTTTGAGATTAGAGAGCCCACTAACACCTAATGCTGGGGCATAAATTGCAAATTTGTTCAGTTCAAACCAATTCATGTAATTATTAGCATATTTGGTGCAAATTCTTATAATTTTGGTGTATCTTAAATTTTACAAAAAATTTGGTTATATGCGTTCACAATTCAAGTTTAAATCTGATTCATATGATTTTCACAAAAAGGTGTAATTGATTATATCAACCAGTTTGAACTAAATAACTCCCAACTTGTGAGGCCTGTGTTCATGGTGTCAGACCCCAGTTATAACAATTCTGCCTAATAAATATCTGATGAAAGATTCATAATCAGATCCAACCTCCGGCTCGATGTATGAGGCGTGAGAAGGAGATTGTTAACTTTACATCGATACTTCAATGAGCATGTCTTAGTTTATATAAGTGTAAGGGAAAGGCTTAGCTCTTGAACTTAGAATTTGGATGATAGAGCTCAATAACACCTAACAATTTTTTTTGTCACTTTATTAAGTTTTTCCCTTTGGTTCTCAATTCTTTTCTTCTTCTTGTAGGACACTAATTTCTTTAACATTCTCTTCCCATGCATGCAAAAGTCAGGTTGCCCCCCTCCTCCTCCCACCGAAATTCACATCTCCTTTCTTTAACCTAAACATGTACTTCCAGATAAATGAATGATCTTGGAAATGTCGGGAAAGATAGACTAATTATAGAGATTGCTGATGAATTACAAATTAGGCAAAACAATTAAAAATAGGTAAGCAGAAAACATTAGCTGTAGGAAAGTTATACCAAGTTAGAGTTGATTGGTTAGTTTTGTTTATTGGCCACATGGCATTAGTTCATAAGTCAATAGTATTAGTTGCATTATTGTGTTGTAGAAGAAGTCACATGGGATTATTCCCATTAATTATTAGTACTAATAGTCCGCTGAGAATATAAAAGCTGCATAGGGATATATTGCCTCTGTCCGATTGTCGTTGTCTTTGTAAGAAGCCGTAGCCTCGGTTGATTAATAATTCACAAGTGTCGCGCTTGTGTAATAATCAAATTCCTACTCACAAAAATATAAACGAGTATAATGGCAAGCAAGGTCGTCTCCACAGGAATTAGAAGGAACATTCACTTCTTTTCAAGCAAATTCAATTAAGGGGGTTTTGGGAGATTTAAAATTAAAATAAAGCAATTAATGAAAATAAAACTAATTAGGCAAGAGTAAATTAAATTAAACTAAGGATTAACAAGCTCTAACCAAGGAATTAACTCCGAAAGCGGTTCATATAATAGATCATCGATGCAAGAATTATCTCAATTATTCGCTAATAAACAGGTTATAGTTGTCATACATGCGATAAACAACTAGCTTTTCCTTAATGTCTCGATAGTTAAGGTACGCCCATTAACTACTTCCCTAACCAAGAAATAACCCTAAGTATGTCCATAAGATTTAATTTCTTGATTGCATTAAAAATCAGAAAAGCCCTATTCTAATTAACAAACACACTATCAGGGTTTATTTAGATTAGATCGTATGTCTCCCTAACATTGCTCCAATCATATTAGTTATCACTAATTTAAGATAATTAAACAATTATGGATTTAACTGTCCTAACTGACAATAGTTTGTTAGATTGAATTAAATATCAGACGCCTTTGATATTCAAACAACTAACAACCATGAGAAATTAAATCAGAAGACATACAAATACTAACGAATAAAAGAAATTAATAAAAATAGTTAGATTTCATAGTCGTTGGTGAACCAAAGTCCTTTGTTATTTCTCGACTAGAAAAAGAAAATTTAGTTCTTCATTGTTGAGAAAATTCCCAACGCGATGCTATGAAAGAAAACCCCAGACATGCGGCCAACCAAAGCAAAGATAAAAATCTAATCTAAGTGACTAGTCACTCGCAATTCTACTTATTGCCGAAGTATCAATCCAACGGGAATTCGGCCTTCTTTTCCTCCCCAGTTTCCTACTTCGTGTATCCTACTACTAATGAAACATCCTCTTTTAATAAAAGAAAGAAACTACAAAATATAATGTCTCACATTTCCTAATTAATTCCTACAACTAAAAAAATGATTTCTAAATTTTCCACCATAGGCTCTTCGGTATTTGGCTCGATTAGGAAATGCCCGCATGTAAATCCCGAATCGTCTGGGCTTGATTGCAATTGTTGGGAAATTACACCCTTTTTAGCAAATTTCCCTCCAATGCCCTATAATTAACACAAAACACCAAATATAAGTGGAATCTGACAATTAAAACAATATTTTGTAAGTATAAAAGGAGAAATTAATCATAAATTTAATAACAATTTGCACCCTATCAATAATGAAATTTTCACTTTGCCTCAAATTGTTGTTCTTGATTATTCTTGTAGGTTTGTGTTATTGATTTGGGTTCATCAGAGTGATACCAGAGTTATGGTAGATTGAAACATGGCAAATCCTAATCCCACTATTATCTGTTCTATTCAAAAATTTAAAATGAAAGTAGAGTTTAATTTTTGGCAGAAACAGATGATAACCCATCTCAAAGCGTGAAAATTACATGAATATATTGAAACTGCACTTGCTTGGGATGCTAGTGAGAATGATAAGGCGAAAGACAGCTTGGTTTTATAGCAGATCCATCAAGCAATTGAAATATCAATTTTTGGAAAAATTGTTAGATACAACAAAGGAGGCTTAGGATATATTGAAAAAGACATACAAAGAGATTCACAGAGTCCAACAAAATAATTTGATGATGTTGAAGAGGAAATTTGAACTTGTGATGATGGAGAAGTAGGAATCTATTGAATAATATTTTTTTGGTTTGTCAAATATTAAAAATGAAATGGCACTTAATTAGTATTGGCTCTCTATGAGAACATTTATTGAGAAAGTTCTCAGTACCTAATCCGTAAAATTTAATCATGTTAGCTATGATTCACGAGACAAAAGATTTGAAGAATTTGAGTATAGAACATTTGCAAGGGTCATTAATTCTGCATGAACAAAAAAAATAATAGAATGTTGGAAGATAAACTGGAGAAAGATACGATCGAAAAGACGCAGCAGATATAGTTGAATTTGAAAGGTAATAATGAAGTTAAGAAATAAGGTGAATCCAGCCAAAACAGCAGATGTGGCTACAATAAGAGAGGTGGTCGGGCTACAACAATACATCAAATTCTGGACGCGGTAGAGGTAATAATTTTAATTTTAGAGGTGGTAATTTTGGCAGAGAAAATAATTTTGGACTAATAGTTCAATGTTATAATTGTGAAAATTTTGGCCATAGACAATTTGAATGTAAATTTGGAGAAAATGTAGACAGATATTCCAAGCTAATGTTGCTGACAAGTCAAGTTCAAGATAATAATAAAAGATTTGAGCCTTTATTGTTAGCTTGTAATGCTATTTATGTGAGTGATAAAAATAAATGTGATGTGAACATAAGATCCAATGATTCATGTTTAAGTCATACAAGTAATTGATCCATTGGAGTCATCAAAATCGGATCCCTTCTCTAAGTTTGTAAGTGTTAAGTTGTCGTTTGTCTAAGTTAAACTCCAACCGTGTGTTATTTAGTAATTAGTATTAATTTGGAGTTAACTTGAGTCATTAGTTTGGTTAACTAAAAGGTTAGGTCATGTTGACCATAGTTGAGTCTTAAGTCAAGTTAGTTTCCTAGTTCTAACTGAGTTAGGTTTAGTTAGCTGTTTTCTAGTTGAATTAGGTTTTTGAGTCTTTGTAAAGGCTATAATAAACCTTGAGTCCAACGTTTTTTCATAAGACATGATAAATTAAAGAAAATTCTAGCAAAACACTTTGTGTTTAGCGAGTCTTTTGTCTAAGAGATCCAAACTTGAATACTTGAGAGGATTCTTAAGTTTTCAATTGACTTATCAATTCAAGATCACGTTGAATTGTGACTTCGTTCTACTATTTTAATCAATCTCAAGCTGTCCTTGATTGGATTAGAATCCATCCAATTTTGTCCATAGCATGATCAAGATAGATCCTTCCGCTGCTTGATCAACTTAATTCTTCAAAACAGGTTCTTACTGGGTTGAGTTCGTATTAGTTGGTACCAAAGCTGGTTGAAGGTATCGAGTTATATCCTTGTTCTTGTGTCAATTTTCGTTGTTGTTGTCCTCAGTTTTTTGTTTTTAGAGTAAAAAAAGTACCATATTGTGTTTTCGTGTTTGTTTATCAAACCTGTTCGCCTTTTGTCTTGCTTGTGTCGCTTGGTTTTTGTTGTTTCCATTGTTGTCTGCATCTTGTTCCTCTTGTTTAAGTCTCCAAATCATGTCTTGTTTGATGTTTTGGTCCCTTCGTTGCGCCTTGTTTCTTGTTTGGTAAAATCTGTCCAAGTGTATTTGTTGAATCGCTAGGGTTTGTGATTGTTCTTGTTGTCCACTTTTCCTTTGCTGTCTGTATAGCTATCTTGCTATCAGTGTGTTGTTTCCCTTGTTCAAGTCATGTTTTGTCTTGAATTGTGTCTTATGTCTTGTTGTCTTGGAGTCTTGTGTCAAGATAAACAAAAACAAAAACAAGAAAAAAATTGCTGTCCTCGAGTTTTGTAGTAATCTGTGGGTTGTTCCTTGTGTCATGTGTATAATTCGTGGCTAGTTTCTCTTGTTGCTTGGAAGTACTTGAAATTTTTGAATTTCTGAACCAATAATCTTGAATTTCTTGAACTTTCTTGAAAATCTTGGGGTTCTTGAATCATACAAAAAGGGTTTCTTAAAAATCCTGAACCAAAGTTTCCAAAATCTTAAACTTTTGAAAACCCAAAGTTCATTGTCTTGAACTTGGTTGCGGCTAATCTTGTTTCTTGAAGAGGTGAACCGAATTGAAAAACAAAAAGAAAGGAAAAGAATTGATCTGTCAAAAAAAAAAAGAGAAGAGAAAAGAACAAGAAAGAAACATTGAATCGGATCATAAGTCTTGAGTTGGAAACAAAGAAGCCATTTGGAAATAGGAAACCAAAGTTGGCTTGGGCTGTTGCCAAAATGTGGTCATATAATCCTTGTTCAATTTGGGTTTTGCTAGCCACTTGAAACACTTAGGAAAGTGTCTTAAAAATCAGCATCTTACTTTCCTAAAGTGAACCCAAGAACCAGTGAACCAAGCTTCCAAATTCTAGCAACAAACACATCGGGTAGAGCATCTTTCTAAGTTCCTAAAAATTTCAGCCGAATTGTTTGTTGTTCCAGTTTTGATTACTAATCTGTCCAGCCATAGAGAGTCCGAAATTAAGTCTTATTTCCAGTTTATATATGAGTCTAGTTATAGTCCAAATCAGTTTTGGAGTCCAAGAATTCATAGGTTTCCTAAGTTGTGTCAATAGTTTCCTAATTTGAGTCATCGGTTGCCTAATTTGAAATCCTCCTTGTCTCATGTCTTTCTGGGCTGAATTGAACACCAAATCAAACCAGGTTTTTTGTTGTCTCTTTCCAGCAATAAGTTAAAGTTAATTGTTTCTTAAAATCTAGTCCAAAATCTGCACAAACTAGCATCAAATCTGTACGGGTTTTACCAAATTTTGTTAGGGTCTTTGAGTTCCATTCTCCATGAACTAAACCTGGGAATTTCTAGCCTTGTTTCAGCACTTTTAAGTCATCCAGATCAGTCCTTGTTGTGTTCAAATCTCAACTCAAGTGTACCAAATCCCATCTACGCCACCTTCCTTGTGAATTGTTGGATAAGTCATTGAACTACTTGAAAATTTTTTTATTTCTTCAAGAAAGGAGATCAAAGTCCAAGAGATTGCTTGGTGAGCTTATTAGAGTGTCTTAAATACTTGAGTGATACATGAGTGCGAGTGCATACAGGTGAGGGTGTGTTGTGAGGAAATTTTCCTTTGTTTTAATTTCCTTTATTAAACAGTTTGCAGGTTAAAGATGAATACCAAAGGAAGTTCACACCACTTTAATCCTACTATGGAGAATATAATAGGTGAAATTAAACAAATTTGACACGAAACTTTCGAGTCTCTTCATAAACACCTTGATCGAATGGTGAATAAGGATGTCAAGAGGAGGGGTTCTACACAATTTCATTTCAAGGTACGATTTACCTCTTCAAAGTCAGTATATTCAAGGAGAAGGGAAGAGGTTCATTTGACAACTAAGCATGCAAATACATCATCCATAGATGAAGGACTTAGTCAAGTATGGGAGACATATCAACCCCTCCTACAACAAAAGTTTGAGAAAGAGAAAGCTGAGCATAGTTATGAAAGTGTAGAGGTGAAACTTGAGAGTACAATTGAGAAAAAAGTTGAGGAAAGTGTCGAAGAGAAAGCGAGTGAACTTTCAAAGGAATTGAGTAGGGAAAGGTCCGTAAATGCTTCGGCTCTAGTGGAAAAACAAAAGGGAAAGCCAACGTCTATTGCAAAATCTAAGGATGTGAGAAGAGATTCTTATTGTACTAACTATCTTAACTTTGCAATGTCTAGTGTTTCTTGTTTTGTGCAGGTTAAGCGAAGTGCAATTGTATTGACCTTGAGTTGTTCCACTTCTATATCCACTGGAGAGTTAAAGAGCTTCATGGATTTGGAGTCTTAAGTGTTAAATCTCTTTGTTATCAACAAATGATCAATTTCTCACATAGAGTTGATTTACTTGTTGATCATCCAAATGCTGTTTCAAAGGGAGTTTTTGCATTTAACTCTAGTTCTATACCTTCTTACCATTTAGCTGATGATGTTCCATTGCTTCTTTATCCAATTCATGGTTCTTTTCAAGCTGAGGGTTATTTCGCTTTTGTAGGTTGTAAAGCTGTCCAACCATTTCCACAACTATTTTATGCAATGAAACCGGATTTCATGCTTGTTCCAGCCGAATGTTGTGATCTTTCAAACTTATTCCAACATCCAAAAGCTAGTTGCCAAGTGTTCAATTTATCAACTTCAACTTGTGCTAGTTCATGTGATTCTCATGAAGTGGAATTCAATTGTTCGCTACCCCATATGTTGGAATATAAGAACTTGTGTGTCAAGACAGATCTGAAAGCTATTCTTCACTTGTTGATTCATGCTTCTAAGGATGTGCAACAACTTGCTCCAGTTTTGTCCATGTAAGAAGTTCCAAATCAACATCGCCTAGTGATGGATTTCATATTGTTGCACAAACAAAGTTGGGACTTTACTAGTCGACCTGAGCATCCCTATGAAGATCACTATCTAGTAGATGCAAATGAGGTTACTCATGATGATCAAAGAGCAAAGTGGCATTACAATCAGTTTCGTGTACATTGGTACATCCCTTGGTTAAAGACGTTGCTCATGAGTTTCTTGTAATTGCATAAACACCACGCAATATGGTATGCTCGTATGAAAGTGATGCCCGAGTTGCTGCATTATCTCCAATCCATCGATTTGTGGGCAAATCGCTTTCAAGATGAGGGGAATAATGTAAAAATAGGATCCAATGATTCATGTTCAAATCATACAAGTAGTTGATCCATTGGAGTTCGTCAAATCATTATCAAATCATCCATTGGAGTCATCAAAACTAGATCCCTTCTCTAAGTTTTGTCATTTATTTAGCTTACAAGCGTTAAGTTGTCATTTGTCTAAGCTAAACTCTAGTAGAGTGTTAGTTAGTAATTAGTATTAATTTGGAGTTAACTTGAGTCATTAGTTTGGTTAACTAAAAGGCTAGGTCATGTGGACCATAGTTGAGCCTGAAGTCAAGTTAGTTTTCTAGTTCTAACCGAGTTGGGTTTAGTTAAGCGTTTTCTAGTTGAATTAGGTTTTTAAGTCTTTGTAAAGGCTGTAAATAAGCCTTGAGTCCAACGTTTTTTCATAAGACATGATGAATTAAAGAAAATTCCAACAAAACACTTTGTATTTAGCAAGTCTCTTGTCTAAGAGATCTAAACTTGAATACTTGAGAGGATTCTTAAGTTTTCAATGGACTTATCAATTCAAAATCATGTTGAATCGTGGCGTTATTCTACCTTTCTAATCAATCTCGAACTGTTCTTGATTGGATTAGAATCCATCCAATTTTGTCCATAGCTTGATCAAGACAGATCCTTCCACTGCTAGATCGACTTGGTTCTTCAAGACAAGTTCTTGTTAGGTTGGGTTTGCATCAAAATGGTAGTCGGATACGGCTGCAATAATCACATGTTTGGCAAGAAAGAATTATTTGTTGAATTTAATGAATCTATCCGTGGTGAAGTTAAGTTAGGGAATAACACTATTTTACCGATGTATGGCAAGGAAAAAATCCCTATTAGCCTCTAAAATGGGTTTACTAATTTTATTTCTAATGTTTTTCTATGTTCTTGAGTTGTATCATAATTTGTTAAGTATGGACCAATCTTTTGAGAAAAAATATGATATATGTGTTAGGAATGGTACTTGTACTATTTTTTATAAAAGTATTGGAATGATTTTCTGTGTATTTCAGTGTATCAATAACTCCAAATTGCTTATTTTTACTAAATGTGAATATTGTAAATTTTTTCTATACGAGTACGGTGATAGATGACAATAATTAGCTGTGGCATATATGATTTGGTCAGTTAAATTTTGACAATTTGAGATTTTTGGCCAATAAAAGAATGGTTAGTGGGCTGCCTAGTATCAGAAATTCTAGCAGAATTTGTGATATTTGTGTTTTGGAAAAGCAACACGGATGCTTTTCAAATTGCTAAATCATGGAGGGCTAGAAAATCACTAAAGATTATTCATTCGAATTTGTGCATTGTGGATGTTCCTTCCAATGGTGGTTGCCGGTATTTTATTGCCTTTATTGATGATTTTAGTAGTAAAAGTTGGGTGTATTTTTTTAAAGTAGAAATCTGATGCCTATGACACTTTTAAAATTTTTAAGACTTTTACTTAGAGGCAAAGTGGCCATAAGATTGAAATTTTGAGAATGGATAGGGGTCAAAATATTTGATTTGTGATGATTTTCATGAGAAAAATGGGATACAACATCAGCTGACTATTAGGTATACTACACAACAAAATGAAGTGACAGATAGGAAGAATAGGACAGTTATGGATATGGTGAGCTATATGTTGAAATTGAAAAATATGCTAAAGTCTTTTTGGACAGAAGCAATTTCTTGTGCAATTTATTTGTTGAACAAGTATCCTACCAGAAATATTCTTAAGAAAACTCCTAAAGAAGTTTGGAGTGGTACAAGACCTTTTATTGACCATCTCAAAGTTTTTGAGTGTCTTACTTAGCAAGGGGGCATGATCCTACCAAATGTTCCTTCATCACTAACCTCGCATTGTCTCTAGAGTGTCTCACTTAGCGAGGGGGTGTTCAGATCATGCCCCTTTACTCATTAAATGTACAGCCCATCGGTTCACTTCCTTTTGCTTTCGATTTTTTAACATTTGGTGTCGACATCCCCAGTTTGATGAGGTAGTTTCTATGGCATGGGGAATGCAAGTCCAGGGGGTTGGTATGGCCAAGTTCTTTAAGAAGTTGATGGCGGTGAGGAAGGCTCTGAGGCAGTGGAACCGAGAGGTGTTTGGTGATGTCACTTCTACTGTAAAGAAGGCGGAACAGGTGTTGTGACAACGTGAGAGTATTTATGATCGCTGCCATGATGAGGAATCTAGGACTCTTCTGTAGGAAGCTAAAGCAATCTTCAACAAGGCGTTGGCACAAGAGTGTGCTTTTTGGTGACAGAAGGTGGGGGTTAGGTGGCTTCAAGAGGGGGATGCTAATACTGCGTACTTTCACTCCCTTGTCCGGCAAAGGCGGAACACGAATTTTATTTCTCGGATCAAGATGGACGACGAGGGATGGTGCGAGTCTCTACAAGGTATCAAACCTCCGCTATTACGTTCTTTTCGAGACTATTCTTATCTAACGGACATCGGGGGTCCGTTGATGAGCTACCCTTTGATGTCCCATCCGTTGGGGCGGCAGACAACGCGATGATGAAGGATCTCCCGACATTGGAAGAGCTTCACTCGGTGGTGTTTTCGTTCGATATTGACAGTGCCCTAGACCCGGATGGATTTGGATCAGGATTTTATCAAAGCTGCTGGTTTACTATAAAAGATTATCTGATAGAGGCGGTTCAGGACTTCTTTAGAGACATGCAGCAACCGCGAGGCTAGACTAGCTCTCTCCTGGTGCTCATTCCCAAAATAGAGGGTGCCTCCCAATGGCGGGACTTTCGACCGATTAACCTGTGCAATGTTAGCTCGAAAATTATTTCTAAGATTCTAGCTAATTGTTTGAATAGGCTCCTTCCAGATCTGATTTCACCTTGGCAGACTGGCTTCGTTCCGGGGTGAGGGATCTCTGATAACATCTTATTGGTGCAAGATGATGAGCAACCCTAGGGGAAGACCCTCCTAGACCCTCCCAACCTTGTAATTATCAGAGTTGGATCTTTTCTCCCAATGGAAATTGAACTCGATTGTTCTCATGGACTCAAGACCTCTGACACACAAAGGCAATCGGCAACCTTAAGCAAATAATGATGGATGAAGAGACACCATGATTAGGGAACAAACTAATCGATAAAGTCTGATTTGAATCCTAAGCTATGAACTCAAGAATTCAAGAGTAAGTTCGATTAAGAACTTGAAGGAAAATTCCTCACGATTTCTGGTTGTAATAATCTGTGTCTTTACTCATACAAGAGGTGCCTTTTTATAGGCTAAAACTAGGGCAAAATCCGGCCCACATAAACCTGGGAGAAATTCGGTCCGCATAAAGAGCTTAAAGAGCCAGCTCTTTAAGGCTTTCCGATAAGGCCCAATAATTAATAAAATACTCAACGCCTAACAACTATTAAACTAGACAATTTTAAAACAACTACCAACTAAGCTAACAAGTATGAGATCATTCCTTCACTTCAAACGTACAAGTGAACAAAGTAATTTCATGGTCCATCAAATCTTCAAACTTAGCTTGTTCCTTGCTTGTATGGTGAATGATCAAGGCTCGTAAAGCTTCCTTCACCTTCTTGGTTCTTGATCTTGTCATCGGACCACCAATGTTGATCAAAGGGTCCTTGACCCAAGGTTGAAGTTGTTGCGCACCCGTATCCGCATCATTCCCTCCCTTCTCGAAAGGATTCGTTCTCGAATCTTCAAAGTCTGTATCAAAGTCAAAAGGGGATAGGTCAGACACATTAAAAGATACGCTTATGCCATACTCACTTGGAAGTTCCAATTTGTATGCATTGTCGTTGATCCTCTCTAGGACTTGAAAAGGTCCGTCGCCTCTTGGATGTAACTTGGTCCGTCGAGATGTTGGAAACCTTTCCTTCCTCATGTGCACCCAAACCCAATCACCAGGTTCGAATACAACATGCTTTCTTCCCTTATTCGCATGTTGTGCATATTGCGCATTTTTCTTCTCAATTTGAGCTCGAATTCTCTCATGCAAGGTCCGAACAGCCTCTGCCTTTTTTATACCATCTGCGCTTAAACACTTATCAACAGGAATAGGTGATAAATCTAGAGGAGTTAGCGGCTAAAACCCATAAACAATTTCAAAAGGAGAATGATTAGTAGTAGAATGAGTGGTTCGGTTATATGCAAACTCAGCGATAGGCAAACATTCTTCCCACTTCTTCAAGTTCTTTTGAACAATGGCTCGAAGTAAAGCACCAAGGGTTCGATTGGTTACCTCGGTTTGACCATCCGTTTGAGGATGACTAGAAGTAGAAAATAGCAACTTCGTTCCCAACTTTCCCCAAAGTGATTTCCAGAAGTAGCTTAAGAATTTCACATCCCTATCACTTACAATAGTACGCGGTACCCCATGCAATCTAACCACGTCCTTGAAGAATAAATCAGTAACATGGCGCGCATCACTTGTTTTCCTACAAGGGATAAAGTGAGCCATTTTAGAAAATCTATCCACTACAACAAAGATACTATCCATACCTCTAGAAGATCTTGGTAAACCAAGCACAAAATCCATGGATAAGTCTGTCCAAGGAGTATGAGGTACGGGTAGAGGAGTGTATAATCCATGAGGGTTACTCCTTGACTTGGCCTGCTTACACTTTAAACACTTATCACAAATGTTAGCAATGTCACGCCTCATTTTAGGCCAATAGAAGTGTTCATGCAAGATGTCAAGAGTTTTATCAATGCCGAAATGTCCCATCAATCCTCCCCCATGGGCTTCTCTAACAAGTAATTCCCTAAGCGAACAATTGGGAATACATAGGCGATTTTCTTTGAACAAGAAACCTTCATGCCTATAGTACTTTTGAAATGCAGCATGTTCACAAGCTTGAAACACATTAGAAAAATCGTTATCATGGGCATACATGTTTTTAATGTGCTCAAAACCAAGTAGCTTAATGCTCATGTTAGTGATCAAAGTATACCTCCTAGACAATGCATCTGCAACGACATTATCTTTCCCCTTCTTATACTTAATGATGTACGGAAAGGAATCAATAAATGCAATCCACTTCGCATGTCTTTTATGCAACTTACCCTGACCCTTAAGGAATTTAATTGATTCATGATCTTTATGTATCAAAAATTCCTTAGGCATAAGATAATGTTGCCACACTTCAAGAGCACGCACAACAGCGTACAATTTTTTATCATAAGTAGGGTAATTAAGAGCTCCCCCACTCAACTTTTCACTAAAATATGCCAAGGGCCTATTATTTTGATGTAAGATAGCCCATATGCCGATTCCACTAGCATCACATTCAACTTCGAACGTCAAGTCAAAATTAGGCAAAGCAAGAATAGGTGCCGAAATTAACAACTTTTTAAGCTTAAGAAATGACTTTTCTTGCTCTTTTTCCCATTGAAACCCCACATTCTTTTTAATTACCTCATTCAAAGGTGCTGCAATAGTACTAAAGTCTTTAACAAATCTCCTATAGAAACTTGCAAGACCATGAAAAGACCTTACCTGAGACACATTGGTTGGAGTCGGCCACTCTAAGATGGCTTGTACCTTGGCGGGATCAACACTTATGCCATTTGCACCAACAATATATCCAAGGAAATTAACTTCAGGAGTGCAAAAGACACATTTTTCCGTGTTAGTAAACAAGTCGCAAATGCTCAACATGTTCATCTAAAGACTTGCTAAAGATCAATATATCATCAAAATAAACAACAACAAACTTTCCAAGAAAATGCCTTAAAACATGGTTCATTAACCTCATGAAAGTACTTGGAGCGTTTGTTAAGCCGAAAGGCATCACAAGCCACTCATAAAGACCATACTTTGTTTTGAAAGCAGTTTTCCATTCGTCACCTTCCTTTATTCTTATTTGATGATAACCAGATCTTAAATCAATTTTAGTGAAAATGATTGCTGCATGCAATTCTTCTAACATATCGTCTAACCTAGGAATGGGATGACGATACTTAACAGTAATTTTATTAATTGCACGACAATCTGTACACATTCTTCAAGTCCCTTCTTTCTTAGGTATTAAAATGACTGGAACCGCACAAGGACTAAGAGATTCACGAACCTGGTCCTTTTCAAGGAGGGAATCGACTTGCCTTTGGATTTCCTTTGTTTCCTCCGGATTTGCTCTATAGGCTGGTCGATTTGGTAGAATTGCTCCAGGAACAAAGTCGATTTGATGTTCAATACCTCGAATTAGAGGTAATCCTTTCAGTAGTTCCTCCGGAAACACATCCTTGAATTCCTGCAAAAGAGAGTAAATTGCAGTAGGAAGAGAATCGGTTATGCCAAGTGTGTAAAAAGAAGAATAATCGGCTTCTCGGTACATAAGTACTATGAGAAGACTTTGTGCATTCAAGGCCTTATCTATCTCACGCACACTTGCATAAAAGCTCCTTTTCTTCGCTTTCAAGCTCTCGACCTCACTGAGTCTTTTCCCACTCGAATTTTCTCTTTCACTCAACTCGGCCTCTACTTTCTTTTTTTCCTCATCCTCAGGCACATTCGGCTTTTACTTTGCCTCTCTCAGTTGCCTTTTCTCTTGCTCTTTTCTTAGATGCAATTGTTCTTCATACACTTGTATAGGTGTCAAGGGTGAAAGAGTGATTTTGAGGTTGTCCATAATGAACTTATACTTATTGGTAAGTCCAATATGATCAGCCTGTCTATCATACTCCCAAGGACGCCCCAACAAGACATGACTAGCATGCATAGGAATTACATCACATAAAACTTGGTCCTTGTATCGACCAATAAAAAAAACGATTAAAGCTTGTTTGGTCACCTTGACTTCCCCCCATCATTTAACCAAGATAGTCTATAGGGTTTAGGGTGGTAAGTCCATGGAAGGTGTTTTTGCTCAACAAAGTCAGCAACTACGTAATTAGTACAAGAGCCACTATCAATGATCATGAGACATACCTCATCTCCAATTTTGCATCTCGTATGAAAAATGTTGGTCCGTTGGAGACCATCTTCTTGAACTTGTGCATTTAGCACTCTCATAGTCACCATAGTTCGAGCTACGGGGTCCTCTTCTATTTCAACCAGGTCATCATCCTTCCCCTCTTTTTCAAGCGGTGGCATGTCCGCATATTCCTCCTCTCCTTCGCTTTGCCACATTCCCTCTTCATTCATGTACATGATGCTTCGGTTAGGGCATTGAGCCATGAGGTGGCCAATTTCCTTGCATTTGAAATATGCCTTTGGCTGGTTGGTAGGCGTATTTGCCCTTGAAAGAGTCTGCCGCGGGGTTGGTTTAGAAGGAGTTGCACTCGGATGTAACGGTTGCTCCATTCGCCTGTTTTCTCTTTCTTTATTACCTTGCCTCGGCCAAGCATTGGATGTTGGCAATTGATCTCTTCTCCAAGGTGTGGAAGAGGATGTAGTGGTTCGGCCACTAGGTGTCTTTATAGGTAAGGCTTGCTTTTCCACCTTCTCTGCATAAGACACCATTTGTTGTAGCTCAAAGTGGTCTTGAAGCTCAACCTTCTTCCTAATTTCAGGATTTAATCCATTAAGGAATCTTGCCATGGTTGCTTCCGGATCCTCTTGTACATTGGCCCTTATCATTGCTACCTCCATTTGTTTGTGGTACTCATCAACCGAATTGGACCCTTGAGTGAGTCGTTGGAGCCGATTGTACAAGTCCGTGGTGTAATGGAAGGGTACGAATCGTTTCCTCATCACTTGCTTCATTTCAGCCCAAGTGTCAATCGGTTGTTTCCTATTTCTCCTCCTTGTGGCACATACTTGCTCCCACCAAATAGATGCATAATCTTGAAATTCAATAGCTGTAAGTTTCACCTTTTTCTCTTCAGAGTAATTGTGGACTTCAAACACTTGCTCAACTCGCCTAACCCAATCCAAGTAAGCTTCAGGATCATTCTTCCCATGAAAGGTTGGCATCTTGGTCTTGATGGAACCAAAATTGTCATCGGTTCTCCTAGGCTGGTCTCGACCTTCTCTCGCTTCCATGTGGCTTTTCCTTGATCGGAATAAGGTGTTAGAATGATATCTCTCATCATCCGCATCATGGTCAGCACTCTGAACACTCGAAACCCTATGGTGTGTATCTCCGGTACCTCGCATCTCAAGGGCAGCCAACCTGTCGGATAATTGTGTTATCACAAATTCTTGTCTCTCCGCTTTTTTTTTGAAGAGTTTGGAGCACCAGTTTGAGTGACACGTCGGTCTCAGACGGCTCGGGCATGTTCCCCTCTTGAGACATATTGTCCATCCTGCAAAAACAAGTGTATCCTAGTCTACCTTGCAAGCACTCGTGTATCACTCAAGGAAACACACTCACTCTCAATTTTCCTTCTCAAAGTTCTGAAAACAACTCAACTCTCAAAAATTCCAGAATTAATGACTCTATAAGCAAGTAACAAGACACAAAGCAGAATTTTGCAAATCTTAGAAAAACTCTACCCGAAGCTGAAACTTTTTTTTTTGAGCTGCTGTTTTGCTGAGTTTCTGGTCAGTACTTTGGAGGGTAAATGGTGCTTCTGGAGTGCTCAAATAATGTATGAATCAGTCCTCAAATTTCAGGGAAATCGGCTCGCAAAGACTAGCTCGACCGATTTTAGAAACCCAAAAATTTAAAAGCGGTTTGGCTAAGGTGTTTGTGGTGGTTTAGGTTTGGTTTGGAAACTGATTTGGGGGTGTTTGGGGTCTGGTTAGGTCGTTTAGGGTCGTTGGAATTCAATTAAGATTGGAGACTCAAGAATTGGAAACCAATCAAGATTTGGAGACTCAAGTTTTGGGAAACCAATCAAGATTTGGAGACTAATTAAGAATTGGAAACCAATCAAGAATTGGAAACTCAAGATTTGGGATACTTGATTTCCTTTGTGTGAGAGCCGATTCCTTCTCTTCTTCATTTTTTTTTTCGTTCTCTTTTTTTTTTTTTTTTGCTTCGGCTCTTCAAGGAACACAAATTTAGGTCACACCAACAAGTTCAAGAAAACGGATGAAGGGTTATGCAAATTCCAAGAAGACCCTAGTTCTTGATTTATTGTTCAAGAACGTTCAAAACAAGACTTCGTGGTCCAAGAACTTCAAGAATTTGTTCAAGAAGCTCAAAAACTTTCCCAAATTACGTTGTGGTGTTTAGGGTTTGCAAGAACAACAACCAATACTCAAGAAATAGGCAAAACAGAATCTCAGCAATACTCAAAAGAAAAATTCCAGCAATACTCTAGCAACTTGGACACTAAAACAATATAAGGTACGTGACTCTCATTTTTTTTGTCTTTAACCCTAACAACCCAAACACAAGTACAACAAACCCAAGAACTTGGACAGAAAACACAAAAAGACAACACCCAAATAGATTATTATTTTTTACTCGGGTGAACAGTAACGTGAACAGTACGATGAACAGTAATCGCTACAGTATTTTTTTTTTTTTGACTAAAGACACAAACTAGCAAGATATGAACAACTTCAATTAAAAGAAAATTAACCTGATGCTCTGATTACCAACTGATGAGCAACCTTAGGGGAAGACCCTCCTAGACCCTCCCAACCTTGTAATTATCAGAGTTGGATCTTTTCTCCCAATGGAAATTGAACTCAATTGTTCTCATGGACTCAAGACCTCTGACACACAAAGGCAATCAGTAACCTTAAGCAAATAATGATGGATGAAGAGACACCACGATTAGGGAACAAACTAATCGATAAAGTCTGATTTGAATCTTAAGTTATGAACTCAAGAATTCAAGAGTAAGTTCGATTAAGAACTTGAAGGAAAATTTCTCACGATTTCTGGTTGTAATAATCTGTGTCTTTACTCATACAAGAGGTGCCTTTTTATAGGCTAAAACTAGGGTAAAATCCGGCCCACATAAACCTGGAAGAAATTCGGTCCGCATAAAGAGCTTAAAGAGCTAGCTCTTTAAGGCTTTCCGATAAGGCCCAATAAGTAATAAAATACTCAACGCCTAACAACTACTAAACTAGACAGTTTTAAAATAACTACCAACTAAGCTAACAAGTATGAGATCATTCATTCACTTCAAACGTACAAGTGAACAAAGTAATTTCATGGTCCATCAAATCTTCAAATTTAGCTTGTTCCTTGCTTGTATGGTGAATGATCAAGGCTCGTAAAGCTTGCTTCACCTTCTTGGTTCTTGATCTTGTCATCGGACTACCAATGTTGATCAAAGGGTCCTTGACCCAAGGTTGAAGTTGTTGCGCACCCGTATCCGCATCACAAGAGCTTATCCATGAATTAGATAGGAGGTTGGTTGACCAAAATTTGGTTCCAAAATTGGACTTGGAGAAAGCGTATGATAGAGTTGACTGGTCAGTTTTATTGTTCATGCTTAAACAGTTTGGGTTTGACGAACAAGTGATTGATTTGTTGTTCCGCACGTTCTCCAATTCTTGGTTCTCAATCCTAATCAATGGAGAACCTGTAGGCTTCTTTAAGTCTACCCAAGGGGTAAGGCAAAGCGATCCCATTTCCCCGGCTTTGTTTCTGTTTGTCACCGAGTTTCTTGGGAGGGGTTTACAGCAGCTATGTGAAGCTTCGAGCAGTCATAATTACGTGTCTGCTAGCTCGCGGGTCCCGTACCTCGCATTTGCGGAGGACATGGTTATCTTCACTAGGTGCTCAGCTGACGCTTTGACCTCGATCAAGGATCTTTTGTAGCTCTATCAAGCCTACTCTGGTCAAAAGGTGAATGTCACCAAGAGTTCTTTTTCTCCGTTACTAAGGATGACGGAAGCTCACTGTAGTCTGGTTCGGTCAATTCTTGGGTTCAGGGAGCAGAAATTACCCTTTACATATTTGGGAGTAACTATGATCAAAGGTAGGGTTACTTGTGCTATGTTTGACGGACTGCTGTTTAAGATGCGGCATCAGCTATGTCATTGGAGTTCGAGAATGCTTTCAATGAACGGCAAAATAGTCCTTATATGACAAGTTCTGTGCTCCCTTCCCATCTATTGGCTACAAGTCCTCTCCCCTTCGAGAACTGTAGTTGCAGCGCTGGGTAAAATCTGTAATGGCTTTCTTTAGAATAACTCCATCGAGTCCAAGAGAATCCATTGGGCTGCTTGGGAGAAGGTATGTTTTCCGGTGGGGGAAGTAGGTCTAGGTTTCCGCTCGTTTGACGCTGTGGTCGATGCTTTCTCGTGCAAGCTGTGCTGGTATCTGAGGGAGAACAAGACAATTTGAGCAACATTTATGCATAGTAAATATATCAAAGGTAACCATCCCCATCTGGTGGCAATAGACCGTCCATCTGCCGTGCGGCGCCCCTTGGTTCAAGTTAGGGATCTGGCTAAGGGGAATATTCGGTGGTCCCTGGGAGAGGGCCTCGTCGACTTTTGGCATGATAGGTGGTGCACAGATGTCTCCCTGGCTACCTTGGTACCGGGCTCGGCTTTCTGCCATATGCTAGTAGGGGAGTTATATAGACCTCACGGGTAGGATGAGCACCGTCTTCAGCAGTTTCTCCCTGGCCATATTGTGATGCAAATCTTAAAGCTCCGGATCTTCCCTGGTCTTAAGGATAAGATGGTTTAGGGTGCGTCCTCTTCGGGTGCTTTCACAGTGGCACTAGCATAGGAGCAGGTGCGGTGTAAACAGAATCTGTCCACGGTCCACTCACTGGTTTGGAGCATAGTGGTTCCGCTCAAGGTCTCATTTTTCACATGGCGTCTGTTACACAGATGGGTGCCTCTGGATTATGCTCTCCAACAAAAGGGGTTGTGCTAGCCTCTAGGTGTTGTTGCTGTGGGAATAATATGGAAACGAGCAACCATCTTTTTGTCATAGGGCCGGTGGCAGCCAAGGTATGGAAGTTTTTTGATAATTTGCTTGGTATCCTGGATCGGGCGAATGGGGTGTCTGCTAAGTTGGCTTCTTGGTTCTTCTCACATTGCTTTGTGATGCGGAACCATGTTCTTGTTATTATTCCTCTTTTGGTCCTGTGGTTTATGTGGAGGGCTAGAAATCAGGCACGGTACGAGGTTCGCCTCTGTCGGCAGACCAAGTCATTTATCAAGTCTACAACTTCATGGAGTAAATGCATGTGGGTCGGCCCTTGCAGCCACAATATTTCAAAGGCAATGCGGATTGTATATGGCAAAGAGTGTCTAGTGGAGAAGGAGGAGGCTTCCTCAACCTCAGGCGGTCACTTGGGGTAAGCCTCCACGGGGCAGTTGCAAGCTGAATACAGACGCGAGTGTGTCGCCCACAGGGGCCTTTAGCAGAGGGATTCTTTGATCGGCGGAAGGGGATCTCATATTTGCGTTCTACAAAGAATTTGGGGATCAAGATGTTCTCATGGCGGAGGCACTAGCGCTATTGGAAGGATTGTTGCTTTGTCAACAAAGGAACCTGTGACATTGTGTGGCAGAGGTGGATTCCAGGGTGCTGGTTAGCTTGGTCTCGTCGGATGCTTCCTCCTATTGGCCTCTATGTAACTCGATTCAACAAGATAGTGGTAACGGCCTTGGGTGCATCTGTGGCCTATATTTTCCGTGAAACAAACTCGGTTGTGGATGCGCTGGCCTCGTCGAAACTCTTATCAGATGTTGTTTTCTCTTCTGAGGCGTCTCTGCTGCCTAGGGCCCGCTCTGCCCTTCAGTTGGATGGACTCCAAATTCCTTATGTACGGTTTCGCCATTTACGGTAGCAGTAGTATCGTTATAGGGGTGTCTTCCCATTCTCATTGTATCTCATTCTTGAATTCTTCGTGGTGAATAAAGAGTACCAGTTTTTAAAATATATATATATATATATAAAGAACACAAGCAGAAGCTTGGAATTGATTATTTTGAGGTAGTTGCGTCTGTTGCTAGACTTGACACAAGTCGCATGATAATTTCTTTAATTGTTCAAAATAATTGGAGAATTTATCAAATGGATGTCAAGTCACCTTTTCTAAATGGAGTTCTCAATGAAAAAAGTGCATATGGAGCAACTTGCAGGATATAACAAAAGAGATCAAGAAAATAAGGTGTATAGGTTGAAGAGGGCCATGTATGGATTCAAACAAGCCCTGAGGGCATGGTATATGAGAATTGACTCTTATTTTCTTACTCGTGATTTTTAGAGGTGTCTGTATGATCACACTTTATATATTAAATCTTCTTCCCATGGTGATATTTTTATTGTATGCTTATATGCAAATGATTTGATTTTTACATGAAATAATCTAGAGATGACTGCAGAGTTCAAGAAGTCTATGATTATGTAGTTTGAGATGACAGATATGGGGTTTATGTCATATATTCTTGGAATTGAGGTCTTTCAATCTAATAATGGGATTTTTATATCTCAAAAGAAATATTCAGGTGACATTCTAAAGAAATTCAAGATGGACACAACGAAACCAATTTTTACTCCAAAAAAATTGAGATTGACCAAAGAGGGTGCTGGTGGATATGTGAATTCCACTTATTTTAAGAGTTTGGTTGGGAGTTTAAGGTATCTGGTAACTACAATGTCAACTATCAAATTTGCTAATGGGTTGATTAGTAGATTCATGAAAAATTTAAGTCAGTTACAATTGCAGGCCGAGAATTTTAAAGTATATTGGAGGTACTCACAGTGATGATATTTTTTATTAAGGAAATGATCCAGTTGAACTCTTTGGCTACACAGACAATGATTGGACAGATGATACAATTGAACAGAAGAGTATTTTAGGATATGCATTTTTCATTATTTTTGGGGTGTTTTCTTGGATTTTGAAGAAGCTATGAGTGATAGCGTTGTCTACAATAAAGGCGGAGTATATTGCAGTAGCTAATAGTGCTACTCAGGCTTTGTAGTTACATTGCATGCTTGGTGTTCCACAATATAAGCAAATTGGTCCTATGAAGGATTATTATGATAGTAAGTCGGCAATTGAGTTGTGCAAGAATCCAGTTCTCCATGGCGCGTAGCAAGCATATTAACATCAGATATCACTTCATACATGAGTTGGTTCGAGAAAAGGAAATGGAAATAGACTATTATAGAATTGAAGAGCAGATGGTAGACATTTTCATGAAAGCATTGAAAACTAAGACTTTTGTAAGATGTTAGGTATGTCCACATTTGAGAAGTTTGATTTAAGGAAGATATTGTATGTGAGGACCTGAAAATTATTTTAAATTTTCTCCTATTTTTTAAAACTAATTTATATATCCTTTTAATTTTACTTTACTTGCTTATTTGCTAGCCTTAATTTGACAGTGATTTTAAAGGTTAGGTTAAGATTTTTACCTTTCCCCTTTTTTATATTTTGGTACATGTTAAGTTTCGTAGAGTATTATGGTTAGTTTGACCGATTTGTGAGATATGCGTATTATATTTGGTAGACGAGAATGGGTATGGTACTACAGGATTATGTGATTAGAAGTGTTAAGAGTGTATTAGAGAAACACAAGATAGATTAGTAATCAGAAACATATCAAGAGACAAAGAGACAGGTGTTGACCCTGGTCCCTAACTTTTGATGTTTACAAAATAATGGATAATTCTAATATCTCTTCAAGAAATATTTTCGGTTGCGAAGCAAATCAAATTCAAAGATCAAGCGCAATTGAAAGGGACAAAGGCTGCTGAAAGCTGTCGGACGCTTGGATTGGACGTCCGATAATCATTACGTAACTTCGAACGCTGAATATGTCTCCACCGGACGTCCGATAGAAACAAGATGATTTCTCAAATCTCTTTGTTTGCTGTCGGATGCACAAAAAGCTTGCACCGGACGTCCGATAGAATTGAAAAAAATTTCTCAAAACTCACTGCCTGCTGTCGGATGCAAAAAACAGGAGTACCGGACGTTCGATACACCAACGGCTAGTTGACTGTTCAGATACTTTCTATCCGTTTGAAGCATTAATGAAGCACTTTCTTGGTCTCCTATAAATAGAGCATGGTCAGAATCTTTAAATAACTTTTGCACACTAAAGATATAAAAGATCTAGAGTGATTTTAGTGAGAAAATACTATTCAAGGAAGATTTGTAGCCTTAGTGGTGTGAGGTTCATTGTAAGCTTTTCATTTGTGAGTGAATACTTCATAAGTGTAGCTCTGCGAGAATTGTCCTAAGGGATAGTAAAACGTCCTAACTTGATCGAGTGGAGTTTGGGGCAAGGAGGAGGTGAACCTTCCTTTGTACACAAGAGTGATTGTAATTCATCAATTTGAAAAAGCTTGTTTGAATTAGTCTACAAGCTCAAGAGGAGTTGGGTAGTTAATTAGTTTGCAATTCTTTCCTTTTTATTTACTTATTGTTACGTTTGTAATCTTTACATTGTTTATCTCTTCCACTTGGTTGTCTTCGATCCTTACATTCGGTATCAGAGCTTGGTCTCCTTGAGATTAAGCTCAATCGGTTTAGAAGTAAAAATGACAACCAACAATGCCATGTTTTTGGAAGGACATTCTGTCATTAGACCACCTATGTTTAATGGGTCAAATTATGTGAGTTGGAAAGAAAGAATGATTATCTTTTTGCAATCTATTGATATTGAATTGTGATTTATTATAAGTGAAGATCCATATGATGCCTCTTTTATAGATGAAAATACTCATAGATCTAGACAAAAAATAAGAAGTGAATTGACTGCTGTGGATAGAGCTCATCTCACCTTAAATGCAAAAGCCATGAATGTATTATATTATGTTTTAGACTCAAATGAATCTATTAGAATCAAGGGTTGCAAGTCAGCTAAAGAAATTTGGGACAAATTGAAAGAAATTCATGAAGGTAGTGAGAATGTTAGAGAACAAAATAAATCTATCTTAGTTACTAAATATGAGTCATTTAAGATGGAATCTCATGAAAATATTGATCAAATATATTGTAGATTCAATGATCTCATTAAGGATTTAGAAGTATTGGAAAAAAAATACTCTCTAGGTGAGAAAAACAGAAAAATTCTGAATGCCTTGTCCAAAGATTGGGAAAGTAAAGTGACTGCTATTGAAGAGGCTAAAGATTTGAATACATTGCCTATTGAATCTCTTATTAATTCTCTAATCTCTTATGAGCTGAAGTTTAAGTCCAAAATGCAAGAGAAAGAGGATGCGAAAGTAATTAGGAGCATTGCTCTAAAGGCATCTAAAGATGAAGATGATTCTGCCTCCCTAGATGAAGAAGATGCGGAAGTTGATGACAGTGATTTTGCTCTCATCACAAGAAGTTTCAAGAGGATCCTCAACAAAAGGAGATTTAGAAGAGGAGGATCTAGCGATTCAGATTCTAATCAATTCAACAATGCAAGAAACAAAGGAAGATATGAGGTCAATAAAAAATAAGGTGACAAATGCTATGAATGTGGCCAACTTAGACACTACATGAGTGAGTGTCCAAAGAAGAAAAGGAAAGTTGAAAGAAAATCAAGATTCAATAACTTCCAATTCACATGGAATGAGTGCAACTCCGATGGTGAAATTGAAGAGGAAGAAGAATTTGCTCAATTGGCTTTCATGGCCATTGGAGATGATGAGGTAACAACTTGTAACTCTCAATTTGATAGTGATGATGAAACTGACGATGATCTTGAATCTTTCATTATAAAATTGTATGATAGTTTCAAAGAATCTTATGCTAGAAACAAGGAATTAAAACATAAAATTAGCTTTCTTTTTCAGGACAATGCACGTCTTTTTCAAGAAAATAAAAAACTAAAAACTGAAAGTGATTTCTTAACAAGGAGTGAGACTATTTTACACTTTGAGCTTGATAGAAAAATAAGATTTTGTGAAATGTTCAAAAAGGAACAAGGTGATTTGAAAAGAAGAATGGATAATTTAAATGAGTTACTCCAATATAAAAAAAAAAAGACTGTTTTCAAAGTAATAAATCAAAACCTCATTTTGGCACTTATGAGAAGATGATAAATTTTACTGCAAATGAATTTGCTATTTATAAGAGAAGACAAGTAAGATTTATTAAACCTGTTCATGTAAATAACTCTTTGGTTATGTGTAATTTTTGTTGTCAAAAAGGTCACATGAAAAGTGATTGTTATGTGAGAAAAAATATGAGAAGATGCTTGAAATGCATGTGAATAGTTTGACATGATGCTAACTCAAACAAGTAGGAGATATGATAAGATTGATGAGATTCTTGTTCATAATATTTTTTTATAATTTTCTTTTGATATTTCTAATATTTTGAACAGAGATTTTGAATATTACGGAAATTTTATGATGACAAAAAGGGGGAGAAATTGATGCTATATGAAAGGGGGAGTTGTTCTGAGTTTATAAAATTTTGTGATGCAATGAGCAAGGGGGAGTTTATATTCATATGCAAAATTTTTTCTTCTATCCATTATTTTGTCATCATCAAAAAAGGGGAGAATGTTGACCTTAGTCCCTAACTTTTAATGTTCACAAAACAATGGATAATTCTAATATCTCTTCAAGAAATATTTTTAGTCCCGAAGCAAATCAGATTCAAAGATCAAGCGCAATTGAAAAGGACAAAAGCTGCTGAAAGCTGTCGGACATTTGGATCGGATATCCGATAATAATTGCGTAATTTCGGATGCTGAATATGTCTCCACCGGACGTCCGATAGAAACAAGATGATTTCTCAAATCTCTTTGTTTGCTGTCGGACGCACAAAGAGCTTGCATCGGACGTCCGATAGAATTGAAGAAAATTTCTCAAAACTCGCTGCCCGTTGTCGGACCCAAAAAACAGGAGTACCGGGCGTCCGATACTCCAACGGTTAGTTGATTGTTTAGCTACTTTCTATCCATTGGAAACATTAATGAAACACTTTCTTGGTCTCCTATAAATAGAGCATGGTCAGAATCTTTAAATAACTTTTGCATACTGAACATACAAAAGATCTAGAGTGATTTTAGTGAGAAAATATTCTTCAAGGAAGATTTGTAGTTTTAGTGGTATGAGGTTCATTATAAGCTTTTCATTTGTGAGTGAATATTTCATGAGTATAGTTCTGCGAGGGTTGTCCTGAGGGATAGTAAAACGTCCTAACTTGATCGAGTGGAGTTCTGGGCAAGGAGGAGGTGAACCTTCCTTTATACACAAGAGTGATTGTAATTCATCAAATTGAAGAATCTTGTTTGAATTAATCTACAAGTTCAAGAGGAGTTTGGTAGTTAATTGGTTTGCAATTCTTTCCTTTTTATTTACTTATTGTTACGTTTGTGATCTTTACATTGTTTATCTCTTTCACTTGGTTGTCTTCGATCCTTACATTTGGTATCAGAGTTTGGCCTCCTTGAGATTAAGCTCAATCGACTTAGGAGTAAAAATGACAACCAAAAATGTCATATTTTTTGAAGGACATTCTGTCATTAGACCACCTATGTTTAATGGGTCAAAATATGTGAGTTGGAAAGAAAGAATGATTATCTTTTTGCAATCTATTGATATTGAATTGTGGTTTATTATAAGTGAAGGTCCATATGATGCCTCTCTTATAGATGAAAATACTCATAGATCCAGACAAAAAATAAGAAGTGAACTGACTGCTGTGGATAGAGCTCATCTCACCTTAAATGTAAAAGTCATGAATGTGTTATATTGTGCTTTAGACTCAAATGAATCTATTAGAGTCAAGGGTTGCAAGTCAGCTAAAGAAATTCGGGACAAATTGAAAGAAATTCATGAAGGTAGTGAGAATGTTAAAGAACAAAAGAAATCTATCTTAGTTACTAAATATGAGTCGTTTAAGATGGAAGCTCATGAAAATATTGATCAAATGTATTGTAGATTCAATGATCTCATTAAGGATTTAGAAGTATTGGAAAAAGAATACTCTCTAGGTGAGAAAAATAGAAAAATTCCGAATGCCTTGTAATCATGTCGAATAATTTAAGTAGTCCCTACTTCAATATGCATGAGTGTGGTAAATACTTAACATGTAGCACTTAACACTTGACGATCATGGAATAAGCATGTCATAGACTTATTCAAATTACGTACTCCTATATGGAACACTCACCTATTGCAACAAAAGAGTAAGTGCGTATACAATCCTTCAGGTGTTCCCCTCGAGATCCTCTTGAAGGTCTCCTTGAGCACTTGAGCAAACAATAGTTGTCTATTATACACCATTACTTAAAATCCCTTACTTATCGAGAAGGTTGTACTAGTGTCTCCTCTAAGGAGAAATTCATAAGCGAGGCTCGGAAGTACTGTTCAAAAACGGAAGAAAAAGGTTGAGTTTCATCCTTAAAATCATTGGATGGAAGCTAGTTGGTACGAAATCATGAAAATCATTTTCCAAACGAACGACTGAAGTTGGACGGAGATGTGACACGTCACAATCCGGCTCACATCTTCGTCCGACTTCGGTCGTTCGTTTGGAAAATGATTTTCATGATTTCGTACCAACTAGCTTCCATCCAATGATTTTAAGGATGAAACTCAACCTTTTTCTTCCGTACCAACTAGCTTCCATCCAATGATTTTAAGGATGAAACTCAACCTTTTTCTTCCGTTTTTGAACACTACTTCCGAGCCTCGCTTATGAATAATTAAGGCTCAATTTATGAATTCTCCTTAGAGGAAACACTAGTACAACCTTCTCGATAAGTAAGGGATTTTAAGTAATGGTGTGTAATAGACAACTATTGTTTGCTCAGGTGCTCAAGGAGACCTTCAAGAGGACCTCGAGAGGAACACCTGAAGGATTGTATACGCACTTACTCTTTTGTTGCAATAGGTAAGTGTTCCATATAGGAGTACGGAATTTGAATAAGTCTATGACATGCTTATTCCATGATCGTCAAGTGTTAAGTGCTATATGTTAAGTATTTACCACACTCATGCATATTGAAGTAGGGACTACTTAAATTATTCGACATGAAATGCTTGAAGAGCATATTTACATGACTACTTGAATTATTCGACATGAAATGCTTGAAGAGCATATTTACATGACTACTTGAATTACTCGACATGAAATACTTGAATTGCATATTCATGTGATGTGTTTAAATGATTAATTATGCTATGGCTGCATAAGTCGGCTGGAGTGAATCTCCTCAACTCTTAAATGGTAAAAGTGAGAAACGGCCAATGGCGGCCTATTAAAATGACTAATATCTACCAATTAACCGTGATTACAACCGTTAACCATCAACCGTCAACCGTTAATCGTTAACCGTCAACCGTTAACCGTTTACCGTAATTTCTTACCATTTTCCTATCTACTTGATTACCTGGTACTTGATTACTTGATTACCGTAAATTACATGTTCACATGAAATTATCAAATATTGCTTATGTGTTTATGTGTTAATTGTTGCTAGTAATTGCTCATATAAAATTGTCCATTATTTTAAGGCGAGTGTGTAATTTATCTCACTAGACCTACCAAAAGAATAAATTTTTACCGTTAGCCAAGTTATTTGATTACTTATGCATGTTGTAAGCTCTAAGCTGAATTTGGGCTCTGTCCTTGGTTACTGACCTACTCAAGCCAGGACTGGACTCGGTCGGGTAGGTTGGAACCCTAGGCCACCGTTTCGGTATACTCGAGTATTACCATTGGAGGGATAAGGCGATGGCCAGACAGTACCATAGGGACTGGAAGTTATAAGGTGCAGCTGATCGAAATAGTTTCACTGGAACACCGTATCCTTCAATGTGTGTTTATTTTCATAATGATAACTGTTTCATGCAAATGTGCCATACCTGTGATATGCTTAAATTACTCATACAATGGTTATTGTCTCATGTTAATATGCCAATGTGTAATCTTGAACCATACATATGATATGCTTAACTTACGTGATTTATTAGAACTGCTAGAGTGTCTTGGAACCTCATTGGGCTGTGTAGTTCATCCCACGTTTTGGGTTTCTGTAACAGGGTTCGAGACCAAGAGTGCTCGTGAAACTAGATTGCTTTCTCTTGAAGACTTTAAGTTGTATTACAGCAGATGACTGTAATAAATATTCTTTTGGATTGTATTAAGCTTGAGAGCTGATTATTGTAAGTGTGAGATATTTTTGAGTACTTTTATTATGTATTGGAGTTATTTGAAGTATTATTGAAGTATTCCAAACTTGTGAATTGTGGATTGTAATGAGTCCTAACGAGAGTTGGGCAGGCGTCCCGCAGATACCTTTTGGTTCGCCTTAGGGAGAAGTGGGAGAGTCACAAAATCTTTCTCAAGCCTTCCCCATTATCATCAAGTTATAATCTTAGTTGATTTATAAGCAAGTTGGAAGATTCAACTTTCGTAAGAGTTTTTTCATTTTGAAGAGTTTAATTGATAAGGTGTTAATTGTCGGTTATTTTACTATTAATTTTTCCTTTGTCCCTGCCAAATATTGTTTTAATTGTTAATATCTACTTATATTTGGTATCTGGACTTAATTTCAGGGAATGGAGCAGAAAACTACAAAAAGGAGGGACTTTCTGAAGCAAATTACTTCACACGTGGGAGTCTTCTGCAAAGCTCCATCAACATGGCCCACAAGAGAGGAAACAAACGGATTTCCTTTTTCCTTTTTGGGCTGATGAAGAGAAGACTCGTTCAAGGAGTCCTACTGTCAATAGGAAACAATAAGCAATTCGGAGGGCCTGACTTTTGGGACTTTTGCTCTCAATTCGGCGGGGACCACGGAGGTTTTGATCATTAGTCCTTTGTCTAGGAACAAACATACAGAGGCTTGGGGATTATTATTATTAGTGTAGCTTTAGTTTTAGTTTTTTCTTTCTTTTTCTTTTTCATGCGCACGAGGTGCTCGACAATATTTTTCAATGGGAAAAATATCTTTTACTCGTGCTTTCTATTGAAAAACGTGATGCCTTTGCAATCAATTAATTTGCGTGGACATTTATTTATGCGGCGTGGCTAAACCTTTCATCTAGTCAAGGATCAACTCGACGGTTCAGTTCCGAATGTCTGTGAGATCTAATTAGTTTTCATGCGTTCCTTAATTTATTAATATTTGCATGTTGTCTATTTAAATTTTCGTGGGATTACTTTGTTAATTGGATGTCAAGGGCCCGATGTTCAATGCGACCTATTAACCTCTTGCCAAATTAGTCAAATAAATCTGTAATTATTTGATTGATTAATATTAGTGACAACTGGCATATTTACACATTAGGGGAACGTGCAATCTAATTTAAATAACCCTCGTAGCGTGTTATTGATTGGGGTTAGGTTTTTCTAGCTCTTAATGCAATTGAGAAATTAATTCCTACGATCGTACCTAAGAATATTTTCTGGTTAGGGGTAATCAATGGTCGTATCTTGGTTATTAATAAATTAAGAAAAAATTGATCGTTAGAGTTCATCGGCGGCTATAACTAGCCTATTAATAAATTAAGTGAATTTTCCCTGCATCAATGATCGGGTGAGTGGACTGTGTTTGAGTAGTTATATTCTTGGCTAAAATTTGTCTATTCCTGATTTAATTTTGCCTATATTCATGCTAGTTAATTATTTATTTTTAGTGAATTGCTTAACTATTTTAGTTTTAGTCCGATAAAATCCCCCTTTACCAATTGAAATCTCAAAGAGACAAATATTCCCAGTCCCTGAGAAGACGACCCTACTTGCCATTATCTACTATTTAGCAAATTTTGTCAACTAATTAATTCTGGTATATCGAATTAAGCAAACTCTTCGGGAGTAGGGTGAATCAACTAACTCATTGCACACCTAAAGTCCCTGCTCCAGTACCTAGGATTAATTATTGCCTGTGTTTAGTGGTAGTTAAGTTTTTATTATTATTGCACAGGTTCGGCACCTGTCAATTTTTGGCGCCGTTGTCGGGGACTGGCGTTAATTATTTGTTTCTTTTTAAGTTTAATTTTTTTGTTTTAATTTTTTGATATTTTTTCTAGTTTATACCTTGTTCTTCTCATACAGGTGAATTGATTTTCGACCCTGAAGTAGAGAAGACTGTATGCTGAACTAGAAAAGAAACTAGACAGCTAAGAGAGAAGCAATCCAGTGTTGCACCTCAAGGACTGGATCCAGAGGTGGAGTCGATAAATTTGCGTGGTGATCACTCGAGTGATTCGGACCAAAAGGAAGTCACCATGGCAAATGCACGAACATTAAGGGAGTTGGCTGCCCCTAATTTAAATCAGCAACCTTTATGCATTACTTTCCCAAGTTTAAATGATAACATTCCATTTGAACTAAAATCTGGTCTAATTCACCTCTTGCCATCTTTTCATGATCTACCAGGTGAGGAGCCCTACAAGCACTTGCAAGAATTCGACGTCGTTTGCAACAATATGAAGCCTCCAGGAATTACAGAAGAGCAAATAAAGATGAGAGCTTTCCTCTTCTCTTTGAAGGACTCCGCGAAGGACTGGTTGTACTACGTACCGCCAGGTAGTATCACCACGTGGGACCAACTGAAGAAAAAATTTTTGGACAAGTATTTTTCGGCGTCTCGAGCTGCAAGACTAAGGAAGGAGATATGCGGCATCAAACAACACCCAGGCGAGTCTCTGTATGAGTACTGGGAGAGGTTTAAAAAGTTGTGCATCAAATGCTCTCAGCATCATATAAGTGAGTAACTGTTCATCTAATATTTCTGTGAGGGGCTACTCTTCAGAGACAGAAGCATAATCGATACTACAAGTGGAGGGGTGTTAGTGAACAAGACTCCTCGGGCACCATGGGAGTTGATTGAAGGGATGACTGAGAACTCACAGCAGTTTGGTTCAAGGGAGGACATCCCGACGCGTAAGGTGAATGAGGTAGAAACGTCCTCTATCTAACAACAACTCTCCGAATTGACTTTTTTTGCACGACAACTAGCTGTGGGGAGTACCTCACAAGCCAGAGTATGTGGGGTATGTACTGTCCCGGGACATTCTACGAAGATGTGCCTACTGGTTCAGGAGGAAACTGCAGAACAGGTGGACAGGGCTGGTCACGCGCCCGCACCAAGAAGGCAGTACTACCCGTACTCAAGTACATACAATCCTAGTTGGAGGGACCACCCCAACCTGAGCTATGAAGGGAATAGGCCGTCTAACTTCATGCCAAATAGACAACAAGGGCATCAGCAGCAGTACCAACCTCGCCCACCACCATCCCTTCAAGCTCAAGTCCGTCCATGGAAGAGATGATGAAGCAACTACTTGCGAATCAACAAAAGATAGATTCAGACCTGCAAAGTATGAGAAATCAACTAGGACAGGTGCAATCATTACAAACTCAAGTAAATGAATTGGCCATCACGATCAACAGGTTGGAGTCCCAAGTTTAAGAAAAGCTGCCATCTCAACCTGAGTTGAATCCGAAGAATGTGAGTGCGATGACCCTAAGAAGTGGCAAGGAAGTACAAGAACCCGAACCGGTGATTTCTAAGGACAAGGACGAGGAACAAACTGAGAAAGAGTTGGAAGAGGAGGACAGAGATACCAAAGCTCCAAAGGTAACCCCGGACCCAATCATTACAATTAGGACTAATCCACCTCCCTTTCCTAACAGGTTGGAGAAACTAAAGAAACAGGACAAGGAGAAAGAGGTCCTGGAGATCTTTCGCAAGGTGGAGTCAATATCTCCCTACTGGATGCGATTAAACAAGTACCCATGTATGCGAAATTTTTGAGGGATTTGTGTGTCAACCGAAGGTGGTTGAAAGGAGATGAACGAGTGGTAGTGGGAAAAATGTGTCAACAATTCTACAACGGAAGCTTCCACCGAAATGCGGGGACCCAGGTATATTCACTATTCCCTGTAGGATAGGTAATACCTTGATTGGTAGGGCCATATTAGATTTAGGAGTCTCAATTAATGTCATGCCAAAGTCGATATAAGCTTCTTTGAACTTAGGTCCTTTGAAAGAGATTGGAATAATAATCCAACTGGCTGACCGAATCAATGCATATCCTGACGAGTTGATTGAAGATGTTTTGGTTAAAATTAATGAATTGGTGTTCCCAACTGATTTTTATGTTCTTGACATGGAAGATGAACACTCTCATGACCCGTCACCTTTATTATTAGGTAGACCCTTCTTGAGCACAGCTCGAACCAAAATTGATGTTAATAAGGGCACCCTATCTATGGAATTTAATGGCGATATTGTTCATTTTAACATTTTCGAGACCATGAAATATCCTACAGATTCAAAAGTCAACTCTGTTTTCTCTGTAAATGTTATTGACCTTATGATACAGGAGATTTTTGAAATTGAAGGTAGGGATGAGTTGGAAGTCGCCTTAACCAGGCACTTCGATTCAGAGAAGACCTCTGGAGTAGAGTTGAGTGAAGAATTCAAATGTGTGATTGGATTGTTGCAAACGTTGCCAACCATAAAGATAAGGTAGGGTCTCGCACCCATTATTACACTCGAACCTCACCAAAGGTTACTTCCATCTGTGGTGCAGACGCCCGTCTTAGAGTTGAAACCCCTGCCGACACACCTGAAGTATGCATGCCTGGGTGAGAGGGAGACACTCCCGGTGATCATCTCCGCGAACTTATCAGAGGTTCAAGAAGACAAACTATTTCGAGTGCTGCGTGACAGGTGCCGAACCTGTGCAACAATAATTACTAAAATGTCTTAATTACCATCACAATTAATTATAGAACAAATCCAAGTACTGGAGCAGGGACCCTAGGTGTGCAATGGGTTACTTGATTCACCCTATTCGTGAAGAGTTTGTTTGATCCAATATACTAGATTTTTCTAAAAAAAATATTAATTTTGCGTACAATGGCAAGTAGGGTCGATTCCACAGGGAACGGATAGGAAATTATTTTTTTCCAAGTCAATAGAATAAAATTCGGGGATGATTAATGGGATGGAAATGAAAATAAAATAAATAAAATTCAAAAGATAACTCCACAAGTATAATTTACTAAAAATATCAATTAATGAAATTCTACCCAAACAATCAACTTTCAGGCACGATCCAATTTAAATGATCATCAATGCAGAGATATTCCATTCATCCGTCACTAGGTTGGTTATAGCTATCAACAAGCTCTGACAACCAGTTCTTCCTTACTTTTTCGACAGTCAAGGTACGACCATTGACGGCTTCTCTAATCAGAAAATAACCCTAGGTACGACCGTAGGAATTTAATTATCCAATTGTATTAAAATTAGAAGAACCCAACCCTAATCAATAAACACGCTAAGAGGGTTTATTTAAACTAAATCTTGCATTTTCCCAACATAAAGCCAATTATGGTGGTCGTCACCAGTTGTCAACTAAACGAACAATTACGGATTCAATTTAGTTAACATGACAGTAGGCTATTGAATTAGATTAAATATCCGGCCGTTGATACTCAATTAATAAAATACCTATGAACAATTAATCCAAGAAACGCACGAATAGCAACAAGTTGGAAGAAATAATGAAGATTCGATTAGATCTCATAGATATTATCGACCGCGCCTTCACTTCGATCTTTGGGTAGAGGAGAATACTAGCCGCTCCTCATCGTATCAATTTTTGCGTGATTCGATTGATTCCATCCACACAATTGCCAAAGATTAGTAAAGATGAATTAACGACGGAATCGAGGAGAAAAGCCTCCTTTCACTTTGTTTCATGTTTATATCCATGCAAAAGGTAGAAGCCCAGGTCTCACAAAAGGCAAACGAATCAAAAGGAACAAAAACCGAAGACTCCAAATCGTCTTCCAGGGATAACCACCGAAAACTTCTCCCAACTGCCTAAAACTAGAGCTAAAAGTCAAAAGGAAAAAGACGTCTGGCGCCTGGGAAAAGAAAACTAAAGCTAATGTATCAATTACACGTGAATCTGGCCTTACTCCTATTGGCCGCTCAAGCGCAAGAAAGAAAAACGTCTGACACCAAATTGAAACTCAAGCTATCCTCCAATTGATAAGACGTGAATCTTGCTTCTTAATTGCTGCTGCCGACCCAAGGACCAAAGACGTCTGACCCTCAAAAGTAAAAACTAATCCAATACATAAGCCGTGAATCTGGCTTACCTGTAATTGCTTTGTTGCCGCCGCCAGTAGGAGTCAACAAACGTCTGCAATTTCACTTTCTTTTGGAGCCTGGGCTTTGATTCCATGCGTCTGGTTCACGTGGGCTTGGTTTCCTAGTTAGCCCTGCTGCCACCAATCCCGCGGGTCCGGCTTTAGATGTCCTCTACAATTTCTGGCGTGGGCACGTCATAAAATAAAAAGTCTTCTAAAAATGTGCCTCACGCGATCACTTTTAACACCAACCACCTACAATTTACACAAATATCAAATATGAACAAATTTCAAATTCTTAGCACCATGAGTAGCCAAAATTAGGACAGAATAATAGTGCAAAATGTGCTAAATAACCGCTCTATCAAATCCCCCCACACCTAGACAATGCTTGCCCTCAAGCATTTCGGAGCTCAGAAGCACAATCAAGATAGCAATGATTTCTTAGTCATCTATACTAGCACAAACATCCCGCATTCCCGACAATATTGTCAAAATTAGAACGCACCGGACAGGTGGTAATTCAAAGAAAATGTACGAATACTAGTAACGCTCAAATCAACATCACGGAATGACATTACCATAAACTTGCATATTTATCACACCTCCACCACCCAAAAGTGAACTGAATACATAAATCAAAGGGACTTTGTTAGGGTTGAAATGAGGCTTAGGTAAAAGGCGGGATAGGAAGGTATAGATAGGCGTAGTGTGTCAAGAGAATGTCCTATATCCACCACATAACCACAATGCTTCACCAGAGGAATTCCACAAACAAGACAGTTTCAACTGCTGTACACAATTCACTTCCTTTATTTTGTTTTTTTTTTGGAGGAAGATGTCTTGCAAGGCGTGGGCACGCCCTATAAGACAGAGTCTTCTGACCAGCAGCTTATTGTCGATTTCTCCCCTTTTTGTTCCAGATGCACAACGGTAGCATCATACAGATTCTACTCTAACAACACTTACGACCCCAGATTTATTTGCCTTGCACAAATAATGGAATTCAGACATCTCTTGACAACACATGGGTGAAAAAGAAAGTCTAAAGAGGTTTTGGGTTATTAACATGGCTAACAAACAAACTCAAAGGATAAAAGCTCAAATTGATTTACAATTGGGGAACAAGATAAGTGCACGGTTTTTAGAAAGTTAAAGGAAGTTAAATCCTAAATGCCCTTGTTATTTCAAATGCATCCAATTCAATAAAATGTGGTATCAACATGTATAAAATAGCAAGTTCTAGAATGCTAATACCATATGTGATACCCACTCAATCAAACAAAAATAGAGCAAACAAGAATAATGTGCTCATGCATGGGTCAAAATCTCCCAAAAGTTCCAAGAATGGGTCAAGTCCAGCATATTCAACATTCAACACTATTGTCAAGGAAAAACAAAATGCATAGTTAGTATATATAACCACATACCCGTGCACCTTGATTGTGCAATCCATCATAGCAACATGTTCTAGCAGTTAACAAATGTAGGACTAGGACTAGAGAAGTCAACTAACTACACTTTTTTTTTCTTTTCCTTTTTCTTCATTTTCCTCCTTTTTTTTTGTTTTAAAAGCAAAGAAAAAGGAGATAATAATGGAAGCCATCCCCCCACACCTAATACCTACATTGTCCTCAATGTAGAAAAGATGAATGAAGTATTTGGGGAAAAGGAGAAAAACTTTCCTGACCACCGAGAAGGGGCACCGAAATACTAAGGCGGAGGATGAGACGTGGTGAATCCAATGTGAGCGAAGGAAGCCGTTTGATTCTCTGCCTGAATACGGGCGAAGACCTGTAGCGCTGCAAGACGGCTATCTAATCTCGACACTTGGGTGTTTAGCTCATGAAAGGAATCTTGGAGGTTCTGGTAGTGGGAGTCCCAAACAAGAGGAGTATGATAGGAGGAAGGACCCGCCTGATCCGGACGGGGTGGAGAGTTAGTGGACGGAGCAGTCGGAGGAACCCGGGGCTGTGGTCCGTCCTCGCCCAGAGGCGTAAACTGATAGACATCTCCCACTTTGAAAATAACCCCCATCCACTCCAAGCTGCGCAAATCCAGGAGCTCAATTTTTCGAGCTAGAGCGAAGTTGTGCTCTTGGTCGAGGTCAAGCAATCCCAATCGAATGGCCAAGTGAGTAATGAGCGAGTCCAAAATCAACGGTTTATTGCGCTTTTGAATGACTGATTGCATCTGAGTGGCCACCCAACATCAAAAGTTAACCTGGACTTTGTTTCGCATGCACCAAAGAAAATAAAATTTTGCCTTGGTAAGAGTGCCGAATGAATCCTTCCGTTCCGAGAAATTGTGAGCCAAGAACCTGTGGATGACCTTCAAGACCGGATCCTTCAGATGAGAGGCCTTGGACTGACTCGGATTGTAAAGTTGACGATCCGTGGACCACTCCCTCCAAATGTCAATGTAATCAGTAGAAAACGGTCTGGTGTAGTCACACGTACTGTTAATATATGCTCCGGATGCAATGGTATCCTCACTAACAAATCCCAAAGTTAGATTAAACTTATTAATGGACATACTAAACTGGGTGCCTCTTAATTTGAATTGAATAATCTCCGGCTCATCCAAAGTGATGAATTCATTTTTGATGAACTCGAAGGTGGAGTAAAACTCACAACACAACTCCTCAAACGTAAGGTAGTCAATGATTAGATACTTTTGCCAACCTATTGCCGAGAACAACTGTTTAACTTCTCGTGCAATTTACAAATGATTTAGGGTTGGGGCATGGAAGCACTTACAGGGAGCAAAAGGACGGTGCATCAAGCTATTGAACCGGTCCTGTTGTACCCTTGTGAGGTTAGCGACCGGTTTCCCCCATTCCCCAGGAGACATAGTGCTCTTATTCAGGCTCAAACGAGACCGAATGGGGGGCTGAACCGGGGCTCGCCTCTTACGAGGTTGGGACCCAGATGGCCCGGCAGTTGTTGCCTTCTTTGAAGGCATTCAAAGACCCAGAAATTAATATAAATAAGCACAGAAATAGCTGACAACCACCAAAAAGGGGGCATGGGACCACCGTCACAGATACAATCAACAATCAACCATCAGAGAGCCAATAGCAACAAGGGCGCACAATTACCCCACCAAACAAAGACAGATCGACACAATAATCCTTTACTGGCGTCACTAGGCAACCAATAACTAAGACAAGCAAAATTGAGACCCAAATCAATGAATATATCAGTCAAATATGGCTAACAGAGGGTGAATAACTTGTCAAGTGTACCAAATATCCGATTCACCAGAACCCACAGATATAGCAAATCCCAATCCGAGTCAAAGACAGCAATAAAATTCCAAATGCGAAGACCAATTGACCAAAAATTTAGTAAAATAGGGGTACCACTTTTATTTTCTGGTCCACGCTGAAGGATGCCGTGGTGGTGACGCACGACGAGGGGAAGAGGAGCCCAAGGGTTGCGCGCCGCGACTGGAGCTGCGCTGGTGGAGCTGTACGGTTCGCGCGGTGAAGGTTGGTTGCGGCCGCTACTGTGCGCGGGTCGCATGCACTGAGGCGCGCTGTTCTAGAGGGTCACGCGAGGAGCTGGTGCGCGCTACTGCGGGCTGGCCACGGGCGACTATGGCGCTGGAGGGGCTGTCGCGCGCAGCAAGTGCGCGCTACTCGGGGTCGCGCGTTCTGGAGGCAAGGCGGCCAGGTGCAGCTGGAGCTCTGGGCCCAAGAGGGGGCGCGCTGGTGCGCATGCCATTTGTACGGTGACTGGCAGGAAGATAGCGCGCTGCTCGTGCGCGCGGGTGTTGCTGGAATGCGCTGCTGGGCGTGGCTAGGCACGCGGAGCAGAGTCGCGCCTGCTGGAGCTACGCACGGGCGCGCAAGGCTGGGCACGAGAGGGGGGCGCCACTGCTTTGCAAGTCACGTGCGCAGAGGCGTGCGCGTTGGTTCGCGCACTACGGCCGTGAACGTGGCTCGCGCCTGCTAGGGACTGGGTGCGCGCAGGGCTTGCTGGGCTGGAGCTACTGCTCACGCAAGGGGGCGGCTACTCTCGCAGTGGGTGACCAGATCTGGTGTGTCGCGCGAGGAGGAGGGAGGCGCAGTGCGGCGTTGGGTGCAGCGGTGAAAGGTGGCGGCAGTCTTCACAGGAACAAGAAGAAGACTGCTGAGACGAAGACTAAGGGATAGGTTGGGAACTAGACAAAACCAAACAAAAGAGAAAAAATAGTGGAAAGATAGGGTATGGGTCAAAAAGTCAATTTTTTTTTTACTTTCGTTAGCGGAGAGGTAGAAGGGCGTGGGCACGCCTTGCAGAACATGGTCTTCTGATCATCGCCTCAAGAAGATGTCCAAAAGAGCTTCCATCAACGCGTGGGCATGCCCTGGAGCCGGTAGTCTCCAAGCTGCAGCTCGCATCAGGCATACCCCTTTCAAGGCGTGGGCACGCCTTGAAACCCCTAGTTTTCTGCCCATCACCACAAAAGCAATTAAAATAGAAAAAATACAGCTGAAAAATTGCAAAGTAATGAAGATTGACCACAACTAATTTTATATTCCTTGGGTTGCCTCCCAAGCAGCGTCTTTCTTTAACGTCTTTGGCTAGACATGGGTGACTCTGCAAAGTGTCCACAACGGCGTGCTTTGTGGACATTGCAGAAATGGGTGACCCTATCACTAACTATAGCCTTCAGCATTCTAAAACGGACAAAAATTTTAGATTTAATAAACTCTGCAACCACTCTCGAATCGTTAGTTTGAGTGGCCTTTGCCTCCACCCATTTGGAAACATAATCGACAGCAAGTATAATGTATAGGAAACCAAAGGATGAGGGAAAAGGACCCATGAAATATATACCCCAGACATCGAAAATCTCAATAAATAATATGAGAGTCTGACTCATCTGGTCTCTACGAGAGATATTCCCCACCCTTTGACATTTATCACAAGATTTACAGAATGAATATGCATCTTTAAACAGGGTAGGCCAATAAAAACCACTTTCTAACACTTTACGAGCCGTCCGCTTTGGACCAAAGTGCCCTCCACATGCAAATGAATGACAAAAAGTCAAAATAAAATGAAACTCACCGGCACTTACATACCTTCTTAGCACTTGATCCAAGTATTGCCTCCACAGGTGAGGGTTATCCCAAATATAATGTTTGGCATCATTCTTCAGTTTATCTCCCTTAGCTTTTGGCCAACCTGCAGGAAATTGATTCGTTACCAAAAAATTTACAATGTCGGCATACCATGGTACGAACGAATCAATGGTTAGCAATTGCTCCTCTGGAAATGACTCACTTAATGGCAGATCCTCCTTATTCGTGAGCAACCGACTCAGATGATCAGCTACCAAGTTCTCGACTCCGCTTTTGTCCTTGATCTCTAAGTCGAACTCCTGCAGGAGTAAAATCCACCTGATCAGTCTCGATTTTGCATCCTTCTTCGCCAACAGGTACCTCAAGACTGCATGGTTAGAGAAAACAATTACTTTTGCACCTAATAGATATGACCTAAATTTTTCTAGTGCAAAAACAATGGCTAAGAATTCTTTCTCCGTCGTGGAGTAGTTAAGTTGGGCTCCACTCAATGCCTTTGATGCGTAGTAAATCACGTTTGGCGGTTTTCCAATTCTTTGCCCCAATACGGCCCCTACGGCATAGTCATTTGCGTCGCACATAATTTCAAACGGCCGACTCCAATCTGGGGGTTGAATAATGGGTGGCGATGTCAACGACTCCTTCAATTTATCAAATGCTACTTTGCATTCATGCGTGAAATCAAATGTCATGTCCTTTTGCAGCAACTTGAACAAGGGTGCTCCTATCTTTGAAAAGTCTTTGATAAACCTCCTGTAAAACCCTGCATGGCCCAAAAAAGAACGTACTTCCCGTACACATACGAGGTAATAGAGCAGAAATAAGGTCTATTTTAGCTTTATCTACCTCTATTCCCTTAGCCAACACAACGTGCTCTAAGACAATACCATGTTCGACCATGAAGTGACACTTCTCCTAGTTGAGAACCAAATTCGTTTCTATGTACCGTTTCAGAATTAAAGCTAGATTATCAAGACATTCATCAAAACTATCCCTGTATACGCTAAAATCATCCATGAACACCTCAATTATTTTTTCTACAGACTCTGAGAAAATACTTACCATGCACCGTTGAAAAGTTGTTGGAGTATTACAAAGACCGAAAGGCATCCTACGGTAAGCAAACATACCAAATGGGCAGGTGAATGTGGTCTTTTCCTGGTCCTCTGGTGCTATCGCGATCTGGAAGTACCCTGAAAAACCATCCAAAAAGCAATAGTAAACACGACCAGCCAATCTTTCTATCATTTGGTCAATAAAAGGTAAAGAAAAATGGTCCTTTTTCGTCACGGAATTTAGTCTCCGGTAGTCAATGCACTGACGCCAGCCAGTAGCTTTCCTAACCGGGACCATGTCACCCTCCTAGTTCTCCTCTACAGTCACCCCTGCCTTTTTCGGGACCACTTGAATGGGGCTCACCCAAGGACTGTCTGAGATAGCGAAGATGATCCCCACCTCCAGGAGTTTGAGTATTTCTTTTTTCACAACCTCCATCATTAAGGGGTTCAACCTCCGCTGTGCCTGCCTTACCAGTTTTGCATCATTCTCGAGTCTTATCCGGTGCATGCATACCGAAGGGCTTATCCCTTTGATATCTACTATGCTCAACTCGATTGCCTCTTTATAATCTCTAAGGAGTCGCACCAGTCTTTCCTCTTGACTTGGAGACAGGTGAGCAAAAATGATTATCGGTAGTGTTTCTCGGTCTCCCAGGAACGCGTACTTCAGATGTTTCGCGAGAGGTTTAAGGTCTAACTCTGGTGCCTGCACCACCGATGGCAATAATCTTGTATGAGTTTCTGGCACAAAAAGGGAAGCGAGCCCATAACTTGGATGAATGGTTGGAAGTGAATGTAAAGGTTCAATTGCTCGATGCAACTTATCCCTCATGTCCACATCAGGGGTCACTCCCAACTCGAGATGCTTTGTCAGGGCCACTTCCAATGCGTCTTTACCATCCAACTCGAAAGTTTCCTGTACAAGAAGCTCAATAACAATCAAAGCAAAGACTGAGTTAGAACCCTCTGGATACTTCATCGCCTCAAAAATATTAAAATGTACCCTTTCACCATCAAATTCCATTGATAAAGTACCCTCATTCACATCTATCTTAGTCCTGGCAGTGCTAAGAAACGGTCTACCTAACAAGATAGGCGACGAATTTAACGACTTTTCATCCCCCATGTCCAGGACATAAAAATCTGCAGGAAAGACTAATTCATCTACCTGAACCAAGACATCCTCAACTAGCCCCTCAGGGTAGGCATTAGTGCGGTCGGCTAGTTGGATTATGATGGCCGTCTCTTTTAGTGGCCCTAGATTCAAAGACGTATAAATGGTTTTTGGCATCACATTGATTGACGCCCCTAAATCCAACATGGCCTTCCTGATCGGCGTATTTCCAATCTTTCAAGGGATCGTGAACATACTTGGATCCCCAAATTTGGGTGGGAGCTTTCTTTGGAGTATGGCTGATACGCTTTCTCCCATTACTATTCTTTCATCCCCTCTCAACTTTCTCTTATGGGTGCACAGGTCCTTGAGAAATTTCGCGTACTTTGGTACTTGCTTGATTGCTTCCAACAATGGGATGTTGATCTCCACCTTTCTAAATACGTCCAGGATCTCTTTCTCCTTTTTCGCCTTCTTCGTCTTCTCTAACCTGCATGAAAAAGGGGATAAATTAGATTTAAAGGGCACATATGGAGTAAGAGTTACCGCAGGGTTGCCACGGATGCATCCTTCTTCTTCCATCTCCTTTTCATTCTTACTTTTCAGGTTCGTGGCCTTAGGCCCCTCCACCTCTTTGCCACTCCTTAATGTCATGGCACTTACATTTCTGGGATTTGCCTCAGGCTGCGAAGGCAATTTTCCATAGACGTGGGACTTCAGGCGATTAATGACAGTTGCCATTTGACTCATTCGAGTCTCCATGTCTTTCATGCCTGCTTTGGTGTCCTGTTGAAACTGAGTAGTGCTCGCGACCAAGGACCTAGTCTCTTGCTGGAGTTGAGCAGTGGTCGTGACTAAGGTTCTAGTCTCTTGCTGGAGCTAAGTGGTGATCATTGCCAAACTCTTGACAATTTCCTCCAAAGAACTTTCTGAGCTGGAGGACGAGGATTGAGACTTTTGTTGCCACGGTTGTTGGAATCCTGGTGGACGATTGGAGAATGAATTCTGTGGCCTATTCCCATAGCTGAAATTGGGGTGATCTCTCCAACCCGGATTGTACGTGTTGGAGTATGGATCGTACAGTCTTCGAGGCGCGAGCACGCCTCCAACCATGTTTACTTGTTCAACCCCATCCTCTTGCAACATAGGGTATGAGTCAGTGGGGTGGCCCACATTTGTGCAGATTCCACAGGCCTTTGTTTGATGTATGTTTTCCACAGCTAATTGTCAAACGAAAGATGTCAGCTCCGATATCTGCTGCTGAATGGATGACGTCTCTACCTCGTTGACCCTACGGGTAGGGTTACTCTCATAGAAGCCAAACTGTTGAGAATTCTCTGCCATCGACTCAATGAGTAGCCATGCTTCCCTTGGTGTCTTGTTCGCTAATTCTCCCCCACTTGCAGCATCAATGATACTCCTATCGGACGACTGGAGTCCCTCATAGAAATATTGGATCAATAATTGTTCACTAATTTGATGCTGTGGGCATCTAGTGCACAATTTATTGAACTTTTCCCATTAATCATATAGAGATTCTCCAGGATACTGTTTAATGCTACATATCTCTTTTCTTAGACTTGCAGCCCGGGATGCAGGAAAGAATTTTTTCAAAAATTTCTTCTTAAGTTGGGCCCAGGTTCTGATACTACCTGCAGGTAGGTAGTATAACCAATCCTTTGCTGCATCCTTAAGGGAGAAAGAAAAGGCCCTGAGTTTTATCTGATCCTCAGTAATTCCTGGAGGCTTCATACTGGAGCATAGCACATCGAACTCTTGGATGTGTTTATGGGGCTCCTCACCTGAGAGGCCATGAAACATGGGTAATAGGTGAATTAGCCCTGACTTCAATTCGAATGAGGTATTTTCAGCCAATATTGGAAATGTGATGCACAAAGACTGTTAGGGCAATTCTGGAGCAGCCAACTCCCCTTTAGTGTTCTTGCATTCGCCATAGGGGTGTCCTCTTGGCCTTGGTCTCTTGAACTATCACCACTTGAATTTGTTGATTCGATCTCTGGATCTAGTTCCTGAAAAGCTATGTTGGATGGCTCCTCTCTGAGTTGCCTAGTCTCTTTCCTAGTTCGGCGTTCAGTCTTCTCTACCTCCGGATCGAAAATCAATTCACCTGTACGAGAAGACCGAGGCATAAACTAGAAAAAATGCCAGACAAATTCGATGAAAATGACTTAGAAAGAAGCAAAATTAACCAAAACACCGCTCCCCTGCAACGGCGCCAAAAATTGACAGGTGCCGAATCTGTGCAATAATAATTACTAAAAAGTCCTAATTACCACCACAATTAATTATAGAACAAATCCAAGTACTGGAGCAGGGATTCTAGGTGTGCAATGGGTTACTTGATTCACCCTGTTCCCGAAGAGTTTGCTTGATCCAATATACCAGATTTGTCTAAAAAAAATATTAATTTTGCGTACAATGGCAAATAGGGCCGATTCCACAGGGAACGGATAGGAAATTATTTCTTTCCAAGTCAATAGAATAAAATTGGGGGATGATTAATGGGATGAAAATGAAAATAAAATAAATAAAATTTAAAAGATAACTCCACAAGTACAATTTACTAAAAATAGCAATTAATGAAATTCTACCTAAATGATCAACTTTTCAGGTACGATCCAATTTAAATGATCATCAATGCAGAGATATTCCATTCATCCGTCATTAGGTTGGTTATAGCTATCAACAAGCTCTGACAACCAGTTCTTCCTTACTTTTTCGGCAGTCAATGTACGACCATTGACTGCTTCTCTAACCAGAAAACAACTCTAGGTACGACCGTAGGAATTTAATTATCCAGTTGCATTAAAGTTAGAAAAATCCAATCCTAATCAACAAACACGCTAAGAGGGTTTATTTAAACTAGATCATGCATTTCCCCAACATAAAGCCAATTATGGTGGTCGTCACCAATTGTCAACTAAACGAACAATTACAGATTCAATTTAGTTAACATGACAGTAGGCTATTGAATTAGATTAAATATCCGGCCATTGATACTCAATTAATAAAATATCCATGAACAATTAATCCAGGAAACGCACGAATAGCAACAAGTTGGAAGAAATAATGAAGATTCGATTAGATCTCACAGATATTATGGACCGCGCCTTCACGTCGACCTTTGGGTAGAGGAGAAAACTAGCCGCTCCTCATCGTATCAATTTTTGTGTGATTCGATTGATTCCATCCACACAATTGTCAAAGATTAGTAAAGATGAATTAATGACGGAATCGAGGAGAAAAGCCTCCTTTCACTTTGTTTCGTGTTTATATCCAAGCAAAAGGTAGAAGCCCAGGTCTCACAAAAGGCATACGAATCAAAAGGAACAAAAACCAAAGACTCCAAATCGTCTTCAAGGGATAACCACCGAAAGCTTCTCCCAACTGCCCAGAACTAGAGCTAAAAGTCAAAAGGAAATAGATGTCTGGTGCCTGGGAAAAGAAAACTAAAGATAATGTATCATTTACACGTGAATCTGGCCTTGCTCCTATTGGCCGCTCAAGCGCAAGAAAGAAAAACGTCTGACACCAAATTGAAACTCAAGCTATCCTCCAATTGATAAGACGTGAATCTGGCTTCTTAATTGCTGCTGCCGACCCAAGGACCAAAGACGTCTGACCCTCAAAAATAAAAGATAATCCAATACATAAGCCGTGAATCTGGCTTATTGTAATTGCTTTGTTACCGCCGCCAGTAGGAGTCAAGAAACGTCTGCAATTTCACTTTCTTTTCGAGCCTGGGCTTTGATTCCATGCGTCTGGTTCACGTGGGCTTGGTTTCCTAGTTAGCCCTGCTGCCACCAATCCCGCAGGTCCGGCTTTAGGTGTTCTCTATAATTTCTGGCGTGGGCACGTCATAAAATAAAGAGTCTTCTGAAAATGTGCCTCACGCAATCACTTTTAACACCAACCACCTACAATTTACACAAATATCAAATATGAGCAAATTTCCAATTCTTAGCACCATGAGTAGCCAAAATTAGGACAGAATAATAGTGTAAAATGTGCTAGATAACCGCTTTATCACTGCGGGAACATAAACAGGCTATAGGATGGATTATCGCCGATATCAAGAGAATTAGCACCGCGGTGTGCATATATCGGATTCGACTCGATAAGGGTGCTAAACCTATTCGGTAGGCTCAAAGGCGACTGAATCCGTTGATGATGGAGGTCATGAAGAAGGAGATCTTAAAGCTGCTGGACGTCGGAATTATATTTGCAATATCAGACAGCCCATGGGTGAGTCCAGTATAAGTGATCCCGAAGAAAGCAGGGGTAACGGTGGAGTCAAACCAAGAGAGTGAGCTCGTACCAGTTCGAAAGCCCACCGGGTGGCGGCAGTGTATAGCCTATAGAAAGCTAAAAGCCGTCACGAAAAAGGATCATTTGCCTCTCCCTTTCATTGATCAAATGATAGAGCGATTAGCAGGTCGAGCTTACTATTGCTTTTTGAATGGGTTTTCATGTTATTTTCAGATTGCTATCGCACCCGAGGATTAGGAGAAGACCACATTCACATGCCCGTTTGGAACATTTGCTTACCGAAGGATGCTATTTGAATTATGCAATGCACCTGCTACCTTCCAAAGATGCATGGTAAGTATCTTTTCAGAGTATGTTAAAAAGATCATCGACGTTTTTATGGACGATTTCAATGTGTATGGTGAGAGTTTTGATAACTGCCTAGATAACCTCAAATTAATTTTGGTAAGGTGTATAGAAACTAATCTCGTACTTAATTGGAAAAAATGCCACTTTATAATTGAACACGGTATAGTTTTGGGTCATGTAGTGTCATCTAGGGGTATTGAGGTTGATAAGGCAAAAATAGATATTATATCTACTTTACCTTACCCCGCTAGTGTGCGGAAAATGCGCTCTTTCTTGGGTCACACAGGCTTCTACAGGAGATTTATCAAAAATTTCTCGAAAATTGGAGCACCCCTGATCCAACTGTTACAAAAAGAGGTGCCCTTCGAATTCGATGAAGCATGTAAGAAAGTATTTGACAGGTTGAAGAAGCCATTGACCTCGTCACCCATTATCCAACCACCCGACTGGAACCTACCATTCGAGATCATGTGCGACGCCAGCGACTATGCAGTGGGAGCGATGCTGGGTCAAAGAGTAGAAAGGGCAGTCCATGCTATCTACTACGCATCTCGAGCCTTGAACGGAGCTCAATTGCACTATTCAACTACCGAAAAGGAGCTTCTGGCGGTTGTTTTTGCTGTAGAGAAATTTCGGTCTTATTTACTAGGTGTTAAGGTTATTATTTTCTCTAATCATGCAGCTTTACGGTATCTGTTGACCAAGAAAGAGGCGAAACTGTGACTGATAAGGTGGATATTATTGCTACAAGAGTTCGACCTGGAGATCAGAGATAAGAAAGGGGCAGAAAATCTGGTAGCCGATCACTTGAGTCAAATACAAGTCGCCGAAGACAACCTTCCTTTAAGAGAAAATTTTTCCGATGAGCATTTATTTTCTATTAATTTATCCTTGCCTTAGTACGCGGACATTGTTAATTTTCTAGTCACTAACAAGTTTCCTGCAGGATGGCCCAAGGCAAAGAGGGACAAGTTGAGGAGTGATGCTAAGTCCTATATCTGGGATGACCCCTATCTCTGGAAGCAGGGTGCCGATCAAGTCATCCGCAGATATGTAAGTGAGAATGAATTTCAATCAATTTTAACGTATTGTCACTCTTTTGCATGTGGAGGCCACTTTGGACCAAAGAGAACGGCTCGTAAGGTGCTAGAGAGCGGGTTCTTTTGTCCGACCCTCTTTAAGGATGCCTACTCATTTTGTAAGTCCTGTGATAAGTACCAACGAGTAGGTAATATTTCTCATAGGGATCAAATGACTCAGACTCCCATGATTTTTATTGATATTTTTGACGTTTGGGGTATTGACTCTATGGGTCCTTTTCCTTCGTCTTTTGATTTTTTGTATATATTGCTTGCTATGAATTATATTTCGAAATGGGTGGAAGCAAAGGCCACCCATACTAATGATTCGAAAGTGGTTGCAGAGTTCGTCAAGTCTAACATCTTTGTCCGCTTTAGGATGCCGCGAGCAATTGTAAGCGATCGGGGTACTCATTTCTGTAGCAAGACAATTGCTGCAGTTTTTAAGAGATACGGTGTCTTGCACAAAGTCTCCACTTCCTATCATTCTCAGACAAACAGTCAGGCGGAAGCATCAAACCAAAAGATCAAGTCGATTTTAGAGAAGATGGTCCGACCCGATAGGAAAGATTGGAATAGTAGACTAGAAGATGCATTATGGGCATATAGGACGGCGTACAAGACACCTATTGGCATGCCCCCTTACTGTTTGGTATTTGGGAAGTCATGCCACCTCCCGGTCGAGTTTGAACATAGAGCGTTTTGGGCAGTCAAATAGTACAATATGGACATCGAGGAGGGCGAAATTCAAAGGAAGTTGCAACTACAAGAGTTGGAAGAAATCCGAAATGAAACGTATGAGAATGCGGTAATTTATAAGAAAAAGAATAAGATATTTCATGATCAGCAGATCTCTAGGAAGACGTTTGAATGCGGGCAAAAAGTTCTGCTGTACTACTCGAAATTGAAGTTATTTTCAGGTAAATTACGTTCTCATTGGATCGGTCCTTTTGTTGTAACTAATGTCTTTCATTATGGTGCAGTGGAGATCTAGATCTTAAAAACGGAGAAGAAATTTGTAGTGAATGGTCACCGTCTCAAGCTGTATTAAGAAGGGTTTCCGGTTGAATGGATGGAGATGATATAATTGGAAGACCTGATTTGCTTGGTTTAAGAAAATTTTGGGCTATGTCTAGCCAAAAACATTAAAGAAATGCGCTTTTTGGGAGGCAACCCAAATATTGATTTTATTGTTTTCGTTGCTCAATTCTTTCATTTTGTCATTTCTCATTTGGGTGATAGTCGGTCTTAATATTTTCCTCCACTATGGTCAGGACAGATATCTTGGCGTGCCCACACGGTGTCAGTGACTCCGGTCAGTGGATGTTTACCAATCTTGGCGTGCCCATGCCATGTTGGTAAAATCTCGACATCTCGCGACATTAGCAGGAAATGCAATCTTGGCGTGCCCACATGGTGTTAGTGTTTCCCAAGGTCAGTGGATGTTTTATAATCTTGGCATGCCCCCGCGGTGTTCAACGACCCAAAAACTGAATAAAAAAAATAAAAAATAATTTCCTTGTAAACCTTCAGTTTTGTGTTTTCTTTCAGCAATTCAAATTTTGAAAATTAATAAAAAAATAAAAAAATTTTATAAAATTATTTCTTCTTCTTGACCTTTAGTTTAGTTTTTCTCAGCAATTCATTTTTTGTCCTTGAAATTTAAATTCGAAAAAGAAGAAACAAAAAGGAAAAAAACAAAAACAAAAAGACCAAAAGCCATTTTTTTTCTTTCTTTTTTCTTCTTTTTCTTCTTTCTTTCTTTTTCTTTTCTCTTTCTTTCTTCTCTTCTTTCTTTTCTTTCTTTTCTTTCTTTCTTTCTTTCTCCTTTCTTTCCCTTTTCTTCCCCGCTGCCCTGCTTCCCTTTTCTTTTATTTCTTCTTTCAACTGCCCTCCATCCGCCGCCACCCACCTCGCATCAACGCTGCCATCATCTCCCTCACTCTCTCCTTAGTTCGACGCCAACAGCTCTCCCTTTCTCCTCTATTGCCGCACGTTCAACTCCGCCGCCGCACCTCGCACAGCCGCACACCACTAACCAGCTGCCATCGTCGCCGCCTCCGAGCTCCAAGCTCCACCTCACGGACCACCACCAACTCTTCTTCGCACGCTGGCCGCCGTCGCTGCTATCCGCCATCTCCTTGCAGTGCATCACCACCTGTCAAAATTGATAGGTGGATGTATTAACTTTCTACCCTTGTTTTAGCATTTTCCCTGAACCTTCAAGTGCTGGGTTCTGTGCCTTTTCGTGGGTTTCTTGATGGATAAAGCAGGAGGTGATTTGGGCATTTTCTGGGGTTAATTTTGGTGGAACTAAGTTTATTTGCTGCTCCATTTGGGGGTACTCTCTGGTCTTCATTATATTGTTGAATATTGTTTGAGTTATGACTACTTGAAGTTTCTATTGCATCTGGGGGATAAAATTTGACAGCTCTTGTACCAGTCCATTTGTTTGGAAATTGTTGGGGTGATTTGCGAGTTATTTGTTAATTGGGTCCCATTTTAATCTCTGCTTTTTCGTGGTACTGCTTGGTGTGTTTGGATTTATCAGGTGCAGTGGGTTGGCCATTTGATTTAATTTTTTCCTGTGCATACACCAGTGGTAGTGGTGAGGGCAGTTTACATAATATTTGTTACTCCTGTGTTATTGGTTGCCTCATTGACTACTGGGCATCTTTATTGAGTTATTTCTATCCAACTTCTGTACTGCTGTTGCTGGAGTGCCATTTTCTTGAGTCATTTGCTAATTTTAGTAGGTGGAATTGGGTACTTGACTGTCCAATTGGAGACAGTTTGCATTTGCTTGTTGAAATAGGTTGTCTCTATTTGCCTTATTTGGGGGTATTGTGTCTCTTTGATTTCAATCACTAAGTTCTTGGGAGCATTTGTTGCACTTTGGACTGCCTTGATTCTGAATTTGACTACATTTGGACCACAAGTGCTTATTGATTGCAATTGCTATAAGTGTTGGGGTATTCGTATAACCTGTGGCTGATTGAATTGTGCATTGTTGGTTTTTACATTGTTGGCATTGAATTTCCTGTTTCCATTATTTGTTGGAAATTGTTGCCTCTTGTCGATTGGAGTAATCTTAAGAACCAATGGTGTGACCACGATCTTCTTCTAGGTCTAGGACACCTAGAACTTCTCAGCCCCCTCCTCCCCAGCACTCCATTCCTGCCTCTGACCCCTCGCACGATCCTTCTTACTCTGGGAGGAGGGCTTGCCTTGGGAGGCAAAGAGGCGTTCATATCTCCGACCCTACACATTTTAGGGGTAATTTCAACTTCACCAGGGCAGCCGACAAGCGGCATTATGCTGATTGTTGTGAACAGCGGATTATACCCTGCCGATATAGGAACGCCGCCACCTTAGACCTTTTCAATATTAGAGTTGACTTTGATCGCTTGATCTAGGTCATTGGGTGGCGTCCCTACACTTATATTGTTGACTGTCCGACCTTTGTCGAGTTGGTTAGAGAGGTCTATGCCACATTTGAGTTCGACCTTCCCACGGGTTACACAGTTTCTACTCCCAATGTCATCCGTTTTAGACTAATGGGTCAAGAGTTCCGCCATTCCATTACTGATTTCAATCTAGCACTTGGTTTTATTGATTAGGCCTATGCCGAGTCCCGTGAGTATGTCGAGATTGCGTGTGACTACGTAGAACCTTTTTTCTCTCACTATCGGTATATTTGGGAGGATATGTCTGTCGACCATGCTGATTATGACCCCCGTCAGTCTAAGAGTTGTTTTCTAAAAGACCCCGCGTCTCGCTATATCTAGCGTTTCTTAGCCTACAGTTTGTCGGGTAGGCGAGATAGTTCGGGCATTCTGTCTCAGTCGAAATTTTTCTTTATTTGGTGCATGCATAACAACATTAAGGTTAATCTTGGGTGCTGGCTCGCTTCTCAGTTCAAATCTATTTTGCCTAAAAAGAAGTGCCCCTTGATTCTTGGGTCATACATTACTCATTTGGCTATTAATTTGCATGTACTTGATATCTATAGTCATGATTTACATGTTGTCTGTCAAATGGAGCCCTTGGATATTCCGTGTTTAGAGAAAATGGGCTTGGTTCGGGAGAGTGACGACGGTTGGGAGGTTGTTCCCCTTGGACCGCTATGCGCCCCCCCTCGGTCATCTTTTGCCCGCTCCTCCACTGATAGCGGTGATCCTGACCCGTCTACCTTTGCTCCGTCTCCTCCCACCCCAACGGCCGACGACTAGTTACAACTCCGGAACACAGTTGAGAGTTTGGAGACTCGAGTAACCCATATTGACATCAACTTGCACAACATGGCGCAGAATTTGGCATCTTTTATGCACCATGCGGGTCTTGCCCCTCAGTTCCCGCCCGACCCGCCCCTGTTTTGACGACTTCAGGGAAGTATTGTTGCCTTTGTCCTTCCTTTTGCTGTTAGTTTATCACATTGAGGGCAATATGTGATTTAGGTGTGGGGAGGATCAGTTTTGGTGCTAGTATTTCCAGTTTTCAGTTTTTAGGTGTTTTTCCTTTTTTTTTAGTCTGATATTTATCTCCTTTTCGTTTATTTTCTTTTCTTTTTTTTAGTGGTCAGTTCTTATATAAATACCAAGTTTTGATCTGGGGTTGTTGTCTCTAATTCTGATATTGTCAAGTTTTAGTAATAAAAGGGTATCAAGCTAATGCGGTTGAGTTCAGGAACATCTCTCTAGTGAAATCAGTAATTGCTTGAATTTTATAATTTTTGGTTAACTTTTCTAGACATAGGGAATGATTGTTGGCATTTTTCATGTGAATTGGTCCAGTTATTAATTTTAGTTCTTCATGTTTGGAAATTTGAGGCTGGCTGCTGTTACTTTTGTGTTGTTTTTAGTTATTGTGCTATATGATTATAAATAAGAGTTGACTGTTCTCCGCTAGTTGCTACTACCAAGTAACTGGGGATCTTCACCTAAAGTATCGATTCTCGCGTCAAAAGGTAGTAATTTCTATGAGTACGTAGTCACATAACGATAAGAGTTGAGTAACCGAGCTCCTTCATCTGACAAATGTTGGAGTTCGCGTCAAAAGGCTCTAATGGCTAGAGACTAAGTTTTTTGCTATTCTCAAAAGAAGGAAAAAAAGAGAGAAAATAGAAAAGTGTGAAAAAAGAAGTGAAGGCTGTGTCAAATGTGACAAAAGTCAGCTTGCTGATCTATGGGTTAATATTGAGATTTTGGTTAATAGTTGGACCATTTGCTGATAAATGTGAGCAACCATTCCTTTTCCTTAGATTAGTTTGCTTTAAATTGGAGGAGTTGGTGGTTAGGAAGCTAACCGGGGTGATTTTTTCTTTGATCTTGACCTGTGATGCTTGATATATGTTTCTCTAGGTATCTTGGCAATACGGTAGTTGGAGCAATAGCCATTGTCCAATTTTGGTGTTCAATTGCTGTTCTCATGCTTGAGGCAAGCATGGTTCAGGTGTGGGGGAAATTGATGGGGTGTTAATTTTCTGTTATTTTACTATTAATTTTCCCCTTGTCCCTGCCAAATATTGTTTTAATTGTTAATATCTACTTATATTTGGTATCTGGACTTAATTTCAGGGAATGGAGCAGAAAAGTACAAAAAGGAGGGACTTTCTGAAGCAAATTACTTCACACGTGGGAGTCTTCTGCAAAGCTCCATCAACGTGGCCCACAAGAGAGGAAACAAACGGATTTCCTTTTTCTTTTTTGGGCTAATGAAGAGAAGATTCGTACGAGGAGTCTTACTATCAATAGGAAACAATAAGCAATTCGGAGGGCCTGACTTTTGGGACTTTTGCTCTCAATCGGCGGGGACCACGGAGGTTTTGATCATTAGTCCTTTGTCTAGGAACAAACGTACAGAGGCTTGGGGATTATTATTATTATAAGCGTAGCTTTAGTTTTAGTTTTTTCTTTCTTTTTCTTTTTCATGCGCACAAGGTGCTCGACAATATTTCCCAACGGAAAAAACATCTTTTACTCTTGCTTTCTAGTGAACAATGTGATGCCTTTGCAATCAATTAATTTGCGTGGAGATTTATTTATGCGGCGCGGCTAAGCCTTTCATCTAGTCACGGATCAACTCGACGGCACAGTCCCGAATATCTGTGAGATCTAATTAGTTTTCACGCGTTCCTTAATTTGTTAATATTTGCACGTTGTCTATTTGAATTTTCGTGGGATTACTTTGTTAATTGGATGTCAAGGGCCCGATGTTCAATGCGACCTATTAATCTCTTGCCAAATTAGTCAATTAAATCCGTAATTATTTGATTGATTAATATTAGTGGCAACTGGCGTGTTTACACACTAGGGGAACATGCAATCTAATTTAAATAACCCTCGTAGCGTGTTATTGATTGGGGTTAGGTTTTTCTAGTTCTTAATGCAATTGGAAAATTAATTCCTACGGTCGTACTTAGAAGTATTTTCTGGTTAGGGGTAATCAATGGTCGTACCTTGGTTATCAATAAATTAAGGAAAAATTGGTCGTTAGAGTTCGTCGGCGGCTATAACTAGCCTATTAATAAATTAAGTGAATTTCCCCTGCATTAATGATCGGGTGAGTGGACTGTGTTTGAGTAGTTATATTCTTGGTTAGAATTTGTCTATTCCTGATTTAATTCTTGCCAATATTCGTGCTAGTTAATTATTTATTTTTAGTGAATTGCTTAACTGTTTTACTTTTAGTCCAATAAAATCCCCCCCTTTACCAATTGGAATCTCAAAGAGACAAATATTCCCAGTCCCTGAGGAGACGACCCTACTTGCCACTGTCTACTATTTAGTAAATTTTGTCAACTAATTAATTCTGGTATATTGGATTAAAAAAACTCTTAAGAAACAAGGTGAATCAAGTAACCCATTGCACACCTAGAGTCCCTGCTCATGTACCTAGGATTAATTATTGCCTGCGTTTAGTGGTAGTTAGGTTTTTATTATTATTGCACAGGTTCGGCACCTGTCATTAATTTTTTTCCTTTTCAAGATTTTTGTTTTCTATTTCTATTTGTAAATGATTCAGTACAAATATTTGAAAAATTTTATCAAAAGAAAATTTTCAACTAGTCCATGATAGAGATGCCGTTTGTCTTGTGATAATTGTATTATCTATTATTATAATTTTACAATTTTTTAGAGTTTCATATATAACTTTTAGGATATTTATTATTATCTCAATTTAAATTTAGTTTTAAATTATGTTGGTAAATGCATTTTAGGGACTTAAGTTAACAATAACTATGTTAGACTGTACATCAGCTATCAAATTCAAGTGTAAAGTGAAGACCCATGAAATACTTAGCATTGAAGTTGCAAAAAAAAAAAAAAAAAAACAGAGAACCAGTGAACCGGCCAGTCGAACCGCGAACTGGCCCCCTCTCCGGTTCACTGGCCGGTCCGAGTTTAAAAACATTGGTCAGCTGTTTCCCGAACAATTAAAATTTGAAGTATTTCCCATCAATAAAATTAAAATTTTTAATTTTACCTTTTTAGAATTGATTTTGTTCCTCTAATTTTAATGGAAAGTATAAACTTGTCTAAAAACTATAGTACATCAATACAAACCTTTTCCCCAAGTCTTAATTTCAGAGTCCATCTTGCAAATGTATATCTTTCTGTTAGAGGTAGAAACCAACCATTTTTTCATAAAAGATCATGCGCTATATTGATGAATAAGTACTCTTGTAACAGACTTATGATTGTAGACACCAAATTTTTGTCAATTTTTAACATTTTCTCAAGATTTTTCTATTTAACGAGTTATTTATTTTCTTGCATTTTAATGTGCATTTTCTCATTTTTGCAGGTTTGCTTTACGAAAAGAAAAAAAAAAACAACAACAAAACAACAAAAATCAAAATCAAAAAATCAAAAAATCATTTTGTTTCACCAAATTAACTATTAACCCATTTCACACTCAATGGCCATGGACTTGTCTTTTCATTAGCTAAGAAATCATCATTTTGGCAAATTCAACACACAAACTCCATTTTTAGACAGAAAAAAAAACACTCTCGGCTCTTCTCTCAATTCTCCCTCTCATTTTGGTGAACAATATACAAAACCTCACTCTCTCCCTCTCGGTTTTTTCCCAACACACTCACACACAACAAAAAAGAGGGGCAGCTACCAATTGGACAATCATAGCTTGGAATTTCCTCCAAACTCTAGCCCACGGACCGTAATTCCAGCTGGGGTAATTTTCCTTTTATTTTTCCGATTTCCTTTTCTTTTTCTTTCTATTTTAGTAGTTATATTTGAAGCATGTTTAGTTGATGATTTGTCCCTTCCTCTTGCTGGTTTTATTGTTGTGGTGTTGTTGGGCAAGTTCAAGACTAGACTGAGGAAAAGAAAGATGATTTTTGTGCATGCATGCTAAATGTTTGATGAAATGCCAAAACAAAAAAAAATGAATTTTAGAAACTGTTTTGTCTTAATGTAGTCTTTTGTTGTTGTTTTCTTGTTAGCTAAGATTATATTTGTAATGTAAAGATTATAAGGAGTATTGTAATATATTTTTATGAATTTTTGGTGAAGGTTTAAAGGTCTAAAAATAATAAAAAATGCAGCTGTTTTTTGGCCATTTGGCCACTTTTCTTTCTTCTTTTGTAAAAACTAACTCCGGAAATGAAACCTACGCGAAAAAATCGAGTGAGGGGGTGTATTTTGGTGAAATTTTGTTATCGGAAAAATGGCCGGCGCCGCCACCGGCAGCCGCCATGTCAGCCATGGTTGGCGGTGGCGAGGAGCTTCAGCCGGCCAGGCAAGGAAAAGAAGAACCGGAAGGGTAGAAGAAGAAGAAAAAGAAAAGAAAAGAAAAAAGGGGATTGGGCTAATGTTTATTTTTTGGTTGGGCCAAGAGCTAGTTTTGTTAGGTTTTGGGGCTGGGCTTTGGTTTATGTTTTCTTTTGGGTTTCAGTTGGGCTAGGAGCTTGGAGCCCATGTGATTTTGGTTGGATTTGAGTGATAGAAGACGGGCTGGCCTGTGTGTTTTGGCTTAGACTTTCGGCTGGGCTTAGGTAGTTTTCGGCCCAAAGAAATAAATAATGGCCCAGTGGCCTGTTTTCTTAAGAAGATCTGATTACGATTTGCACTTTGGCCCCTGATCTTTAGAGTAATTTTACTACGGCCCAGAACATTTTAATTTCTTTCATGTAGGCCCTTATATTAATTGCACTTTGGTCCCTGAATTTTATCTTTCATTTAATTTTGACCCCTGAACTTTGGAAAATATAATTTTTGTCCCACAAAAGTTTTCAATTTTTGCAATTCTGTCCTTGGCAAATTTTGGCTCTCTTTATTATGATTGTTTCTTTTCTTCAATAACTAATTATGTTACTTTTGAACATATTCAACTTGTAATTTTTAGATGTTTTAAATTTCTTTATGTTTGACATATTAGCGTGAGTTTAGTACTTTTATTATTATTATTTTTTTAATTAAATTGGTGCCATGATCCTTTTGTTCATTGTGAGTATAATTAGGACAATTTGACTCCATTTAGTCACTACTTCAAACGGGAGGTACTCCTATTTTATTATTTCAATGTCAATTACGTGCTCTTATGTGCTCCTATGTGTTCCTATGTGTTTATATATTTTTATATGCTTTATTTATTTGATTTAAATATTCATTCAAATTTTCTTATATATGTTAGTTAGTTTTTATAATGATTCGAGAGGTATTTAAATACCTCAAAAATGTAATAGATAGGATAATTAGATTTGTTTTATTATATTTTTCCCTCCTAGATTGTAGTTAAGCGCTCCCCGATGTAATAGATAGGTTGCGTGTTTATGTGTTTTATCCGCTTTTCTTAGGATTTTGGCATCTAGATATTATGTTTACGTGTTATGTGTTACGTGCTCTTATGTGTTTATTTGTTTTAATTTATGCTTTATTTGCTTCACTATGAATTGTTAATGCATGACGTCACCACACTAGTCCAACGCTAGTTGTGGCTTCTCTCTTCGCTTACTTGCTAGTCCAACGCTAGTAAGGATTTTTAGAAATGGGCTAGTCCAACGCTAGACCCTTTAGGCCGTCTTGCGTTAGATTCATCTTTGTGTGTTATTCACTACATTTCCATGCATATTTTCATTTTTAGGATCTTTTCTCATTTGCATGATATTCCCTATTATATTATCCTTTACCCTCTGTAGGTACAAATCATGTCATTTAGAATTGCATCTCATTTAAGCTAGTTCATTTGCTTGTTCATGTTAGGATAATTATTTTTCAAACATGGGAAATAGGTGATTATAACTTTTTAGTTTAAATACCCTATTAATCCATGTATAAGAAAATTAGGTCACGAGTTTTTGTCTCCCGTACCCTTTATGTTGCATTCCCCTTTTCTTTGGTCACTTATATATATGTATATAATTTAATTTCTTTTATTTTATTTTAATTTCATCATTTGCGTACTCGTGACACTTTCAAGGAATCATTTTGGCCTTCGCAATTAATGCGATTGGTCCAATTAAACCCTTGAATGAACATTTTGTCCCTTTCGATATTTTTAGATTTGCATCCATGTAGAAAACATCCAAACATGATAAAATTAAGGGTTAGATTAGGAAAATTTTGACTAAACCTCGCAACTAGCTTAGACTAGGTTGAAAGGGTGCCTTAGGTTTGAGTCAATTGAACCTTTGCCTTCCCTTTCTTCAACCGTGACTCCCGAACCCATTTTCTCTTGTTTTCAAAGACCTGGAGTTGTCAAAAAGGGTTTTATTTTATTTTACTTTATTTTTGGATGACTTGGTACACCAAAACTCCATACCAAGTGGCGACTCCTAATTTTTCTTCAAAACCCTTTTAAACTAAATTTTGGACCCAAATTGTCGCATTTTTTAAAGTCCCATTCTAGGTCCTTTTCATTTATTTTTAAATGGAAATCATATCTTTTATAAATACCTATTTTTATACTTATATTTTTCCATCGCGAAAAATGGGGCGCGACAATGATCTCAAAAATATGTATCCTAATCCGTAGTGGTAATTAGAGTCGAAATCACATAAACTTTTTATTACCTAAAACAAACTATATATTAACTTTCATTTGAGTTCTAAACTACCGGCATCCATCCCAAAAGTCAGATACATTAATATGTTTTATTGAAATGAGAAACGTTCGACTGGCAATCCTTTGCATTTTTCTTGTTCACTAGGAATTGTCAATGGACAAAATGGAAAAAAACCAAGATCAAAAACAGAAACAAATAAACCATATTTTCACTAGTATCAGCTTGAAACCAAGAGAGGATAAATTTGATTAAAATATAAAGGATTCTTGAGAAGATACAACTTAGCTAAAGATTCCTACCAAACAAAATTAGCTAGATCATTACAACTGAAATTTGCATCAGTACTATGGCATGTCAATCTACTTAAATGACTGAGAAGAAAGAGTCAGAGAATTTTTTTTAAAAAAAAACAAAAGGGAAAAAAAGTAAAGAGCTTGGAATTGGTTTTTTACACACAAAAAAGACAAACTTGCACTCGGATCACTCGTCTTGTCGAATCCTTCAAAGCCTTACCTCTTTTTAGGTCATCTGCTTAAGGTGTTTTTTTTTGTGCACTAAATAAGAACGTTAACAAAAATAAAAATAGATCAAACTATTGATGTTTTAAATTATCACTCACCCCCGAATTGTAATACTTTCGTACAAGAACTTAATTCTTTTATCAAAAATATAATATTAGGTCCTTATTTGATAACTCAATCCAGCATTTAAATTTAATGAGTTCAAATTTTAACATGTATAGATACATTTGATAACAAAAAATAGAACATTTGAATTAATTAAGTTGCATTGAATTTTATAGGCAAAACTTGCATTCAAAAATAAGTGATAGGTTATTCATTTATCACTTAATGTGATATACATTTAAATGTATTAGATTTATTACTCAATAGTTCAATAATTTAATCTATTTAAATTTTAAACGTTAGATTTTAAATTTCAATTTTATCAAATGCACGCGAGATCTACATCTTACTTAGTTCCGGACAAGCATTGTGCAAATTGTCAAAATCCTACACCACAAGCCTTATTCACAACCATGAAGCCAACTAGCCCAATGCTAATACCCATTCCATGTCCTCAACAGACCCAACGACTACGCACGACGCCCACTCCTGATGATTTGGGCAACGTACAGGCCATCTATTTGCACGTGGGTCTTCGAAGGGTGCCATATTCTTGCATATACTGATGTCAGCATCTACTTCTTCACCATCTTCTTGGGAGCAGTCCACCCGAAAAATTTTATTGCTTTCGACATTGCGATAGATTTTGCAAAAACTAATTGTTTAGAATTGGCAAAAATGAAAATTAGTAATTCCTTTCCTATGCTCTCTGTGGGTACTTCCTTGCGAATGCAAGTTTCTTTCTTCCCTAGAACTTTAGTGGAAGTTTTGCAGTTATATCTCTCTCAACCGTTTCACTAACACCCTTCTCCATTACATCTAGTACTCATATCCTTCGCATTCCTTTATGCTTTGTCTCATTATTAATCATAACTTTCTTCTTTCGTTTAATTTCTTTTATTATCCTTTTTTCTTAGTTCTTCCTTTATTTTTTCTTAGTTTTTCTACCTCTGGCCTTATTTGTTCATAGTTTTTGTTTTCTTTTGGGATCTGCAGGTTTTCAGATTGTGAAGAATTTTGTTTGTATCAACGCCTTCCTCTACTCTGAAAAGGATTGTCTTCTTTCCTCCAGTACAATGGCTGAGAAGTTAGAAAGAATGTGCCAAAAGTTAAGCTTACGTGAGGATAAGGAAGAAGTAATGCTGATGCCAGTAGACAAAGACGGTGATGATATTTTCTAGGGTGACCAATGCATCCTTGGTAAACTTCTTACTCGGAAGCCCTTTAATGGAGAAGCAATGATGGCTACCATGAAGAAAGCTTGGAATCTATCAGAAGGTCTTACTCATACTGCAATCGGTGATAACCTTTTCCTATTCAAATTCAATGATTTGCTGGATAAGAAGAAGTCTTTATGGGTGGCCCATGGGCATTTGATGATAATCTCCTTGTGATTGGTAACTATATTGGTCATATTCAACATACTAAAGTGAAGCTTGATGCTTGCTCCTTCTAGGTGCGAGCATACAATGTGTTAGGACCGGGCCAGGAAATAGACAAACTCAAGTTAGCACAAAGTAGGCGGTATGACCGACCATATAATAGATAGGCGGTAGATACCAGCCATATAATAATTAGGCGGTAAAACCGACCATATAAAGACAGATAGCAAAGCAAATAAAAGACACAGAAGATTTACGTGGTTCGGTCAAATTGACCTACGTCCACGGGCGAGGGAGGAGCAATATTTCTACTATGAAGAAGAAATACAAAAGCCGTAGGAAAGTGGTTCCTAGGCCAATAGGCACTTACAAAAGAGTTTAGAAAATATTCCTAAACTCAAATCAAGAGAGCCTAAAATATTTAACTGAATGGGCTAGATGACTCAAGAAGCTAATAGCCCATATAACTCTCTTGAGTGGTGCAAGTTAAATCCTTCAATGGACCCTTCTATTTATAGGCCTCGAGTAGCCGACTTCTCTTCAGCAGGCTCCGATGTGGGATGAGAAGGAAATGAAAAAATTATGCCACAAGTCAAAGCTTGCGGCTCTGACAAAACAACAAATCTCCACCTTGGCATAATTTTGAGTCTTATCATCGACAATAGCAAAATTGCTCCACCTTCTCCACATAAGCCCCAATGGGCGTAAATCACCAACAATGAACACCAACCAAATCCAAGCACTGCTTGAATTTGTAAACTGGAAGAGGTTTCGTAAACATGTCAGCTGGATTGTCCTTGGTATTGATTTTCTGAATAAGGACTTTTCCCTCAGCAATGATATCCCGAATGAAGTGATACTTCACATCAATGTGTTTCGTCCTCTCATGATACATCTGATCTTTAGTCAAGTGTATGGCACTTTGACTATCACAGTGAATATCAATAACACCTTGATATAGACTTAACTCGCTAAATAAACTCTTCAACCACAAGGCTTCTTTGATTGCCTCGGTCACAGCCATATATTCTGCTTCAGTAGTAGACAAAGCTACGACAGGTTGTAGAGTAGCTTTCCAACTAACAGCACAACCGCCAATGCAAAATACATAGCCTGAAAGTGATCTTCTCCTGTCAAGATCCCCAGCGTAGTCTGAGTCTACAAAACCAACCAAAGTGTTATTATTTCTTCCAAACTCCAAACATGCATTTGAAGTACCTCGCAAGTATCTGAGAATCCACTTCACAGCCTGCCAATGTGTTTTACCAGGGCAAGACATATATCTGCTAACAACACTGACTGCTTGTGCAATATCTGGACGAGTACAAACCATTGCATACATAATACTGCCGACTGCACTGGAATAAGGAACCTGTGCCATATAATCTTCCTCTTCATCTGATTTTGGTGATTGAGCAGCAGATAGCCGAAAATGGCTAGCAAGAGGAGTAGATACTGGTTTAGCATCTTTCATGCCAAAACGCTCCAAAACTTTCTCAAGGTAATTTTTCTGGGTCAAGAACAATTTCCCTACTCCTCGATCTCGCTTGATATCCATGCCAAGAATTTTCTTAGCTGCTCCTAAATCTTTCATTTCAAATTCACTATTTAACTGCAGTTTCAAAGTGTGAATTTCTGACAAATTCTTGGCAGCAATGAGCATGTCATCAACATAAAGCAGCAAATAAATGAAAGAACCATCATTTAACTTCCGGAAGTAAACACAACTATCATACATGCTCCTCAAATAACCATGACCCAACATAAAGGAATCAAACCTTTTATACCATTGTCTTGGAGACTGCTTCAATCCATATAAGGATTTCTTCAATAAGCAAACATGGTCTTCCTTACATTCAATCTCAAAACCCTGGGGTTGCTTCATATAAATTTGTTCTTCAAGTTCGCCATGTAAGAAAGCTGTCTTAACATCAAGCTGCTCTAACTCCAAATTATACATGGCTACTAAAGCAAGCAAAACACGAATAGAGCTATGTTTAACAACAGGTGAGAATATATCATTAAAATCAACACCTTGTACCTGACTATAGCCCTTTGCAACTAATCGTGCTTTATACCTTGCATCTTCAACCCCTGGAATACCTTCCTTCTTCTTGAAGACCCATTTGCATCCAACAATTTTCTTAGCTGACGGCGGCTTTACAAGAACCCAAGTTTCATTACGATGAAGAGATTCAATTTCTTCATTCATCGCAATCAACCACTTTGCAGAATCATCACAAGAAACTGCTTCTGAATAGGTGGAAGGCTCACCAACTGCATCAGTTTCTTCTGCAATAGACAAAGCATATGCAACTAAATTTGCATATCTTTGTGGTGGTCGAATGTCTCTCCTTTGTCTATCTCTGGCTATGGAATATTCCTCTTCTTCTGAACTATCTTCCACAGTAGACTCAGGTGCATCTACTGGCATTTGTTGAATAGAAGATTTGGTCTGAGAAGGACCAGAACTGCCAATATCAAGCTCCACCTGCTTCTGTGTACTATCAGTAGTACAAGGACTGGAAGACTCCTTCTTGGAAGATAACATAGACAATTCATCAAAAGTAACATCTCTACTGATCACAAATTTTGGAGATTTGGGATCAGGACACCATAATCTGTATCCTTTCACCCCAGAAGCATACCCAAGAAAAAGGCACTTTTTAGCCCTAGGCTCCAATTTTCCATCATTCACGTGCATGTATGCTGGACAGCCAAAAACTTTTAAATTGGAGTAATCAGCAGGAGTACCTGACCAAACTTCCTCAGGAGTTTTGAAATCAAGAGATGCAGAAGGAGAACGGTTGACAATATAACAGGCCATATTGATCGCCTCTGCCCAAAAGTCGTTTGTCAACCCTGCATTGGAGATCATACATCTTGCTCTCTCCAAAAGCGTTCTGTTCATACGTTCAGCCACACCATTTTGTTGAGGCGTCATCCTGACGGTGTGATGCCGAACAATTCCTTCATTCTTGCAGAATTCATTAAATTCACCTCCACAAAATTCCATGCCATTATCTGTTCTCAACCGCTTAATGTGTTTTCCTGTTTGCTTCTCAATCAAAACTTTCCATTGCTTGAAAGTTAGGAAAACATCATTTTTATGCTTAAGAAAATATACCCAAACTTTCCTTGAATAATCATCAATGAAAGTCAACATGTACCTGGCACCACCTTTAGAAGAAGCACGAGAAGGCCCCCAGAGGTCTGAATGAATGTAGTCCAAAGTTCCTTTTGTCCTGTGAACTGCCGGCAACTGGAAGCTAACTCTCTTCTGCTTTCCAAAAATGCAATGTTCACAGAGTCCCATCTTTCCAATACTTTGACTACCAAGAAGACCTCGTTTGCATAAAATAGATAAGCCTTTCTCGCTCATGTGCCCCAATCTCATGTGCCATAATTTGGTAAAATCAGAGTCAGACAAAGTTGATGTAGAAACAGCAGCAGCACCTGTAACAGTAGATCCCTGCAAAATATATAAAGTACCAGATCTGTGTGCCTTCATAACAACAAGAGCACCTCGAGTGATTTTGAGAACTCCGTCTCCACCTGAATACCTGCACCCTATAGACTCAAGAGTGCCCAAAGAGATGAGATTTTTCTTCAAATCTGGAACATGTCTAACATCTGTGAGCGTCCTCACAATACCATCGTACATTTTAATCCGGATTGTGCCTTTGCCAACAACTTTACAAACAGCGTTGTTGCCCATTAAGACAACTCCACCTTCAGTTGATTCATATGTTGAAAACCAGTCCCTGTTGGGACACATATGATACGAACAACCCGAATCTAAAATCCACTCATTGTTAGACCTAAAATTATTTTCCGTTGCACAGAAAATAGTTCCATCATTCTCATCAGCTGCTATACTAGCTTCAGCGGATTCAGTATTTTTCTCAACAAATTTCCCTTTTTGCTTTTCTTTATTTTTCAATTTAAAGCAATCAGAAATAACATGGCCCTTCTTTTTACAATAATTGCACACCACATTTTTATGTCTGGATTTGGATCTACTTCTATTTTCTGTGTTTCTCTTTTCAGATCTACCCCGAACAAACAAGCCATCGGCTTGACTCCCACTAGTTTCCCCAGTAATATCCCTATCTATCTGCTCTTTAGATTTTAATGCAGATTTAATTTCCCGATACGAAATTGTTTCCTTTCCATAAATCATAGTATCGCGGAAATGCTTAAAAGACTGGGGAAGGGAACACAAAAGTAATAGGGCTTGATCTTCATCATCAATTTTCGAATCTATATTCCCCAAATCCATAATAATGGAATCAAATTTATCAAGATGGGAGAGTATAGATGTACCTTCAGACATCCGAAGCATGTACAAACTCTGCTTCAAATATAGCCGATTTTCGACTGTCTTCTTCATATACAAGGCTTTCAATTTATCCCACATAGCCTTGGCCGAAGTCTCCGTTGCTACCTCACGCAATACCTCATCGGAGAGGTTTAAGATTATGCTGGATCTGGCCTTCTTATCCATATCGGCGAAATCCGCATCCTTGACATCTTCTGGTTTGTTCTCGATTCCGTGAATCGCTAGATCAACTCCGTCTTGAACAAGAATGTCCTCCATCTTGAGCTGCCACATTCCGAAGTTGACATTCCTGTCGAATTTCTCGACAACCGTCTTTGTTATCGTCATTGTTGCCACAAATTCTGTAACTTGAAGTTTGTCTCAAAAAACTGGCCAAACAAATATGCAAGTCTCGTGAGCGGGCCCCACAGGGTGAGCGGGCCCCACGAGATAGGTGAGCCCCACGGGATGAAAGGACCCCACAAGGTGAGCGGGCCCCACGGATAAACGGACCCCACAGGATGAGTGGGCCCCACAGGATGGACGGACCCCACCAGATGAACGGGCCCCACCAGATGAACCTGTCTTGCAAAATATAACAACCAGCTCTGATACCAGTTTGTTAGGACCGGGCCAGGAAATAGACAAACTCAAGTTAGCACAAAGTAGGCGGTATAACCGACCATATAATAGATAGGCGGTAGATACCAGCCATATAATAATTAGGCGGTAAAACCGACCATATAAAGACAGATAGCAAAGCAAATAAAAGACACAGAAGATTTACGTGGTTCGGTCAAATTGACCTACGTCCACGGGCGAGGGAGGAGCAATATTTCTACTATGAAGAAGAAATACAAAAGCCGTAGGAAAGTGGTTCCTAGGCCAATAGGCACTTACAAAAGAGTTTAGAAAATATTCCTAAACTCAAATCAAGAGAGCCTAAAATATTTAACTGAATGGGCTAGATGACTCAAGAAGCTAATAGCCCATATAACTCTCTTGAGTGGTGCAAGTTAAATCCTTCAATGGACCCTTCTATTTATAGGCCTCGAGTAGCCGACTTCTCTTCAGCAGGCTCCGATGTGGGATGAGAAGGAAATGAAAAAATTATGCCACAAGTCAAAGCTTGCGGCTCTGACAAAACAACACAATGTCCCACTTAGTTGGATGAATGCTAAGATGGCAGAATTTATTGGGGGATACATTGAGCGAATATAAAGGTTTTAAAGGTAAAGGGGAACATTTGGCATGTGGAAAGTTTCTCAGAATTTGTGTTATGCTGCAATTAGACGGCAAATGCAACTTTACATTGAAGGTGAGGTCTACAAAATCTAGTTTCAGTATGAACACCTTCCTTTGTATTGTTATTTTTGTGGAACAATTGGACACGGTGAACAGGATTGTGAAATCAAGTTAGACTCTACAAATTTGGGCACGAGTGAACCTCAATACCCAACATGGCTCAGGGTAGGGAATGATAAGCAGCAATTCTCGGGTCAGCAGCAGTTTGGCAAAGCCAGAGCTCCAGTTGGTAGAGAAGTTCAGTCCAATATTGATGCCGATAAAATCCTGAAGGATAAGGAGTCCTCTTTGGATATCACTTTGGAAAATCAACTTTCAAAAAACAATACTCTGGATACTAATCATGATCTTTCCACATCATTGGCTCAATAGCAGAATCTTTCCAATTATGTTTGCCTTCTTCTATTGTTATGAATTGCTCTATCCCGAAACAACAGATTTGTGGTCCCTTATTTACTCCTTCAAACAAGCAAACAGAGATGTCTATCCCATCTAAAGCTGCAATCTCTCCAAACAAGCCAGACGCAGCAACTCGAAAATTAGTATTATTCACAAAACCTCATCCTCCAGCCTCTCAACTAGCCAACCCAATTACAACCTCTACTACCTCAACCTTAGCCACTAAGCTATCTAATCCTAGTACTATTAACCAAAATACCCCATCCACAAACCAAACTGTTTCAACCCATCACACTAAGCCTTCCAAACCTAAACCTAGAGAACAAGATATTACACCCCTTTCTGCTAAGCAAAGTCAACACAAAACCACTAAGCCAAATTTCCAAGCTCCAACTATCAACCCTATGGAAATCCCGAAACATAATGACCAACAAAGTGTCAACACAATCTCACACTCATTAACACCTAAATTTTGCAACCTCAAACCTGACACTATTATATCCAAATCCATTTTGCCAACCATCTCTTTTAAAGCAAACATCAATACCAATAACCCGATCTCATCAGATCTATTCTTACTCGATGCAACTTTGTTACAGCAGAAGAAGACCACTGATCTACGGGAGCTTCGCTCTATTGCTAGTTCAGTAGAACAGAAACGAAGCAAAACCTTCTGTAAACCTTTGAAATCACACCCTTCACGGGCGTAAAGAGATAGTTCTCTATTTGGTCATAAAGTTAAATGAAATGACAAATACGCAGGGTCAGCTAATATGGACATAGAGGATGCCATAGACTCTAAGAGATGCAAGTTAGCAGATTTAGCTACTTTTACTTCTGCAAACGATAAAACGGCAGAGACTGGTGTCCAGTCCTGCCGAGAACCATGAATCTACTATGTTGGAACTATCAGGGATTAAATAACTACCGTACAGTTCGAGAACTCCGGAATATTGTCTAGAGAGAAAAATTGCTATTGTTTTTCTTTCAGAAACTAAATGTTCCAATAGGGTTGTGGACAAATTGAGAACACAGTTTGGATGGTTTGGTACTTGAAAACACAGTTTGGATGGTTGGCGAATTGAAAACATAGTTTGAAAACATCTGAATTTTGCAACCTCAAACCTGACACTATTACATCCAAACCCACTTTGCCAACCATCTCTTTTAAAGCAAACCTCAATATCAATAACCCTATCTCGTCTGATCTATTCTTAGTCAATGCAACTTTCTTATAGCAGAAGAAGACCACTAATCTCCTGGAGCTTCGCTCTATTGCTAGTTCAGTAGAACAGAAATGAACCAAAACCTTCTGTAAACCTTTGAAATCACACCCCTCACGGGCGTAAAGAGATAGTTCTCTATGTGGTCATAAAGTTAAATGAAGTGACAAACACGTAGGGCCAGCTAATATGGACATAGAGGATGCCATAGACTCTAAGAGTTGCAAGTTAGCAGATTTAGCTACTTTTACTTCTGCAAACGATAAAACGGCAGAGATTGGTGTCCAGACCCGTTGAGAACCATGAATCTACTATGTTGGAACTGTCAAGGGTTAAATAACTCCCGTACAGTTCGAGAACTCTGGAATATTGTCTGGAGAGAAAAATTGCTATTGTTTTTCTTTTAGAAACTAAATGTTCCAGTAGGGCTATGGACAAATTGAAAACACAGTTTGGATGGTTTGGTATGGGAGTGGATGCTAAGGGCTTCTCTGGTGGTCTAGCTCTATTATGGAAAAAAGACATAGCCATATCTCTGAATCGGTTCTCCAGTAGCTTCATTGATGTCACTGTACATTCAAATGGTTCTCCTTGGCGTCTTACTGGTTTTTATGGTCATCCTGAAGCTGCTAAAAGGAAATCTTCATGGGATTTATTACGCACTCTCGATAGTCAATCTGCATTTCCATAGGTATGTATGGGTGAGTATAATGAAGTGCTCAATCAATCTGAATTTCAGAGCAATGGTCCAAGGCAAAATTGGCAGATTATGACTTTTCGAAATGCATTAGCGGACTGTCACCTTTATGACTTGGGGTATAAGGGGTTTCAATTCACTTGGTGTCGTAGTCAAAATTCACCGAACATAATCTGGGCCAGATTAGATCGTGCATGTGCTACTCAAGAAGCTGTTGACTTGTTCCCTAGTGTAGAAGTATGTCATGTTCATACTTTATATTCAGATCACATTCCCATCAAGGTGAGATTTTCTAAATCAGACTGTTTATCCAAGAATTAGAATATATATGTACGTAAGAAGAAGCGCTTTATGTTTAAGGCTATGTGGGCTCAAGCTACTGACTGTGCTGATATCATTAAGGAGGCATAGGACAGTGTATCAGCTACTAATGCTTGTGATAATTTGCTGTCTAAAATGGATGAATGTCGTATTGGTCTTTTGAACTGGAGTCAAAAAAAATATGGAAATTGGTCTTTCTAAAGCTCTTTTCCACTCCCAAGCAACCAAGAGAATGAAATATAATCACATTGATGGGCTTTATAATAAAATGGGTCTCTGGTACCAATCACATGAAGATCTTGATGCTATTATTCTTGATCATTTTGGCACAATTTTTTCTACTTCTCAACCTTCGACGAAGGCAATTGAAACTGTTCTTAAAAGGGTGAGAGTGAAGGTGACTAAGCAAATGAATGATTCACTCCTGCGAACCTACTATCCCATTAAGGTGACAAAGGCTCTAGCGCAGATGCACCCACTCAAATCCCAGGCCCTGATGGTATGTCCCCAATTTTTTATCAAAAATTCTGGCATATTATAGGACAAGATATTATTCGTTGGGTTCTCTCTTTTCTTAATAATGGACTTTTTGATTAGCGCATTAATTACACACATGTAGTTCTCATTGCCGAATGCCATGACCCATCCAATATTTCTCAATTCGATTCAATTAGTCTTTGTAATGTCATTTATAGATTAGCTTCTAAGGTAATTGCTACTAGATTTAGTCGTGTTCTAGTGGAAATTCTCTCTCCCTATCAATCTACTTTCCTACCAGGGCGCCTTATTACTGACAATATCCTCATTGCCTATGAGATAAATCATTCCCTAAAGTGAAAAGTTACAGGCAAGGAAGGATCCATGTTTAACAAACTGGACATGAGCAAAGCTTTTTGATAGGGTTGAATGGCCTTTTCTTCAGAAAATGATGTTAGCCCTAGGTTTCCATTCAGATTTTGTTAATCTTATTTACTATTGTATTTCCAGTTTCATTTCTATACTTAATGGTCATCAGTTTGGTCATCTAAAGCCTCAACGTGGTGTTCGACAAGTGGATCCTATCTTCCCTTATCTATTTCTCATTTGTGCGGAGGTTTTTTCTTGTTGATTACAGGAAGTAGATCGTTGTAGTAACATCTCTAGTGTCTGAGCAGGAGTTGCTGGACCAAAGATTTCTCACTTGTTATTTGCAGATAACACCTTGTTGTTTGGCAAAGCAACGCTCCGTGAGGCTCAACATATCGAGTCTATTTTGCAACTCTACAAATCTGCTTCGAGACAGGAAATAAACTTGGACAAATCTGGTATAGTTTTTAGCAGCAATACTAGTCCAGAGCTGCGGGATAGCATTACCAATTATCTTGGTATGAAAGAGGTTACGACACATGACAAATATCTGGGACTCCCAACAGTTATTGGGCTCTCAAAAAGTGCAGTTTTCTCATCAATAAAAGATAGAATATGGCAAAAGATCCATGATTGGAATGAACATCGATTATCAAGGGCAAGGAAGGAAGTAATGATCAAGGCTGTGGTCCAGGCTATCCCTACATATTCTATGTCTTGTTTCAAATACCCTGATTCATTGCTCAATGACATTCAATCAATGATAAGTGATTTTTGGTAGGGTGATAGATTAAAAGGGAAATCTATTCATTGGGTTAGTTGGGATAAGCTTTGCACAAATAAGGAAGACGGAGGAATGGGTTTCAGGCAACTGAAGTCATTTAATCTCGCATTGCTAGCTAAGCAGGGTTGGCACATTAGAACACAAACCTCCACACTTTTACATCAGATTTATAAAGCTAAGTACTTCCCTAACTCTGATTTGTTCAGGCAACAGAAGGTTCTCACCCTCTTGGACTTGGAGAGGGATCCGTGAAGTGTGCAAATATATAGTAGCAGGTAGTAGATGGCGAGTAGGGAATGGAACCAATATCAAAATTTGGCATGACAGGTGGCTACCTTGACCTTCTTTGAAAGTGATATCTCATTCGGAATTGTTGCCTAATGATTCTACCATTGACAATACTAAAAGATCTTGGAAGTTAGACCTTTTGCAAAACCTTTTCTGGCCCGGTGAAGTTGATTTGATTAAGAGTATTCCAATAGGAGACTCTCATAATCAGGATAAACTTATCTGGCATTATACTAAAAATGGATTTTTCACTGTAAAATCGGCCTATCATCTAATCAAACAACATTCCAAGGATTGGCAGAATTTAGATTCATGCAACAATAGTATGGTAACAAATACATGGGGTAGACTATGGAAGCTGAGTTTGCCAACAAAGATCAAAATTTTTCTATGGAGAGTTTGTACGGACACTTTACCAAAAAAATTCAAGCTTCAAGCACGTGGAGTATTGCTGGGAACATCCTGTGTTGTTGGTCAAGCTGCATCTGATGACACAAACCACATCTTCTTCTTTTGTCCAGTAGCTATCCAATCATGAGCACTCAGCCATTTGTCTACAAAAGTTCATTTGGATACTGCTTAGCAAGTCACAATCTGGCTTCCTAATCTCCTACATCAATTACCAAGAGAAGACATGGAATTGGTAGCTATAATACTGTGGAATCTTTGGAACAATCGCAATGCAGTTACCTTTGAAGGTTCGTATAGAGACCTCCTTAGTTTGGTTTCATCTTCTATGAACTATTTGTACCAATATTGATAAGTATATATTTTACATGTTTTAAGTGTGTTTTATTAATTAGTTTTGATGTGTTTTATTTAGTTTTATAGCTAATAAACTAAGTTTCTAGTAAAAATATGCATTTTATGGTTTAAAGTGTGAAAATTACATTTCTATAGATTTTTACAGCACAAACTTCATGTTTTTATAGGTTTAAGGATTCAATCATCAAAGGGAGTGATTTGAGAAGATAATTGGATGATTGATGATGATTTGAAGTGATAAAAAGAGAATATGAAGTGCAAAATATGAAATGCAACTTAGTACACAAGGAAGCAAGTTTCACAGTTTTGACACCTTATGGTATTTTGGCTATATCTTGAGCTACACATGTTGGATTGAGGTTATTCTTGAACAATTTTGAAGATACAAGATAGATCTACATTTTGTATGAAGACATCAAAATCCATTTCAATCATTTTCATTATCAAAATGTCAAAATATAGAAGTGCAACTCTATTGTCGAAAGGTGAAATAGAGCTCTGACCAGTTGATGGTAGATTGGTCATATCTCAGTCCACAGAGCTCCAAATGAGATGATTCTTAAGGTATTGGTGATAAGTGAATATTTTGTATGTATTTTGTACAGTTTTGCACAAGCTTTTGTCATATTTTTAGAGAATCATAGCCATATTTAAACTCTTTTTAGTGCAAATTGTTTCAAGTGTTATTTAGTGATCCGAACTTGCAAAATGAGTAGATTAATGCATAAACATGTGATATTTTGTAGGTTGTTGGTGTATGAGACACGTACACAAGATAAAAAAGAGGCAAAGTGCTAGTGGGAGGACAACGGACAAGTGAAACAAGGAGCAATATGAAGCGGAAGAGGGAAGAATTGGAAGATGGAAACAGGGGAGAGGGATTCGAGCTCGGATCCATTCTCATCCCCTGTGATCCGAGCCCTCGTCTGATCTTCTGGAGAAGTGGATCCGAGGGCCAAGCAATCCGAGCTCGGATCGCTTTGAAGAAGGCCTCGGATCTTGCATGAAGAAAAGTTGAGGCAACAGGATCCGAGCTCAGATCACTGTTCACCCCCTCAGATCCAGGCCTCGGATCTTCCTCTCTCCTCTGCAATTTGCAGAACAACTTGTGCTCATTTCACACTTACTTTTTGACTCATGTTTCACACAAAATTTTGGCTGGAAGCTGGCATACCTCTTGTACACTTGAAGAAGCAAGATGTGATGATTTCAATGAGGGGCAAATTTGGAAAGAAAATGAGCAAAAGACATTATTAGAAAGGAGTAGAGCATAGTAGAGGGGGGATACATCAGATTTTGGGCATTAGAACTTAAAAGTTAGTCTTGTCTTGTTCTCTCTAACTAGGAACTTTTGTGGAGAACAATTGGAGACTTCATTGTACACCATTTTGTTGAAGAAATTGAAAATCATTGGGAGCTTCTTCATTAACCTTGGCTAAGCTTTCTTTAATCTATCTTTTACTTGTGATTCATGATGTGTTCATGCAATGAAACTATGTGTTTCCTAGTTATATCTTACATGAGTAGCTAAATTTCTAAATCTAGAGAGTAGATGAAGCTTATGGCTACTTGATATGATGTGGATATGATTTGCACTTGTTAAATCTTGTGTTAACTTGTCTACTTGTGCATGCTTATCACTTGTTATTGCTTGATCACTAATAACATGCTCTTAGTTGTTATTATTCAATGGAAGTTGGTAATAATGATGGAACTACATGAGTAGAGCTTAAGTAGTAGACTCATGAGAATAGAGATACACTTAAGTGGATTAACTTGCATTTCATGAAGGAAACAAGAGAAGATCTAGTTATTCACCATGAGAATAGGAATACTAGACTATATCTAGGCCATTTTATCATGAGAATGAGATTTGGTAATATTGGAAATGAATCCCTAGTTAAACAAGTGTAGTGACAAGAGGTAAATCTATTCATTCATATCTTGGATGCCATAAGTGGACTCTATTTCTCTAGATTTAAGTGTTTAGTGAATTTCTCCATTGTTTATTTGCAAGTGGCCTAGCCATTTTAGTTATGGTTAGTTGATTAATATTGTGATTTTCATTACTCTTATTATTAGTTAGTCTAAATAATAGAGTAAGTAAAGGACCTATACTTGTTTAAGTTGCTCCTCGTGGGATCGACCCGATACATGCCCTAAATTACTAATTTGACCTGTATACTTGCAGTCAAACAGGTATAAATCGGAATTAATCATATCAAAAGCCAGACAAGTTTTTGCGCCGTTTCCTGAGACCGGCAATATTAGAGCCTAGCAGGCTTTATTAATTTAGACCTCTATATTAGATTAGTTAGTATTAGTGTAGTGAAAATTCTTGTTAATATTATGGATTGGATATTTATTTTTGTAATATAATTACTACATTGTCTTTATTCTTCATTTTTTGTAGCGTGTGCACCGAGTTTTACGTGTAGTAGCACCTTTTGATTCGGAAATTGAAAGGACATTACGTAGACAAAGAAGGCATACACCACAACAAGAGGAAGAAGAGATTAGGCAACCTATCGAGGGAATTGCGATACAGCTACCTTTTGAAGAAGAAATGGCGGAGAACGAGGCAAATAGGCGAGCTTTATGGGATTTTGCTCTACCGGGGACACAAGGATCTCAAACAAGCATAGCAAGACCTGCAGTAAATGCTAACAATTTTGAGATTAAACCATCACTTATTCAAATGATTCAACAATCTCAATATAGAGGTAATGTTACCGAAGACCCAAATTCTCATTTGTCAACACTTCTTGAAATTTGTGATACAATAAAGCTTAATGGTGTTAGTGATGATGCAATTAAACTTAGATTGTTTCTATTTTCACTAAGGGACAAGGCCAAGGTTTGGTTACAAGCTCATCCTCCAAACACTTTTACTACTTGGGCGGAGTTAGCTAAACCTTTTCTTAATAAGTTCTTTCTACCTGGAAAAACTACTAAACTCTGAATGGATATAACTAGTTTCTCTCAACAGGAAGGAGAGACATTGTACGAAGCTTGGGAGCACTATCGGGAGTTACAACGAAGGTGTCCTCATCATGATCTCCTCGATTGGCTAATAGTCTAAACATTTTCCAATAGACTCACCTATCCGACAAAGACGCATGTGGATGCGGCAACGGGAGGAGCTTTGATGGGAAAGTCGGTCGAGGAAGCTCAATAATTGATTGAAGAAATGGCTGCTAATAATTACCAATGGGCCAATGAACGAGGTAATACAAGGAGAACCGCAGGTATGATTGAAGTAGATACATTGAATATGTTAAGTGCAAAGATGGATAATGTGATTAAGATGCTTAATAAGCAAGTTGGTTCTAATTCCAACCAAGGAGTAGTTGTTGCATGTTGTACTAACTGTGGAGGAGATCATGATGATTCTATGTGTGCTAGCAGTGAACAGGTTCAATATCTCAACAATTACAACTGTCCATCCCAAAACAATAGATACTCAAATACCTATAATCTAGGGTGGCGTAATCATCCAAACTTTGGATGGAAGGATCAAAGGAACCAACCAAGATCAACGAATCTACCGGATTTTCAACCGAAGCAACCACTTCTGAAGTCTAAGCCAGCTTGGGAATTGGCAATTGAGAAGCTAGCAAATGTATCAAATGATAAAATTGAAAAGTTAACTAGCGTCACTATGCAAAAGTTCGAAAGAATTGAAGAAAGGATAGACCAACTCACCAATATGTATAGGAATGTCGAGGTCTAATTAGGCCAAATAACTAATGCGGTTAACAATCGGAACCAAGGGAATTTACCTAGCAAGACTGAGGTGAACCCAAGGGAGCATGTAAAGGTCATAACCCTCCGTAGTGGTAAGGAAGTGGGTGAGCCACCTGTGGTTGAAAGTGTAAGAGAGCATGAAAGAAGAGAAAAAAAGCAGTTAAATGAGCTAGAAGAGGAAGTAAGAAAAGTGAAGGGAGAGACAAGGTGGAAGAAAGTGAGCCACTGATTGCAAAGATATGAATGCTAAATGATTGGTATCCCTGTGACTACTGATTTCTAATATTAATTGCTGATATTGCTGACATTGATGTTGGGTTTCTGGATAATCATCTAATGATGACAAAAAGGGGGAGAAATGGATGATAAAAAAATGGAATGCCAGGAAGTTTTAGAGTCTTCTAGTATATGTGTGAGGGGAAGTTATTTTGAAGGGGAGTGGCACTTACAAATTTTTTGATACATTATGCATTAAGTAAGGGGGAGTTTTGACTCAATGATTTTTTCTCTCCATCCATTGTTTTGTCATCATCAAAAAGGGGGAGAATGTAAATCTGACTACCTACCTTTTGATGTTTACAAAACAAATGGATGTTATTAATTTTTTCCTCAAAGATCTTTTCAACAATCGAGCAAATCAGGTTCAAAGATTAAGCGCATTTAGAAAAGACAAAGATTGCTGAAACTGTCGGACACTCGTAAAGACTGGATCGGACGTCCAACAATCATTGAGCAACTTCGGACGCATGAAAAACTCTATCACCGGACGTCTGAAAGAATTAAAACATTTCCTTTATACTCACTGATCTTGATCGGAAGCAAAACATTAGAGCACCGGACGTTCGATAAACTACGCAACACTTCGAACGCACAGTACTGGAGGTACCGGACGCCCGAAAGAATTGAAGAAAATTTCTCGAACTTTACCATCTGCTTTCGGACGCAAACTTTGAAGGTACCGGACGTCCGAAAGAATTAAAGAAAATTCATTTTGCTCACTGCCTGCTGTCGGCACAAGAAACAAGACTATCGGACGTCCGACACTACCAACAGCTAGTAGACTCTTCAGCTGCCTTCTATCTGTTGGAAGCATTAATGAAAGAACTTTTTGGTCTCATATAAATAGAGCAAAGTCAACCACTTCAAAATACTTTTACACATTGAGACTACAAAAGATCTAGAGCAATTTTAGTGAGAAAATTCTCTTCAAAGAAGATTTGTACTCTTAGTTGTGTAGATTTTGTATAAGTTTTTCTTGTGTGAGAAAATTACTTCAATAGTGTAGTTTTGTGAGGGTTATCCGAGTGATAGTAAAACTTTCGAACTTGACCAAGTATGGCTTGGGTCAAGGAGGAAGTGATCCTTCCTTTGTACACAAAGATTGGTTGTAATTGATCAACTTGAAGAAACTTGTTCTATAAAGTGATATTCAAACTCAATAGGAGTTTGGAATTTGGTTTGCTATTCTATCTCTTTTATTTACTACCTTGCAACATAAATTGTTCATCTCTTCTACTCACGAGCATTTGTGTTTTCTCATTATTTGTTCCATTGTGTGGTCATCTAGAAAAGAAGGTAAATTTCATATTCAACCAAAAAGTGTCTCATAATTTGGTTAGTTTTTAATTTACCTAATTCACCCTCTCTTAGATTGTCTTCGATCCTTACAGTATTCTTTCTATAAAAGGAAAAATTGAGTTACGAATTTTAGCCTCCCCACACCTGTTATGATGCATTCCTTTAGGTCATGTATATTTGTATAATTATTATTTTCTTTTCTTTTCTTCAAATCTCATATTTTTTCATATTCGTGATTTCTTCAAAGAGTCAACTTGAGTATCACAACTAATGTGATTTGCACCAATTAAGTCTTGAAGAGACATATTCCGACCCCCCGACATTCTCCTAGGTTGAGGGTTTGCATCCATATAGTGACATCCAAATGTGATAAATTTTTAGATTAAACTAAGAAAATTTTGGACTAAATCACGCAATTAATTTTGACTAGGTGGAAAGGGTGCCTTGGATTTTTATCCTTACCTTTCCTTTCTTCCACCGTGACTCCCAAATCTTTTTCTCTGATTTGTGTAGACTTCGAGTCGTTTAAAAAGGATTTTCTCTACTTTTTATCTAAAATTCATTTTTAAGTGACTTGGTACACCTTAACTCAATAACAAGTGGCGACTCCTATTTTTCGTTAAAAACCCTTTTTAAACTATTCTTTTGGGTCAAAATCGTCGCATTTTTAAGTCCCAATTAAACCCATTTCCTTTTTCTAAAAATCAAACTCCCATATTCATTCAAAAATTCATTTTTTCTAAACTAGTTATTTTTTATTTTAAAAATGGGGCGCGACAATTGGATAAGTTAAGATGCATTGGGCTCTCATTCTACGGTAATGGTGATGATTTTAAAGGAGGAGGATCAGGAATGACTAGGCTAACAAAAAACTGTTTCCTTCCCTTAAGACGCAATCCCTGAGAAATATGAGGGACTTGGTAAATTGAATGGAACCAGACAAGGATGAAATTGTTGATTTGTTGTTTTCCATACTTGAAACATTGATCATTGAAGATTGTTTCAAACTATTAAGTGCTCCAAGTTATTTTCCAAGTCTTAGCAGGTTGGAAATCAAGAAAAATGACCACTTTTTACAGGTAAAAAAGATTCTCAGCAAAGTAACCAATCTTTCGACCCTAGAAATAATTGGAGAAAATGGGGTGATTGGGCTAACATGTCTTTCATATGTGGCTCTAAGACTACTATCCAATAATCATCACCATCCTAATATAAAATTTCTGAGATTGCACAGATGCACTGATTTAACAACTATAAGGGATTGTGGTACTTCTCTCAAGAGGTTGGAACTCCTTTACTGTGACAATTTGAGGGATTTGTCAGGAGACCTATGTAGATACAAGTAATTGTTGGCAAGCTCTTTCGCGTGATGGATACTGATGCTTCTACGCACCCTTTTACAGTAACTTGTGTTGAGGAAACTATTACACTATTAGAAGTTTTGTAAACAAAAACTAGTTACTATGTTTGCTATGGATCATATATGCTTAGGTTATGCAGATTATGTTATCTGATGACTATAATTTCAATGACCAATGTATATGTGAGTTAATATTAAAGGAAGCCATCAAGATAACGGACTCTGTATTTTGAGAGTTAGAAATGTTTATAAATCATGATAGTGTTCTAATATACATCAATCTCTCAATCTAATATTCACTGTATACTTAGAGTTGAGATATACCTACATTTGAGAAGTGAACACTGTTGTAATTTCTTAAAATTTCAAGCATGTATGTTTAAAGTTGAGTTATACCTACCCTTGTGAAGTGAACACTATTGCGACTTCTTAAAATTTCAAAAGTTTACATTATGTCTATAATCTTGAAAAGCACATCGTCTTTGATGCAACTATAGTCCAATACTAACTTTGGGCATTTGTCTATCTTTAATTACTACTTTCGTTTTTTATAAAGTTATATATTTATCAATACTAAATTTGGACATTTGTCTATCTTTAATTTGTACTTTTGTTTTTGATAAAGTTATTTTAAAAAAAAAATAAGTTTTTCAAATACAATACTATAATAATACACAAACAAAAATAATTCAAAAAAGCATATCATCGATACAATATATCAAATATTTTAAAAAGATCTATAGTTAAAATTTTTCATATACACTGCTGTAGTAAAATATTTCAAAAATATCTCCAAAAATAGCTAATTCAAACGGAGTTAATGATATTATTATTTTTTTGGTCAAATGTCGACTTGTATATATAATGATATTAAGAATATTAATTTTCCAAAGATAAGATGCTAAGGATACAAAGATTCTTCTTGAGCTCTTGAACTCGATCCTTTGTAAAGTAATTTGAACCAAGCCGACAACTTGCAACGTCCTTTTGTTTTTCCAAAACCCAATCAGAAAAGCCCAACTTGCCTGGGATGATCGCGCCTTTACACCATAGTATCCCCACACCACTAAAGGCGTAATATTATAAAGAATATATTAAATTGCGCTTTTACTGCATAACTGTAACTTTGAAGGCGTGGAGTTTCACGCCTCCAAGCCGCAACCTTAATTTTTTTAACCCCTTAAAAAGAGGTGATTGGAAAGGGGTTTTTTTTTTTTTTTTTTTTTTTCCAACTCTCAGACGCCTCACCCTTTCCACTTCACTTTCTCCCCATTTTCTCTCGCCATCAGTTCTTCGCCGGCCGATCAATTGTCGCCGGAGGTATTCATCCTTTTCTCCCACTAACTTGAAATCGACCTCCGTATTTATTTAATAGCATTTATCATTATTTTTGGTGATTTAGGGTTTCTCTTTTTTCAATTATTTTCATCATTATTTCTCAGTATTCAAGTTATCTACTAGAAATGATGAACGTCGTCGCGAAGTACATGCCGACGATTTTGACTCGCTCAAGTGCGGTGCTGAACTCAGTGAGTCATGAGCTCCAGCAGCAGCGAGGCATCCGAGTCCAAGTACGGGATTTAAATTTGGAGCGAGCGTTATCGCTTATGCAAAAGAAGATGCAATCCAGCGGAATCGAGCGGCTGATAAAGAGCGAGCAAAGTCATCATATTAAGAACTCGGAGAAGCGAGTTTTAGCTCGTAAAGCACGCGAACGTACAGTTCAGTCCCAGCAATTTTCTCGCGTTCTCAAATCTCTGCTCGACAAGAAAGTCAGGTAAAGATTTTTTTTTTTTTTGGTTGATTTCTGCAATTTTGGAATTTGGTTGCTTTTTAATATCTGGTTTTTTTTTTCTGGAAGGCGGAAATAAGCTGTTTCACTTGGATGGTCTAAGAACTTTTTTGAATGACTGCGGGATTGTCGAATTGGACTTTCTTTACGTAATTTGGTTGTCAGAATTTTTTTATTTTTTATTTTTTGGGTTTGTTGGAGCAATCATTATGTTTTGGAAGGGAAAAATAATTGAATTTGATGATGATGATCAAAGGGGATGGAGCACTTGATTTTTAATCGCATTGCTGAAGTTTTTCACTATAATCAACAAGGATTGAAACTTGTTTCTACATTATATCAAAATTTGATAATGATCAAATGGGGAGGTTTGGGAGATTTTTTTTCAATGGGCTTTCTTTTCCTTCTCTAGAAATCAAGTAGGAAATTTTGGTTATTATTGGACTGATGAACAAAAATTATCCAGTGAGTTAGGATAAAAACAATAAAATTGATTGCTTGTTTAAATTCCACTGTTTTCTTATGAGATATATTACTAGCAAGCCTCAAGCTAAATGAAGAATACGCTGTGTGTTTTTAACTTCTAATAGCGCTTAAATGTTACTGACTTGAGGGTTGATGACGTGAGGCATAATGATTTGAAAGTTATGGGAAAAGCCTGTCTTGATTGATTTTAGAGTTGATGTGTTCTGCTAATACTCTTCATCTGTTTTTTCTTATTTATCCAATGTGGGTGGCAATAGTCTTGAGTTATTTAATACACAGAGTGAAGTTCAATCTTTAGTATACAGTAAGAAGTTGAAACACAGGTGGCGGCTTTTTCTTTTTGGTCTGTGGGTGACCTGTATTCAGTAAATTCTGAACAATTGCTTAGTGAAATAGATAATGCCAGGAGTAAACAAACTTCCCGCAATTATTTTCATTGTGGATTTTGAGCCATGCTGCATACTTCAAAATTCTCAAGTCAGCAAGATATAGTTCAGTGAAATAGATGTTGCCAGTAGGATCTATGCAAAACAAGATATAGAAAAGAGTAAGAAGGGAAATGAAAAACTTTGACAGTTAGCAATTAAGAGCACCAGACTGCAAGGACAGAGGTGGACTACTGAAGTATATGTTTCATTTAGATTTTCTTGCCCTGTTTTTTAGAGCTAATTTCCAATTTTTCTGTTATATACTTACTTTTGAAAGGAAAATGCTGTAAACCTGGATATATCGTGGTTTATCATACTGTTTCTATGAGTTTGTTTCCCAAGTCCTGATTTCAAATAGGACTTTCTTGTTTAGGTTATGTCCACATCTTTGAGCAGGAAAATTCCTATTTGTTGTACTAAAACTTGTTCTACTTTTTGCAACATCTCATTTATGTATGTGCCTTACCTATAAAAGGAGCAGAAATAAAGAAAAAGAAAATACAGAATACCCGTTTTGGTTCTGAACAAAATGACTCCTGATCAAGGCAAAGGATGTAAGTTGTAGAAATTATTTTTTCACGTATTAAGCATACAGAATTATCACTTAATGCATTTGGATCTTTGTCAACTTAAAAGATAGTTACAAGTACAATATAATCAATTGAAAATCATTAGGAAATTAAATCGTAATTAAACTTTGTTTCCAGCATTTATTTGCTTGATTCTCTTGATGCCAATTTCAAAGGATTTAATTCCCTCTAGGATATCTCTAGTACAAGAGCACGTTGAAGTTATTTTACATTATTCTTTTCTGAAGTTTCATGTGTATTTTAGGTCAAGATTCAATCTTTGGTTTTCCCTTATCCAGGGAAACATAATAAGGCTCATATTTGGAAAACCAAAATTATAGATATTTCTTTTGGTTAACACAAAACTTTAAAGATACCTAAGTGGTAAAGAGATAGAGGGATTAATTATATTATGGTTATAACTGCAAAATGATTAAGAAAGTATTTGGACTGGCTTAGAAATTATAGTAGGCTTTCATGTCTGCATTGCACTTCTATGTGGATGTTCCCAAGTTTCAGTCAACCATCGCTTTTATGTCCTGCAATCAATACAGTATTGTGATGAACAACTGTCAATTAGTTTTCAGTTGTGTTAATTTGCTAGACTAGATCAACCTTTTATTGTGTTATTGACATTTGGTTTCCTTTGCCTGCAGGGGTCTATAAACCTATCTCAGAATAGCGTCACATATATTTGATAGGTAATTGCTTGGTGGCAAATGTTTTGACGCTAGCAAGTCCTGAGTGTTAAGTCATCATGAAGGTTTTAGTGGCTTTCTCAACTTTGAATTGTATCTCAAGAACCTTTATTGTTTTTTCCCAATGGTATACTAGTGGTGTATGGTAAAAGGATTACAGGAAGTTGATTGTTGCCAGAAATTGGGAAGCAATTGATAATGTTGGAGACCATTGAGGCTATTGCCAGCTTGTTTGATTTAGGCAGAACTTGATTTCTTTAAGGTTTCAGCCAGTTTGGTCCAAAAATATAGCTCTGAAAATGATGGTTGTTTTTTGGCTAATTCGGTATTAATTAGCCTTTTCGTCTCTCTGATTTGGTGGATGTGTACTTTTCATGCATACCACATCAAACCAGGAATGCATTTGTGGATCAAAAACTGCGAAAATGTTTAACTGATATATTATCAGAGAGCTCTGTTCGTGGATAAGATAGTAAAGCGTGCAAAAATGAATTACCAGGGTCAATTATTTTTATCTTCATCCTTAGAAACACAAGGTGATGAGATCATTTACCTTTGCTCTAGTATTTACAATTTCTGGTCCTCACGGTGAAAGGTTTCTATAACCCGCTTGAATGCATTAACAGGTGAAGATTGCTCATAGTTTATCTACATATGCCTCTTACTTTTCTGCGCATCTCACTTGTAGGCCATTTGGTAGCAAAGATAAGACAGAAATTAGCAGGCAGAAAAACTACATTTTAACTGATCCATTCATGAAAGAATGACACAGTTTGTATGATCAAAGTCCATGGTTCAAGTAAACTACCACTCCACTCTAATTCAATGGCATTTGGGAACCTTTCCTTATAATCAGTGAATCAACACTTGTTAAGACTGGAACCTAACGCGGCAAAAGCAATCATATTCTTTTGTTTAACAAATCTGCTAAGAGCCTTTTCTTGAAGCATTTATAGCTGTCGGTCGAGACTCGAGAGGATGGTGAAATTCTCACCATTTCCGTGTCCAGAACCTAGAAATCTTATATACACAAATACGCTATTTGTAGTCCCTTTCCAGGCGTGTTGTTTCCTTGCAAGTCAATTGCACAGGCAGACCCCAAATTCAATTGCACGCTAGGCAAGAATGCTGAAGTTGAATTGCCCCGATTAGTTAGTATCGTTTTCTGTGGCCAAGAGACCACACCAAAGCAGAGTGACCTCAAAGATTTGTATAGACGCAAATTGACTGACGTGGATACCAATTGAGATTCATCTTTCATTTCTCACACGTAATGCCTCCAACCTAAGAACAACTGATGCAACACAATCTTCCAACTGATAACAATTTTAGTTCTGCTTAGTTTGGAAGCTTAGATTTGAGGGGAAAAGAAAAAAAAAACAGTGAGGGAAAGTTGCTCTTTTCTGATGTTTAGGAGTTGTGGCTTGACGGAAAAGAAAAGAAATGAGAAGATTTGGATGGATCACACTGGCAGCTCTAGTTAATAAAACTTTTTTTGCCCAAATATGGGCGGAAAATTAAAGAAAGTTCAAGCAAGCTTTATAAAAATTTTTAAAATACCAGTTTTATTCCTAAATGTTTATTAAACAAAATTTTATTGATATATAGGTATTCAATATCATTTCAATTCTTTCCTTTTTTTTAAAAAAAAAAAAAAGAAAAGTAGAATATATAGATATTAGTTAGAGTTTACAAAACGTGGCAGGCATAAGCCCCTAACATCATCAGCTAATAACTTAGAAATATCTAGGAGCCTATTCTCAAACAAAATGAAATCACCTTCAGCTTCCAGCCTTCCACGCCCTTCTTTGCCAAAAGGTCCGCGCATTTGTTTGCTTCACAGAACACCTCTAACGGAAACTAATTAGATTCTGCTCATGATAGTCTTGCAATCAATAAGAAGTGAAGAGGATGCATGAATATTAGAGTTAGAATCCAGTAGCAAGTCCATAATGACTCTAGCATCCATTTTTACATTAAGATGAGAAATATTGAGAGATTGAGCTAGAATTAATCCATCTCTTAGGCCCCATAACTCAGCATTCAAGTTAGTAGACCATCCCAGCTTCATACTATATCCTCCAATCCATTCACCCAAATGGTTACGGATTATGCTTCCTGCTCCAGCAGGACCAGGATTACCCATGGATAATCCGTGTTCAATTTAAAGTAAGGGCTAGTGGGAGGTTGCCAGCAGACATTAATCTGCTCTTTGACCTTGAAACCTGCTCCGTTGTTTGGGCTTATTTTTAGAAACTCTGCTGCAGAGGCCACCATGGATTTTTGAAGGCATATGGAAGTATTTTGTCCTTCAAACAGTCTTTTGTTCCTATTTTTTCAAAGCAGCCAACATCCTAAGCAATTATGGTTCCCCAAGGCAGGTTTAAGTGTGGAGAGTGTTCTGTTTTCAAGCAGACTTTTCTCAACCTACCTCCCACATTGTCATTCTTAGCAGGTTTGAATGAGGTTGGAATAGCCAGGCTACTCCAAAGTTTTTCAGCATCCATGCACCACCCCAGCATATGAAGAGCAGCTTCTTTACCATGATCACAGAGAGTGCACTTTTCCTCTTGAACAATCTTTCTTTTCAGCAGATTGTTTTTGGTGGAAAGCCTGTCCTAGCTGGCTAGTCATAGGAAAATTTTGACCCTAGTACTAGCTACCACTTTCCAAATCCACTTCAAATCAGAATTACAGCCTCCCCCCTGTTGGAGGATAACATATCTATTCCTGACTTGAGACTCAAAAGGCCAGAAGCATTCCCTTTCCAACAGATGGAATCATTAGCTTGTGTGACCTATTATCTAGAATGGATTTAACAACTTTAAGGATATGATCAGATAGTTGGACTGATATGTGACTGAGGTCCCACAACGAACCTAGACCAAAAAATTGATTGACAATAAGTTGATCTTCTCCATCAGTTAGAGGTCCGGAGATGTAGCTTCTAATTGGTCCAACTTCTGTCCATCTAACCACACTAGTCAGATTTCCATTCCTTACTGCCCACACCGTTCCTGTATTGTATAGCTCTACACCTACGTTAAGACATTTTTTGTTGATGGAACCTTGTTTTTTTTTTGGAGAGAATAAGCTCTCTCTCTTGGGCAGAAGCCTCCTCATCAACATATCTTCTACTAAGCAAATCGGCCCATGGTTCAGTCTGGTTTTGCCTCATCCTCCAACATAACCAAGCCATGGTAGCCTTACAAGTATCAGCAGTTTTCCCGAGGCCAAGTCCTCCTTGAGAAGCAGAGGTAGTGGTAGTTACCCGTTTAGGCTCCGTTTTGGATTGCGATGCTTTTGATTGAAAAATACTTTTAAGTGTTAAAAGTACTTTTGACATGTTTGGTGAACATCATACCATAAAATTAGGAGTGAAACTTTTGGGGTTAGAAGCACTTTTAGTAAAAATTCAAATGTAATGCTTTTAAAATGGCTTCTATGATTTAAAAAATGAAACATTGAATTTAATTATTTTATCCTATATTATAAACTAAATAAAGAGATAAATATATTTAAAAATCTTTAAATTATATATTATTCAATACAATAAGTGCTTATTGAATTATGTATCTAAATAATATATTAAAAAGTACTTAATTATTTAATAATTATTTTTATTAAAAGCTTTATTGGTAAAGTACTTTCCAATAAGTTATTGCAATGCCAAAGAGGCCCTTGACCGAGTGAATCTTTCTCTTTTCTTGGTTTGAGGCCCAAAGGAAGTCTCTTTGAATTTTTTCCAATGCTTTACAAGTTGCTTTAGGCACAGGGATGCTATGGGCATAAAAAGAAGAGATGGAGGATGTCACTATTGGATGATAGCTTTTCTCCTAGCAAAAGAGAGCAAATTTGCTTTCTACCGAGCCAATTTGCTTCTGAGTTTTATCAAGTAAGAAGCTGTAGGTGTGGGAGCTTCTCTCTCTTCTTTGAGAGCTTCTCTCTTCGGTGTAGGAGCGAAAAACCGTTTTCAAAAAAATTTCAAAAATTTCAAAAATTTTCGACCTTGAGCTCTCTTCATGAGCCCCAATACACTGCATTAGAATGAGCCCCAACCCACCACAATTCACTCCGGCAACGGAAATCAAAAAAAAAAAAAAACCAAAAAGCCTGTTTCGTTTTAGTTTTTTATTGATCTATGACCTCAACATCTTTTATTATCCTTTGATAAATCTGCAACCGTTTCCTGGTACGGATCATGATCCAAAAACACAAAAAGATAGGTTGAAATCTAGACATCTAGTGACGAGAGTGCTTGTTGTGGATCTAGGACCTGCAATCTTTGGGTTGAATGTGTGTGAAATAAATTTGCAAAAATTTCTGACGGCTCTGTAGAGTCTTTCTTAGCTCTGCCTCTTGGCGTCTACAGTTTCGCTGCGTTGGTTTTTTCTTTTCTTTCGTTTGTTCTAATCTGAGTTTTCTTTGACAGGTTTAATCTGACTACTCTTCATAGTCGGGTAATAGTTCGAAGGCATCCTCAAGAGGACAGAAGGGATGGAGGAAAACCTAGCAAGAGCCTTTGACAAGTTTGATCTGTCTGAAAAAGAAGTAGTGGGGATAGATTTAAGTAATGAAGACATTCAAGAAAGTGTTAGGGACTGCAGTGGGAGTTTGGTAGGAAGGCTGGTTGGGGAGAAAGTGGCAAACTACACTGGAGTAAAGAACTTCACAAATCATGCTTGGGGTTATCCTAGGAAAATGAGTGTTACCGAACTGGGTCCGAACCTGTTTCAGTTCCAACTGGAAAGCGAAGAGGACAAGGAGAAGATAATCTCAGGGGGCCCTTGGATCATGGATAACCAGATTTTGGTAGTGAAAAAATGGATGGCTGGTTGTGAGAGGAATCCCAGTTTCTTTAGACAAGCTCATCTGTGGGTACAAATGTGGAATCTCCCGGTGCACTGGATGAGCAGATCAGCAGGGTTTAAGCTAGGAAAAATCTTTAATGAAGTCAGGGAGGTAATTATACCTTTGGGAGGGGGAAAAGATGGAAGGCATATGAAGATTCTGGCTGAGATTGATGTGTCCCAACCTCTTGTACGAGGAACTACAGTTAAGTTAGGAGGTGAGGTATGTTGGGTAGAGTTCAGATATGAAAGGTGCCCGGATTTCTGCTACAATTGTGGAATTATAGGGCACGGGGACAAGACGTGTAAAGAGGGAGGAAAACTGAGGCAGAAACACAGGGAGGAACAATATGGGGCATGGATGAAGGCAGGAAACATCATGATATCCCCACTGAAAGCGTGGAAAGGACAGGAAAAAGAAGCAATAGGGAAGCAGCTGCAACTAACTGCAGGGGGAGCAACTCTTAATAGTACGGATGGACGACAGGATAAGAAGGAAGAAGGTACAAGGGTGAACATTCAAGCAAGGAAGGAAGAAAAGGAAAACAGCTCCAGTGCAGGGGAAAAAGAGAAAAAAGAACAAATATGGAGTGAGCTTCTGGCAGAATCTAGATTTCAAAAGGAGGGGAGTAGAAAAGAGGATAATATTCAGAAAACAAAGGACGGAAGTATAGAACAGATACAAAAGCAAGAGCAGGAAAGGGGGGATGAAGGCTTGGGAAAAGATGGACATAGTGAAAAAAGAGCAGAGGGAGAAACGATTCCTATGATCATAGAGGAAGGAAATAATATGGAATTAATGCCATTGCAAAATCAGAAAGCAGCAGAAGTGACTGGTAAGTGTGTGGAGCGAGGGGGAGAGAATGAAAATCAGGAGCAGGGAAGTAGTACCAAGAGAGGTGAAAAGAGATACATAAAAAGGGTGTCCAGGAACAATAGAATCCCAATGCAAGACATATCAAATAAGAGCAGGATAGAAGGGCAAGGTGGGAAAAGGAAATGGAATGGCAAGCAGCTGGATACAGAACCAATGGAGGAAGATGAGACACAAGCTCCAAAACAGAAAACAATGAAGCTGGAGAAAACAGACAGTATGGCTATTGGGGAATGGGAGGCTAACCCCGCAATGCCTCCACTGTCTAAATGAAGATAGTGGCGTGGAATTGTCGAGGTGCAGGAAGCCCCTTGACAATTCCCCAGCTGAAGGAGGTTATTCACCTCCACTCTCCTAGTATTGTGTTTTTATGTGAAACAAAAAATCAGGATGTTTATATGAAACAGGTTCAGAAGAGGATCAACTATGATAATAGTTATATTGTTAGCTCTACAGGCAAAGCAGGTGGATTAGCGTTGTTTTGGAACAAGGATACAGTTGTTGAAAGGGTGGGAGGAACAAGCTGGTATTTGGAAGCTAGAATTGAGGACCAAGAGACTAGAACGCACTGGTGGCTAATAGGAATATATGCTAGTACTGATGAGAAGCTGAGGAAAGAACAATAGGAATATATTTCACAAAGACAGAAGGACTGGGAAGAGAGATGGGTAGTATTAGGAGATTTTAATGACATCTGCTCAAATGGGGAAAAATGGGGGGGAAGAGAGAGAGCGGAGGGAAGCTTCAGGGATTTCAATGGATTTATAAGTAGAAATGAGCTAGTGGATTTGGGATATGAGGGATCTCCCTGGACATGGAGTAATTTTTGGGAGGGAGAGGGGAAGTGAAAGAGAGGCTAGACAGAGTTTTGGGAAGTGTTGGTTGGGTCCAAATATATGATAAAGCTTCGTGCACACACCTAGAGAAGGAAGCTTCTGATCATTGTCTTTTAATCCTAGATACCAATCCAGCTAGGAAAAAAAGGAAAAAGAGGTTTTATTTTGATCAAAGGTGGGCGAAAAATCCTGAAACCCAAAAGGTGATCCAAAAAGCCTGGGATCAACAGCAAACAGGTTCCAGATTCTTCAAAGTAACCAGAAAGATAAGAGAGTGCAGGATAGCTTTGCTGGAGTGGAATAAGAAGATGAAAGGGAACTCACGGGTAAGGATAAGAGAGTTACAAGAGGAACTGAGAGAGGTAAGGGATGGTGTAGGACCTACTAAGAAAGAGCAACTGAACAAGCTAAAGATGGAGCCGAATAGGGCTTACAAGGATGAAGAATTGTTCTGGAGTCAGAAGGCTAGAAGTAGGTGGCTTAAGGAGGGAGATAGAAACACAGCATTCTTCCATATCAGTGTCATGGCAAAGAGAAAAAGGAACAGAATTTCAGCCATCCAGAAAGCAAATGGTAACTGGTGCACAAATGAAGAGGAGATAGAAAAGGAACTTTGCGATCATTACACAGAGCTATTCAAATCATCTCAGCCAGAGGGACTGCAGGAAATCTTACATGAGGTGCCACGGACTATTACCAGACAAATGAATGAGCAACTCATTAAACCAGTTGAGGAAAGTGAAATTAAGCTGGCTCTTTTTTCCATGCATCCCAATAAGACTCCAGGTATAGATGGCATGTCTCCTCTTTTCTTTCAGCAATACTGGCAGATTATTAGTGTGGACATCATTAATGCTGTTAACAGTTTCTTTCATAGTAGCAATTTGCTCAGGTCTGTTAATGAGACAATTATATCTCTGATCCCTAAGGTTGAAGCTCCTGTGAACTTAGCTAACTACCGTCCTATTAGCCTTTGCACTGTTCTATACAAAATCATCTCCAAAATCTTGGCTAATAGGTTGAAAAAAGTCCTTAATCATTGTATTAGTTGTTCCCAGTCAGCTTTCATCCCTGGAAGACAGATCCTTGACAATGTTTTGATTGCTCAGGAAATTCTCCATTTTTTGAAAAATAAAAGAAAAGGTAAAACTGGTTTCATGTCCATGAAGTTGGATATGTCTAAGGCCTACGATAGAATTGAGTGGACTTTTCTAGGGAGAATGATGTTAAAAATGGGTTTCTGTCCTATCTTCGTTAGGTGGATCATGGTCTGTATCTCTTCTGTTTCTTACTCATTTAATCTAAATGGTGGGAAAGTTGGTCATGTTCTGCCTAGCAGAGGTCTGCGACAGGGAGATCCTCTATCTCCTTACTTATTTATTATCTGTGCAGAAGGTCTCTCTGGTTTGCTCAAGAAAGCTGTGGATGACAAATCCTTGACATGATTAAAAATTTGCAAAGATAGTCCTGTTATTTCACATCTCTTTTTTGCAGATGACTCTCTTTTGTGCTGCAAAGCAACTAAACAGGAGGCAGGAATAGTAAAAGAAATCCTCAAAAAATATGAGAAAGCTTCAGGGCAAATGGTGAACTACGAAAAGTCAGCAATGATTTTCAGCAGGAACACACTCAACTAAGATCGAAAGGAGATTGGTGAAGAGCTTGGCAATATGACAGAAGCCATAAGTGGAAAATATCTTGGATTACCAATGGCAATTGGTAAATCTAAGAGGCAAGTTTTTGAGTATGTAAAGAGGAAAATCAGTGACAAGATGCAAGGATGGAAACAGAAGTTGCTCAGTCCGGGAGGTAAGGAGGTGTTGATCAAAGCTGTTGTCATGGCTATTCCAAACTATACAATGTCCTGCTTCAAACTCCCTAGGAGTCTGTGTAAGGATATTGGCTCAAGAATAGCAAAGTTTTGGTGGGAGAATGGCGAGGGAGAGAATAGAATGCATTGGGCCAGTTGGAAGAAGCTGACAGAGGTGAAAGGGAAGGGAGGGATTGGTTTCAGAGATTTAGAAGCTTTCAATACAGCTCTGCTTGCAAAACAAATTTGGAGATTCATCACTGCTCCCAATTTGTTAGTAAGCAGAGTGATGAAAGCTAAGTACATGAAAGACCAGTGGCAGGAAAAGAAACCACCTAGCTCATCCTCTTGGGCATGGAAGAGCATCCATAGTGCCAGACACCTGCTACTCAATGGATTATGGAAGAGGATTGGAGATGGAAGTACTGTGGAGATTTGGAAAGATAAGTGGATAACAGGAAATCTGAATGGCAAACCTGCATCAGCTAAACCAGCGAACTGTAAGATACAAAAAGTAAGTGATCTGATTCTGGAAGGAAAATGGGACAAACTAAAGCTACAACGGGTGTTTAACCAAGAAGAAGCAAAGCTGATAGCCAACATTCCGCTAAGCATATTTAGAAGGAAAGACAGAATGTTTTGGAAAGATTCCAAGTCAGGATCCTATACAGTTAAATCTGGTTATGCAAGGGCCAAGCAAGAGAGGCAAAGTGAAGGAAGGAGGGAGGAAGCAGGTGAGGAGACAAGCTGGGAAATAAGAAAGCATACAATCTGGAAGAACCTCTGGAAGCTAAACGTAAAGGCAAAACTGAAACATTTCATGTGGAAAGTTTTGCAAAACTGCTTGCCCGTAAAAGAGGTTATTCACAAGAGAACGGGGAAAGGAGACCCCATATGTGAGGGCTGTGGGGAGGCAACTGAAACTGTAGAGCATCTGTTCTTCCATTGTCCAATAGCAGAAATGACATGGAAGATGGCACCAGTAAAATGGGAAGGGGCTATGCTGCTCAGGGATAATATATGGAGGTGGTGGGAAACAGTTATTCAGGCCAAGGAGGAAAATCAGGGAAGAGATCGAGTTAACATCACAATCAACCTCCTGTGGCAGCTATGGAAGGCAAGAAACAAACGAATATTTGAACACCGAGTGATAGAAGAGAGAGATGTGGTACAAGTAGCTCAACAGGAATGGCTGGAGTTCGAAATGGATAATGAAGCTGAGGAGCGAATGGCAAAAATATCAATACAGCAAGAGCAACAGCGCAGATGGGAACCACCAAAGGCAAGGGTGATTAAGATTAACACTGATGCAGCCATCTCAAACCAGTCGGTAAGAACAGGGAAAGGGATCATAGCAAGGAACTGGACTGGGAAACTGATGAGAGCAAAAGGAATAATGGAATGCAAGATGGGAACAGCTATGGAGGAAGAAGCATTAGCAGTAAGAGCTGCGCTTGTGATGGCCAAAGCTGCAGGATGGACGAAAATAGAAGTCCAATCAGACTGCAAATCCGTGGTCGATCAAATTAATGCAAGCAGTGTCCATGACGTTAGCATTATAACAGTCTTAGAGGACATTGAGGAGCTGAAGAAAGAATTTCAAGAGTGCAACTTTTCTTTTGTGTATAGAACAGGCAACACGTGTAGCCATACACTAGCTCAAAATGCAATTAAGCTAGTACATGACATAGAATGGAACAATGAGTTTCCGGTATGGCTGATGGATATGGCTCGGAAAGATATGAGGGCAATTGCCCCGTTTTGTAACTAACTCTTGTATTATCAAGTTTAATATATGAAAGTACTAATTCCGTTTGTTGAAAAAAAAAAAGAAGCTGTAGGTGTGTTTTGTGATTTGGAATTTAAAAGAGGAACACCCAATACCTTCCTAGATCATTACTGTTGTTGATGCCTAGGATAGAAGTGGTCATAGACTGGCTTTGGTGTGTACTGTTGTTGGAGAAGAAAATTTTTTACTTTTCCAAGGTAATGGACAACCCAAATCTCAAACAAAAGTTATCCAACACCTTTTTCACTTCCAGAATGGAAGAGTCCATACATCTTGAAAACAAGATTACATCATTTGCAAACATGCAGTGTGATATAACAGGTCCATTTCTCCCCATCTTTAAGGCCTTTCGTTTCTTTTGTTCTGCAGCCTGTTGTATGCTTGGGGATAAAAACTCTATGCAGATGAGAAAAATGTCTAGGGATATTAGGTTCCTTTGTCTAATTCGTCTTCCTAGATATATCCACTCTGCAGGTGAACCATTGATCAAAACAGCCAATCTAGAAGTAGAGATACATTTCATAATCACCTTACTGAGTGATAAGGGGATATCAAAGTGGTACAAAGCCTCCCTGATAAAACTCCATTCGAGCTTATCATATGCTTTTTCTAAGTCCAATTTGATAGCACAATATCCATCAGCCTTTTTGCTTTTGCTAATGTAATGGACAGCTTCTTGCGCAATAACCACATTATTAGTCCCTCTACATTTTAGAATAAAACTGGTTTGCATAGGGGATATGAAGGTATCAACTATCAATTAGAGGCCTAAGCCTGTTAACTAGCACCTTGGATAGAATCTTAGAAGAGGTGTTTCAGAGACTTAATAGGATGATATTGTTTAACGGTTTCAGGTTGGTTATTTTTTGGGATAAGGTAGATGAAGGAGTCATTAACATTATTTGGAAAGTCACCTAATTCAAAGGTGTTGTGGGTCATGAAGGAAATAGAACTCCTAATATCTAGCCAAAATTTTTGATAAAAAGCTGGTGGAAGGCCATCTAGCCCCAGGAGCTTTAAAAGGTTTTAGGTCCTTAACTGCTTGGCAAATTTCAAGAGTAGTAGGACTGGATCCCAACTGCAATTTCAGGTTGGGATTGCAGTTGGGATCAAGCCTCCTTTTCATCACTGGGAAGCTATCAAGCTCTAAGAAGGAAACTACCATATCAAAAGTGAAAAATGTTTTGTAGAACTGAATAATATGGTTTCTCAGTTGTGTGGCTTCATTGATCCAATTTCTAGAATGGGTTCTGGTTGAGGATTGGAGGAACTTAGTCTTGAGATCATTCCAGATTAAACTATCAACTCTGGATTTCATGGACCATAGGTCCTTTTCTTTGATCAAAATTTGGTTGTACTCCTGTTGAAGTTGCTCTTCAAGGTCATTTCGAAAAGTAGAGGGACCAGCTTATCGGCTCCTCTGAATGCCTTAGTCTAGCCAGCAGAATTCTCTTCTCTTTAAAAATATCCTTGAACATGGCTTTGCTCCACTGTTTAGCAGCATCAATAAATTGGTTAAGGGCATTAGAGATGTCACAGCCATTAATCCAAGCATTCTGAACCACCTCCCTAAGGGTAGGTTCAGTCAACCAAAACTTTTCAATCCTAAACAATTTTTCCGGCCTATTAAATTGAAAAAGGTTAACCATCACTGGACAATGATCAAATCTTGTCCTTGGTAGATGTAGGATATAGGAATTTGGGAACAATTGATTCCATTAGAAGGTATAGAAAATCCTATCAATTCTTTCAAAGATAAGCCCCCCAAAGTACCTTTTGTTAAGCCAGGTGAATTTAGGTCCTGAGTATCCCATGTCCATTAAATTACAAAAATCTAGGCAATCCTGAAAATTACTAGCATGTTCCTGGTTAATGGGATTCCCTCCTAATTTATTTGAGTTAGACAATTTCTTTTTGAAATCGTCTAGACAAAGCCAAGGTAAAGAGGCATGACTAGCCACTGTTCTAAGATTATTCTAGAGTTCCACTCGATTTTTGTAATTAGAACTAGCATAGATGGCAAAAATCAACCAATAAGGGGCATCAGGTGATACCTAGATAGTGGCATGAATTTTCTTAGGGGACTTGTTGAGTATGTTGACCCTCACCTCATTTTGTTTCCAAAGAAGCCATAAACCTCCTTTCTGCCTTCTAAATCCATAATTTCAAATTCCCCTGACGAGGTTCTACCATGCACTAAATTTTAATAAAATCTAAATACCCCATTTTTTGCATGTATGCAAATCGTTTATCGAGTACATGGAATATTAGGTGTCAATCCCACAGGAAAGATTGTCAATTACCGATAATTTTCAAACTCTTTCATTATTTAGACTATCACAAGTGTAAAAAATTAAATCTACATTATAAACATGAAATAAAGTTAATAAAAATAACAATAGAAAGCTCCTAGGGCTATAAAATTCCTCACTCCTCCTGCAAGTGAAATTATCGATTAATTGAATGTTATTATCTTGGTTAGTTATAACGTAATTTCCTAATGAATATGAAACCTAATCTCGTAATAAATCAACTATACTTGTAACTAAGTCATATCTACTCTCGTGGTTATGAAATTAACTACAACTTCATTTCTTTTATAAAATTACATGGGACAAGCAATTTAATCCATAAAGGTACTCCTCTACTTTCGTGGGTGAACTCTCTAGATTTAGCGTTTTCTTGAACTAGTGCCAAATCTCAATTTTCATTGCAAATTTAACAACTTAAGATTATCACAATTAATGGCCAATTAATCATGATTACAAAGTAAAAGTGCTAAAAAAATTTGTTCAAAATAATATCATCAAATAATCAAGAAAAAATCACATAACAATCATAGAAGTTCATCCACACCCTATGTACAAAAACTTAGCAAAATATGAAAGACATGAAAACAAGATTCAAACTTTTATTATAATCAAACATTAGAATCAATATAAGAAATAAAGTGATAGAAGAAGTGTCACCCTTGTCACATGTGTTCCAAACTCTCCATATTCATCTTCAACTTCATCTATGCTTAGTTACATACAAGACTTGGATGAAACAAACTATACTAATCTACCCTAACTAATGAACTAAGGAAATTCTAGTAAAAGACTACATTTTTGTGTAATTTCTCTAGCTTCCGAAGTTATGAAAATATGTCTTCAATCCCCGTATTTATAGATGATTTCAAACTCCAAATAAGCTGTTAAAGTTGATGTAAAATGCTCTTGAGATTCTCAAAATATTCTTCTACAAGTCTCCATGCTCTACTTTATAGCTACAATCGAAATGCTTATTAGAATTTAGCTGTAAAAAGTTGTGAAAATCAAAACAAGTGGTTGTACAAGTTGTACACACGTTTATAGAATACACGGGATCAATACGCAAGCATAAGTTCGCGTATTGCCTTCCTTGCAGGTTTGCACTTTTTTAATCAGTCTTCATCTTTGCTCTATTTTGTGCCAAATTCAACTAATATTTCTCAATGATGAAGATTGAACTAACTCTTGTACAAACCATAAAGTTATAGACTTTGAGTTAGATTTTCGATGCATTAAGAATCATATAGTTTGGAGGTCTGTAGATTAAGAAATGGCTAAAATACCTTGACTAGCCAATCCTCTATTTCAATTTTGACAACAAAAATAGCCAACGGTGTTTTGACCTTTTGACCATGAAAATGCATGAACTGGATTTTGATGACTTCATAAGAAAAGTAGAGCTATATCTTAGGTTCAAAATAACTCAATGATCACCTCAATCTGATACTTTTAACTCAAGTTATAGCTGAAATACCAAAAGGTGTCAAAGCTGTCAAACATCTCTTCTTTTATACTTGATTGCATTTCATCTTTTGAACATTTTGCACTTCATATTCTCTTTAAATCACTTCAAATATTCAACAATCATCCAAATATATTCTCAATTCATTCCATTTGATGATTGAATCATTAAAACATGCAAAAACATGAAGTTTTCACCACTTAAATCCATAGAAATACAATATTTCACACTTTGAACTGCAAAATGTATACTTCACTGAAAACCTAGCTATAAAAATGAATAAAACACAAAAAAAACTATAAAACACACACAAAATACACACTTATCACCCTCAAATGGCAAGCTTTGACACATGTCAACGACTGTCTGCCCGGAGATCTTAGTTTCTGCTATGATCATAACCAATGGTTGGTCTATGTCACAGAGGTCTAGGAGATGATTTCTGAATATGGTGCTCTCAGCACCTCATACATTCCATGTAATGATCTTTATCTAGCTAAAATGTCTCAATAGGTTGAACCCTGGCACATATAGTGCCTGTTTGTTTATCCTTCTATTATATCTCCCTTGGCGGCTCATCCTCCCCTCTCTGGGTGTTCCCCTTCGTGTGACGACCCCACCTCCCTTTAGGGCGTACCCAAGAGTTTGGCGGATCGACTATCCAACTCTCGTCAGGACTCACTCATTCACTTCAATCAACTCTCAAGATTAAAAGTGCAATCCTCCAAAAATAACATTTAAGTTCTACAACTTAACCAAAATTCAAACTTATTTACAACCAAAAAGTCAAATGTATAATACAACATCAAATGTTGAAATACAATCTATCTACCAAAAGTAAAAGTACAAGAGGGTTATACACTCTAGTTCACACTTAATTGCTCCATCCTCCACTCCTGTAAGGAAAACAAAAACTAAAGGAATAAGCTAAAAGTCCAGTGAGGTTCCTAAGTAAGCAATCAGGTAGATAAAACATGGAAGTATTACATTTAACAGTTTGAACACTTTGTACAGTAATAAACAGTCATTCAAGAAATAAACATTCAATCATTGGAATGATACGCGCTCACTTGGAGCCATTCATTCAGTCAGTCGGTCGCCGATCATTTCCCTTATTCCTCCATTATTTGAAAACATTTAGTAGTGAAAACTCCTTCATTGTTCATTTCATTCATTTCATTCATTTCAATCATTGCATTGTATTCACTGGCTAGTTTTTTACCAGATTTCGTGGTCATACTCGAATATACCAAACAGTGTCCCAGGGTCACTAGCCGTCCGACCAAGTCCGCTTCTGGCTTGAGTCGACTAGCAACAAAGGGCAAGGGCCCAGTTCAGCCAAAAGCTTACATTCATGCACAAGTACCATTCAATCATTTGATCATTGAAAATTTCCCGTTCACTTAGATCGAGTGTAATAAAGTACACACTCGCCTATCGAAAATCCATTTAACAATCATTGAAAAGCATTTAACATTCAAGCAATCACTCACAAATTTTCACATAGTCACTTATTGCATGAGCATGCAAGGAACACTCACCAATAGTCAAGTAAGCAAGACAAGAAAAAAGCTTTCACAAGTTCTCCTTGGGGTTTCCCTCGAATTCCTCTTGAATACCTGAGACATGCACAATTAATAATTACCTATAATCGTTCAACCAACAATTTCCCCTCAACCCTCCACTCAAGCATGCTCAATTTCTTGTCAAATTAAGAGAGAAACTCTCTTCACTTAACCACTAAGATAACACTCAAGGTTAGATTCAAAAGTACTCCAATTGTAAGTCAAAATGTGGCAAGAGTTTTCGATTCAAAAGTTAGCCAAACCGCTCAAGAGTTTAACAAAATACATGTGGGAGGGAAAACCACTTTCACTTCCTTAACTCCTAATCTTTTGCCCAAGTTTTGATATATATAAATGAGCATTCAAGTTTACTAAAACTTATAAAGTCAAAACTTCACCAAACCACCATTTATTTCGTAGCCAAAACACCAACAAATCTTCCAAGTTTTGAACATCAAGCAAATGAAATTTTCCCACAAAACTCTTGGAATGACGCTCTACTTTTCATCCCTTTTAATTCAAACTTGTTGCTCCTTTTAAAAGCACATTCAAGGGCAATTGATTAGCAAACTATGTTGAGCAAAATTTTACTTTAAAGTTAGAGGAAACGAGACAAATTCCAATCCAAGATTTGGCCAAAACCTTCCAAGTTTTGTTTGTCATTTCATAAGAAAAATCCCAATTTTTGTAATGCTCTTTGAAAAGTCATAACTTGAGTTTCGTAAGTCCAAAAATCATAAATCTTATACGTTAGAAAATAGACTCAAACATCTGCAATCTCTAGAAGATAGCCTCATAAAATTTAGCCCATAACTTAGTCAAATCTCAGCCTCAATTCACTGCTCAATTGAGCGCAAAATCAAGACAGTCTTAGATTTTCAGCCCACTTGGAAATTTTACTGGTATTTATAGAAAGTGAACCAAACCATGAATTTTACGCGGTTAAAAAGTTATGAGTCTAGTTTCAAATGCAACAAACGAGACTCAATTCGAATTTTTCTACACCAAGATATAACAGATTTCCCAAAACTGCTCAGAGTCTCTTGCAGGAAAAATTTTCAGCAACACTTGACTCAACCTTCCCACTTAAGCTCATGATTTTTTGTTCAAATCCAACTCACAATCAAAGTTTAATGTCTAACACAGTTTGTGGAGCAAGATTTCCCCCAAAAGTTTTAAAAAATAAGGGCTAACAGCACTCAAAAGTTTTGGCCAGTAAGAAGCTTTCAAAATAGAAATTTTCCTCAAATCATCTACCTAAATCAAGGTTTCAAAGAAACCCATCAAAGATCCAATTTTTCTAACTACAAATCTACTAGAAACTTGAAGAAAAGAGAGGGTTTCAAGCCAATACCTCTCCTAGCAATTTCAACCAAGCAACAAGTCCAAGTTTCCTCCAAGAGTTGCCTCCAAACAAGACTTCTTTCCAAGCTCAAGCAAGGTTCCAAGAATCAACCAAAGTTTGGGGGAGATTTGAAGCAAGAAATGGAGGAAGAAAGTTGAGTTTTTTCTTCTTGTTTTTGGGAGTGAGGAGCTCGGCCAAAGCAAGGAAAAATGAGAGTTTTTGGAGCTAATTTGGAAGATAAATACAACATTTCTCTTGGTCAAAGTCTTGGCTTGATGGTTGACAAGTGTCAAGATCAAATTCCATTCCTATCTCTTTGTCTCTCTTGTGTTTCTTATAGCTAATCTATCTTGTGTTCCTCTAATACACTCTTAACACTTTTAATCATATATTCCCTCTAGTACCACACTCGTTCTCGTCCACTAAATATAACACACACATCTCACTAGTCGGTCACACTACCTTAATACTCTACAAAACTTAACATGCACTAAAATATAGAAAAGGAAATGATAAAAATCTTAACTTAACCTTTAAAATCACGATCAAATTAAGGCTAGAAAATATGCAAGTAAAGTAAAATTAAAAGGAAATATAAATTAATTTTTTCAAAAATAGGAGAAAAATATAAAATAATTTTTGGGTCCTGACACTTTGGTTCCCTATCAGTGGCCAAATTCTCATAATAAAGTCCATGTGGGGACTCTCTCCCATTCTGTCCATTCTAGTGCTTACTTCTGCTTCTACTACCTCTGACCCTGGGAAAATGAAAGTTCCAGCCTCTTTGAGCCAATCTATGCCCAATGTAAAGGGAAAGACGACAGATACTCTCCTTTCCATCTTCTTCTTAGGCGACTTTCTAATCCCAATTTGGTGTCTGGTTGTAGAAAACCACCCCTTTCTCTTCTCCAATTGTTGACAACCAATCCTCCAGTGCTAGTCTTGTACTAGTCTTATGTTCTCTAGTTCCATGTTTGTTGTGTGCCTCCAACTCTTTGATTTTGCCATTTCTGTTGAAGAGGTCTAAGTATATGAGATGTCCAGGCGAGTGCATGTCGCCCACAGATTAAGCATCCCTAATATGTTGCTTTAGTGGGCTCTGCTGGGGGAGTTGGGGCTTCCTTGGAGTAGCATTTCCCAAAGGTACTACGATATGTAAACATAGTGGGAGTCTACCAATTCTCCATTCTGCTCTTGGTGATTTTGCTCTGCTTCCTGGATCCAATTGTTGATGGTGCAGTTCATCATTATCCTTCTTTGCTCCATGTGGTAAGGTCTTTCCTCTAGAGGATTTGGGCATGTGCTTTGGCGCATAATGGCCTCTAAGAGTTCTTCTCTGATAAAGCATCCTTAGCAGAGTAGCCCTTCCAAAAGTTTTTTGATCTAATCCCTTTTTCTTCTGATTTTTGTTAGTGAGATTTCCATCCTCCATTTTTCGGTCTCTTGTACACTCTATTATGGAAATGGGAGTGTCTTTTGGTGATCACACCATCCATAGTTGGCTTTCCTAGGTTTGCTTCTTCCAATTCTTCCCCTTTTTGTGACCCCTCATTTTGGAGCAAAATGAAAGGGTTAGTAAGTTTAGCTCTAGGGGAGAAAGTTTTTTGCAGTGTATCAGGTTCCTCCATCAAGGGAGTACCAACCTTTGACTTAGGGAACCACTTCTTGTTAGGTCATTGTCTTTCAAAGATCCTATTCCCTAAAGTTGACTTACTATAGGGAATTGGCCCAAGTTTCATTGCCAATTCAAATTTGAATTTGGGCCCATTCTACTGATTGTTTGGACTTTGGATTCTTCATCACTTTCATCCAAGGCCCATAATTGCTAAGACGATCATGCAAGAGATTTTGCAAATTGTTGTCTGGCTTGGGGTAATACCTGGCTTGATTTTGCCCTTCCATATCCTAAATGCAATGTAAACAATCTTTCTCAATCCTTGCCACTCTGCCACATTTGAAACAAAGTTCAGCCCTTTGTACTGGGCTGGTTGCACATGATCATCTATATCTTAGGAGTGGACTAATGGTAGAATGATATCTATCTGAATACACACATCCTTGAGAATCGCCCTCTGATCATGGTGACAATTTGTGAGTCAATTTTGAGTAGAAGACCCAGGGCTGCTCCAATCTTTTGGAGAACTTCCCGATCATAGTATTCCACTGACAACCCCAAAAGCCTTGGCATGAAGTTAGGTTGCCATGTTCTTATTGTAAGAAAATGGCTATTAATGAACCATGGTCCTTCAGAGATCACCTTCTGATAATAAGTGTGCACTCGAGCTCAACTCGAGATAAAATAATTGAGCTCGAGCTTGTCGAGTTTTTAGAAGTCGAGCTCGAGCTCGAACTCGACTTCAGTTTACCTTCCTCGAGCTCGAATTTAATTAAATCTAATTGAGTCAAATCAAACTCAATCAAACGTATTCGAGTGTAATCAAGTTTAATTGAGCCTATTCGAGTCTAATCAAGCTCACGTAATAAAAATTAATATTTTACATATAATTTTAAATAAAGGATATTATTGACAATTCACAATAATAAATATTAAAAAATTAATATATATATATATATATATATATATATATTATAAAAAGCTCGATTAGACTCGTCGAGCCTTTGAGTACAACATATTGGAGCTCGAGCTCAAGCTCAATCAAAACAACCTCGAATTGAGCTGTTAATCGAGTAGCTTGCGAACTCGAGTCGAGCTATTTAGTTCAACATCACCCTTATCTAATAATCCTTTTGCTCTGAGAACTTTGCGACGAAATAGTCTGCTCCAAGGTCCAAGATGTCTAAGTTCCCTTGGGGCTTCCATAACTCCCTTTCTGGTCCAAGAACTTGAACCCTAGCTTCTACAATAGGAGTGGCTCGATTTTCCCCTTATGCAAATCTTGACCTCATCAAAAAGATGAGTTTTTTATTTTGCACTCGTCCTTCCCGGCTCATCAAGTTTCAAACTTCGCTCTAAAATTTCTGTTGATGCATTTTCCAAGACAAGGATATACTGTCCCAAATTAAAGATTGGTTGGGAGCTTTGGGGGAGGTTATGTATTTGGCTTACTCGCAAAGGGCTCCCCTAGTTTTTCAAAAGAGGTTTCAAAGAGGGTTTATCATTAGTAACGGTTCCTACCTCTTGAACTAGGTTTTCTAAGGAAGGGTTATGGTGCAAAACTAGTAACGGTTGATGACATGAGATGGCTATCAACACGGAAGAGGTGGTGATTTCACTGAAGTCCTCCTCAATCAGAGGAGGTAGAGATGGAGGTTCAGGGGAGAGCATTTTTTTAACTCCACTAGGTGGAGGGAAAAACTATTTTTAGTTCTACCCCCATTTCTTTTATAAACTCTCAAACAACATCAAAACTCAACTCAATCTCTTCTTTTCTCTTCTTTTCTCTTCTTTTCTTTTCTTTCTCTTCTTTTCTCTTCATTTCTTTTCTTTCGTAACTTAAGCTTTCAGATCTTTTCTTTTCTATCGTAAACTCGCAAACTAGCTGTTCATCTTTCTAGAGAGCTGCAACTATTGTTAGATTTTGATCTGTTAATAGAAAAGTCTTTAATGTTGTTAGTTCTCTTTGATTCTTCGGTTAATGGGTTTTTCACCTTTTATCCAATTTCGATAGGAAAATTTGCTGATAAAAGCTAGACACATGCACCGTGCAGATAATATTCTACCATGGGATTCACTTGGTCAGGTGTTGAGTGTAAAAGATCTGGAATTCCCACGCGAATACAAGGATAGACGCAGAATGCAAAACAACTTGACAAAATCAAGTCATTTGCTTCTCAAATACTAATCCACATTTTTTCTTCTTTTCTATCATTCAAACTAGCAGATCAAAACGTTAGCATACACAGCATATACTAGAAGGCACAAGAAGCAAGTTTCAACCGCTCCATACATTCGACTAAAAGATGTTTGCTTGACCCGAAAATGGATTTTAAATGACCACATCAGGTGCCATATTTTCTTCCGCTGTCCATGTTTTATGTTACCATCCTCGCTTAGTCAGATCACTTGTAAAGTTTCCCATATATGTGATTGACTGAATCTTGTTTAGCCCGGAACCTGCAAAGACAAAGAGAATGCTGTGAGGAGAGTTCTAAGATACACATGACCAAAGAAATAAATTGGTAAGCAATTTAAGTTGAGTCATTTCCTATACCCGAAATTACAAGCAAGCTATGATCCAAAGAGAGCAACAATTTACTCTGTACAACGGGATGTACACAAAAGACATCTTCCATTAGCAAATAAGAACAGTTAGAGTGATCAATAAAGACTATCATCTCAATTGCTTCTTTTCAAGCTTCTTCCACAAATAAATCATTCTTCTGATGATAGAATCTGCTGAGGATCCTTCTGCATAAGCACTTATTGCTGTCAAGAGGCTTGTGAATTTCTCCCCATCATCCTGCACCAAAGACCTTAGATGCCTTAGGCTTTTACAGAAACACATTTCCTTTAGACAACATAAGGACCTGTACTCCATTCCTCAGCAGATATGTGCAAAAATACCCGAAAATCAAAGCATGAGCAAAGGAACCCTAAGTTGGTCCTTAACTGCATAAAGAAGTCTTTTAGATAAATAACACATATAGCATAAAGAACATAAAGAACAGAATAATGCAGCAGAACTTTCATTATCAATTAGTTCCGCATGGTGACTAGAGAATGAGAAAATAACAATGCCAAAGATTTAGATATCAAAACAGGACAATATGAGAATGTATAATTCATGTCCACGCCACAGTAACATGTATCGATATCAGATAGCACTCCTCAGCATCAGCTTTGATGTGAAGTTCTAAAAGCATTTTCCCCATACTGTCATTTATGGCCCTCTATCTTCTCTTAAATATTGTTGAGAAGGCTAACGGATCCTTGATCTTCATGGTCAAGAGAAGATGGCCATCTTAAGTTTCATCTAAAGGCAACTGATTTCTTTTTCCTGGACAAAATATGTTCTGATGATCTAAGAAATTCCATCAAATTCCATCACGAGTTTCTTCAAATGATATTGGTACCCTCTCAGGTATTTCTTTTATATTCAGCAATATCCTTCTAAATACAATAATATAGAGGACACCATAAGTCAAAAATATAGGTGAGTTTATAAGAGCCACTATGTGTCAACAACCAGAAGGACCATAAATGCAATTTCAAAAATTTCAGAGAAGATTGCTGTGATTATGGTCAACTGAGGAGCAACAAGTGAAGGAATCACATTCAAATAAAACATGGAGGCATTTTTCTTTCAGTAAAAAGTACATCTGACTTGCTTCAAGTAGCGAAAAATATCATATTTGGCATACTCTGTAACGTGCCAGCTTGCGATGCTACAATATGAGATGGGTTCATCTTTTGTTTTCCTCTCGTCTTCAAATACCCATTGTTAGTTCCCTTCTCTCTTTTATACCGCCATTCAAGTTCAAAATACAATTAAAAGTTTGCAAGGGATTAGCAGATAGATTTCGAAGTTAAAAGTATTGCTATTAGATTATTATGGTCTCAAATTCAATAATTAACACCAGGATTGCAAAGTTGAACAAAGCATAGCATTTGACCTTTTACTCTAGTTAAATAGTAAATCTAAAAAAATCAGTGGCAGGAAAAGGACACAATACACAACTTTAACACCAGAGCTCTTACTAGATAAGCAGTTGAAATATTATATGGAAACAGACATACTGCAGGAGCCCTCAAGTATTAAGGAAACATACAATATCATCAAAATCAAGTTCATGGTTATTGGAATCCAAAAACAAAATAATTCTAAGCAGCTAATAGTTGCCCCTACCTCTGGCTTCTTAAACAAGAGGTCATTTGTTGCAAAAGGAACCATATACGATGGCAGGTCACAACGTAGCATTGCCTGTACAAACACATCATTTTTAGCTATGGAAAAAGGGGAACAAAAGAAAATTCTGAGAGCAGCAGATGACTTGCCAGATTCTTGCTTAGGATAGCTTGTTCAGTGTTCATTATCAAGGCCTGAAAGCAGATAAAATTAATTTCAAACAAATTTGTCAATTACTGTACAACTCTGGAGCAGAACTACATAATCCAGCTATCAGAAAAGTACCAACGTAGAACAGTAATAGAAGAATCAAGACTTTTTACTAGCAACACCCTCAGAAAGCCACAGACAACATCAGAACCATTAATATGGCATTGATGATCTATGCAATTAACAAAGATTCCATACCTGCCTGATTCTCTCCTCACTGACTTGCTCAACACATTCCAACAAGTTCTCCAATGTACCTACGATAAAAGGAAAAAGATCAAGATTTTACATGCCTATCCAACAGCACAGTTTGTTTGCAAACAAATTACACATGGCAATTAACTTGAGAGGTTTCTTAAGGAACAAAGGTTTTTCTTTTTATCAAGGTTCAAAAAGCAGTTTTGACAAGCAACTAAGTGAAAAATCCTTTATTTCAAACAACAGCAGTCGGAGAAATAAGATGTCAAACTTAATCAGGAAATAGATGGTTATGAAAGAAATGTCAAAGCCTTCATAAGTAGGTATATACATAGGGGTAGTTGGAAGGTAGAGTCTTCTAATTAATCTGAAAATACATATTGTGTTTTAAGAACATTCCCTTGTTATATTTGGATAACAAGAAACTAATGAAACCAGAATCAATGAATACCATGTCTTGATGCAACTTAACGGAGACAACCAGGCGATTATTGACCAAACATCCATATAAAAGCAGCCAGAGAAAAATCTCACACTCAACTTCATGCCTAATTGACATCAATTCGCAGCCAATCTACTACATCTTTGCATTTGTATGATTTAGTTACCGTTAAATATTTAAATTTCTCATTCATAAGAGGTATGCAGGCATTGGTGACAGTATCAGATTTAATTTTGATATTTTTTCTTTCCTGTTACAGTCCCTGTCAAGGGGAAGAATCTTGAGGTAGATCTCAGCCTGCAATGTTGAAGTTGCTCCGGGAGAGAAATTTCTAAAGAGGAAAAGGTATCACAGGCTCTACGTGTTTGCCCAAGAAAACTGTAATCTAGCAATAACATACCGAATTTTGTTATTAATTGCACGGCACGAACATCTCCAATCCCATCCACTCCTGCATTTGACAGTTTAAGTAATCAATGATCAATTTCATAAGCAGCATTTTGATTGACTAGGAGCAACTATCAAATTATTGACTATGAAGAATCTAAAGATAATGCACAAGCTAGAAATCAGACAACTCGTCATGCAGCCCCTAAATCTAAGATCAAGTTAACTAACCATAACATGTGGTTGTTTGAAAGTATGAAGTATATGACACTGACTTCAAAGAAACAGGTTCACATGAATTTTCAGCAAATTCGCAAATGTAAAATCAAAATAGGAAGAAAGAGAGGAGAAAAAGATTACTTAGAAAAATTAGTGTAAACACTTATTAAAGCACTAGAAGCCAAAGGTGAGGTGGTAAAGATTGTGAAAGCAAAATATGATTTTCATTCACAGAAAAATGCCTTTGTCAAGAAGCTAGCAGTTAACTTTCAGGATATTTTAGCAAGTTACGTTTTTTGTTAAGTATTCACAAGAAGAAGTTAGGAGTTCCATCTATGTATATCAAAGCTAGCTTGTATAGACTCATTGAGCATGCTTAATATTCATGTCATACATTAAATCTCAAAACAAGCAACATAAAGGCTTTTAGAGGTAAAAGCCATCTATCTACTTACCGGGAAGAAGAGGTAAATGAACAAGGATGTATCATTATAAAATAAGACCTTCAAACATCCCATAGACTTGTACCTAGTTACCACACTGATGGACTAGTTATAGGACAGGTTTAAAATGTTGTGCTGCCCTAATTATGTTATGTGCTGAGAATTGTACGTTGAACTCCAGTCAAAGAACCCAGAAGTTCAAAATGTTGTGCTGCCCTAATTATGTTATGTGCTGAGCATTGTACGTTGAACTCCAGTCAAAGAACCCAGAAGTTCAAATATGTTCAAATCCACAAGTACATATACATCCAAAATGAATTAATGAAAAGAATCTGAAATCCAAAGAACAAAATATTTAGAGATCAACAAACATTTTAACAAAAATTAAAGCATGTACAAGACTATAGATCAGCAGCTATTTTTTTTTTTTGCATCCAATTTGCCATAAAACAGATGGAGGCAAACTCTGAAAGGAATAATTCTTTTGAAAATATTATATCTCAAATATCTCATATATGACACCTCTAGTTTTCGATTACATGAAAAGTTAAAATCAAAGCACAAACAACATAGTGGTTTTGGGCTGTTTTATTAACATGATAATACGTAAATCTGAAATGCATAACTCTAGAATACTAAAATACAGGACAGCTTTTGATTAACTCTTCACATATAAAGACTTTTTCTTTTTCTTCCTTTTCAGCTTTAAGTGAGTAGGGCAAGCATTTTTCTAGTGAAAGATGGAACCTGGTATGTTGTCAGACTTATCACCAACAAGGGCAACAACATCAACAAACTGAGAAGGCGTCAGCGATCCATATTGTTCAGCAAAATCATCCATGCCATATGAAACCATCCTAAGTAGCAGCATCAGAAAGTCAAAAGCTCTAACTAGGAAAATGAGAAAAAAGAATAAATTTTGGATTGAACAACTGAATATTAAAGATGGGGTTTTTTTTTTGGGGGGGGGGGGGGGGAGAATGTGGACAGTTTGGTAGTTTCTCCAGGCGATCAGGGTGTAGGTAAAGACATATCTTCCTATTTGTATACTTATTCTTTATTTCTTTTTCCCATGTTTTCTCCTTTATTTCCAGTTTGGTTCCTTCAATTACTACAACTATGCTGCCACCAGACAACATGATCATTGCTGACCTTGCAGCTGTTGGTGGCAACCACCACCTGCATTGCGCTGTTGCTACTGCTGCCACAACCATGTAACCGTCACAGTCACTAACGGTCACCATCACCACCACCCTCTCCACCATTAAAAGTTGAAACAATGACCATGCCTACCATTGCCCATCTCAGCTATAGGCACCAGAACAATTGGTGCAGTTGCTAGTTGGCCACCACTCCATTAAGCAGACAGTGTATCGTTAGCAAATACCAATGAAAAATAAAACTGTTAAAGTTTACCCTTGTGTTTTGACTCAATCCATCTAGCACGAGTAAAAGATGGAATAGAAAGGTTGTTCAAGGACGGAAGAAGGATTTGGGAAGGCTTTCTGTGTTAAGACAGTTGGGCACTGATAAGGGTTCATAGGCATGGACAATCTCCAAAAAAGGAAAGGACAAAAATGATTAAAGTGGTAAAACATGCATCAGCTATCACAGTTAAGGGAGAGGGATCCAAAAAACAACTTGGGTGTGGGACTGGGGGGTATGCGAAATACAACCTAAATTATGGGTCACCATACCCACCACAAATTAAATATAGACCAGTTTCTTCCAACTTTCAGCAAGATTTCCCACATCAGGGCGGCGCACGTCTCAAAGAGCCCAAGTAAGAACAGTAGATGAAAGTTGTTTGCAATTACATATGACCGAGATTGCCATTGAAAGCTTGAACACAACCTATATAATCTCTCAAGCTCCACAAAAAACTATTTGTGTGCCTATTCTTGGAACTACATCAATTTTCAGTCTCAAGCCTAATTTAATATGCATTGGGTACATACAGTAGGTTTGTACCCAAAGTAAAATTTCCCACACTAGGCAGTATGACACAGAGAACCAAAGTAAGAACAGTATATGAAAATTCTCTGCAATTAAACATAACCAATTGCCATTGAAGGCTCGAACACCATCTTTATAATCTCTCACTTCCCATGAGAAGCTGGTTGTGTGCCTCTTCTTGGAACTACAATTTTCGGTCTCAAGCTTAGTTTGACTATGCATTGGGTACATACGGTTTAGGCCCTAGCTATCTCAAGCTGATCAGCTGTTTATATTGATATCTTCAATGAACTATCAACAATCAATTTGATGAAATAAGATCTAAAGATGTGAGTCCAATTTCAAATAGAAGTTCATTCAGTACAGCAAAAATATAAGATTGTAAAAGAATCCATACATAAAAAGTATAATTTAGACATCACAAAAGTTGTCCAACTCATAGACCAAATCAACAAAAATGAAGATAATATACTCACTCAAATCCACGAGGAGCAATCCGCAAAAGGCGCAACGAAGGAGATAGGATTTGAAAAAAATCTTTGTCTGGGGAGACTACTCGCACCTGCAATAAATGCACGACAAGGGAAGTACTGAATTAGGACCAAAGTAACCACAAGTACCATCAACCAATGAAGTTTGTTTAAAGCACTTTGTTAAAGTTACAATACTGGTAAAATAATCCTTTTATGCATATTAAAACCGAAACAAATGATCTTTCCTTCAATAGCCTAAAGGAAAAACAGAGATGCATAACTTAACATCTTTTCTTGCTAAGGAGATTCTGAAATTTTCCCTATTAGGAAAAGTATTCCATCCATCTCTACCGTGCTTCTAGAAGTAATTCTACCCGAAAAAAAATCCCTTTCGATCTTGTATATCTTCTGAAAAAGTCAACAAGAGCCTTACTTTTGAAAAAATATATGCATGGCTTAAACTTATACCAACTTCATACTTCTAAATATCGAACAGAAAACAAGGTTAAGTCAATTGAAAAGCTTAGCACATAAGATCTTGGTATTTTACCAAGAAAATCATCTCATAGATTTTGCAAAGTTAAAATAACTACCTTGAATCCAGCATCAACACTCCTCAAAGCCAGGGTCCCAATTACATCATCAGCCTCAACCCCTGGAACCTATATTAAACTGGAAAGTCAACAATATAAATCAAATAAAAGTCAGGTTAAACCTAAACTATGTTTGCTCTCACCTCAATCACTTTAACAGACATAGCCTTGATGGATGCTTTCAGATATTGAAGTCCCTGAACAATGGTATCAGGTGTAGGAGGACGATGGCTTTTGTACAACGGATAAAGGGTGTGACGAAAGTTAAGGCCTACACAAGATTTAAGCAAACAATTTTTTGATGCACTTGCTAAGGGAACAAAATAACTTCAATCACATACATCAATCACAATGACAACATGAAAAGACAACACAAGGTACCAAAGGAAATAATAAGCATCAAAAAAAATTATATTACAACTGAGGCCACAGTACATACACCTGATCGTTTATCTCATAGCAATCCAACTGACCCAACGAAACTGAAGTTGTTTAATCACAAAGGGAAAGGTGAAAACAAAGAAAGAACAGTAACACCACATCATCAAGTTAATATAAAGTGGATTTAGCTCATCTCAATCAGCATTAAATGGTGGCATCAAAAGAAATGACAGCTGCAACGTCTCGTAAAATTACTCTTGGAAGACTTTAATCCCATGGTTCAAAAAAGGTGGAATCTACTGGTAGGAGAAATCCAGCCAGCTGAAGTTTGAATTCACTACTTCTGATATTTTCCAACAGACAGATAGGCCTGATAAAGTTGCTTGGGGGGCTCACTACTTTCAGTGTATTCTCCACTTGGGTGATTGAGATTTCATTGAGACTCAAAAACTTTGAGGTATCACGGTATAACCTGTACTGTTTAAGCATAGTATCCTAATGATCCCACAGCATGTTACCTCTCAGGAATCTAAGGCTAAGAATGCATCACGTTAGTAAAGCTTTTGGTCAAAAGAAATTTACTTGTCTTGAATCCATTGTAACTTGCGAAGCATAATCATGCCATATTTCCAAGCCTAATTAGAAAAACTCCATAGCCTATTTTTTTTCACCCACAAGGCCCAATCAATTAAAGGAGGTAAAGCGTATTCACACTTCTAGGTTGAATGGAATGAAAAAAAAAGGTTGTACCCATTCTAGGATGTAAAATTCTCTCCACTCCTGTTTCCTAATTCAATCAGTCTGCCATATTGTATCATCATGTTTCTGAAGAAATTCTAAATTTTAGCACTCTCATACCTGTCCAATCTTGAAAAATATCATTCTTATCAAATCCAAATGGATCCATCATCAGTATCTTGTTTAAGAGAAATTCTAGAATTAGGAAGTCTCACATGTATTTTATATCACCAATCTCTTCATTGACACTACATCAATAGCATATCAGAGCCAAAGGATTATCTATATATCAAAACACCGGGTGGTTATTCATCCTGAACTCCACCCAATCTGAAGCTTTGCTATGAAGCTAAAGAAAGCAAAGTAAAAATCCAATCATAAATTTGATAGGGTGAATTCTAGAATTCTCTTATGGATGAACAGTGCTTTCAATTTAATGGTTTTCTTGCCAAAGGAATGTGCACAAAATGTGAAAGACAGAGGAAAAATTCTGATCAGTGTTCCTAGTTTCTAGTTTGAAGGCAGAAGTTAAAATTCCATTTACTGGAAGATAAGATATTTGGATCTAGCATATTGGTTCAGATGCGTGACTTGATAGCCATTGGTTCAAAAGTGTGATTAGATTGCCCTGCCCTATGGCCATCTGATCTTTCAAAGATTTCTAGCTTCTTTCTTTACTGTATTCTCTATCTTGAGGCATCAATATTCCTGAACAAGAAACGTCGTTAATTGCAGGTTTTGTTAGAAGACAAGTATGTGTATAACTATGACATTCGTATGCAACAGTTCAAAATGACTTTTGTAAAGCTTTATCTAAATCATAAACAAGTTTTTTATTTTCAAGTTTTCAGGGCCTACCTGAAGCCATTAGGATCACCTCATTGCATGACAGACTTCGACACAAACCCTTACTAGGTACTTAATCACAGAATCGAGTGACTTATAGGTCAAAATGTAAAGGGAAAGAATATGACCTGTCCCATCCCAAATACATATCCCAGCAAAACTCCTCACTTCCAATGCCAATTGCATAAAAAGAAAATTAAACAAACCACCCAATACCTCACCTAGTGTCATACAGATAGAACAGCCAGGGAAGTATACAACCTGTTTCCTAAACAAAAGACTTAAACCCTTCTGTTAGAAAGTTTCAATAGTGAACAAGCAATTCCCATGCATAGAGCAGCATAGCATTACCAAACCACAAAATGATCAATAGTTCACGATTGATGCATGATTGAATCCATCAAATATCGGGTAGCTGGCATATAGTTGGACAATGCACCATAGAACCATCAAAAAGAAAATCCCTTCATAATGTGATTTTAGAAAAAGAATTTATTTACAAGACTTTCTTCAATACAAATGACCATTCACCAAATTTGTCAACCTACAATTGCATCTAGTTACAATAGGTATAGAGCATCATCGTAAATTCATAAGCACCCCAAGGAAATCATATCACACAACTGAAGATAATCACTCCCCACAGTGCCAACATTACAGACGGATTTTCTACATACAATACAAGTTTCAATTTAGATTCCGCATCACTTTTGCATTCTTACACATCTTTAAGATCAGTATTGGTAAAACTGACTGACTTTTACATATCTCTTATCTCTTTCAAATTATGAACAGAAAACAGGTTCAAAATTTAAAAAACCAAAAGAACAACATACCTTTTGAAACAAAATTTTGTTGGGATGAAACAGACGTATGACCAAATGGAACTCCTGTAACAGAAAATCTTAACTTATCATAACTATATCTCCTAACAGAAACCCCTCACTGTATAACCATGCCAAGATTTATAAGTTCCTTGACAAGCTGAAATACCATAGAACAAAGCCATATGAATAAAGAAACATAAAACTCAAAATCAAAGCAATATGTGCTCAATATTGTCAAAATCAGAGTAGCAAAACTCATAAAGTCCATGCAATCTAAGCCCAATATCTTCTGCGGAGGTATGACACTCTTTTACAGACAAGCTTCATTATTTGATTAGTTCATATCAGAACAAGTCTATAGGGTCTAGAACTTCCTATAAAATGTTCAAACAACATTAACGTAGTTAGGATTGGAAGAACAATTTTTCTGACTGTTAAACAAGCCATTTCATGCAAATGCTTAGACCAGTTAAACACACAATAATCCAATATGAGAAGACTTAGTAGAAGGATAAAAAGAATGACACAAAAAGTTGGCACAAGATAGGCTGATTGAAGTATTCATTTAGTTCCGTTTCAACTTCTTCAAAGAAATATGGAAAGAACATCAGATAAATAAAAATGAAAGATGAAAACAAGAAGAGCATTCTGGGAAATCAGATTTTTTGACATTACTGAAGCATCTATCTAGATTGATCATCACTTTAGTTAGATCAACAAATTCCAATCCAATCAAAATAAATACAGGAGGGACAGGATTATAAACTGGAGAAACTTGCAATCTTTCGGATGCTCTATGATTAAATTATTGAGAGAAATCTAAGATGAAGAAAATTAATCAATAGATCTCTCTCTCTCTCTCTCCACAGACACAAACTTATTGCTTCTCTATCAACTTAAATTCAAAAGAAAAGAAGATAATTTCTATTGACATTCCCTTGCAACCAGCAACCGCCAAGAATTTCAAGAGCATAGAAGTTTCACTAAATGATTTAAGAATTACCAAAGTCACCTATAGAGAAGCAGAAGAAGCATGGATCTATAAGGTAGAAAAAGCTCTCCAGAACATCCCAAAATAACTGGACTAGATTTCGAATTTGAGAAACAAAAGATCCAAACAAAATTCTACAAAAGGTTCCTATTTCTTTACTGTAAAGATTCCACATCCAATAAACTGCATCACTGATGTCAACAACATGAAACAATAAATAAGTAAATAAGACTTCAGCATTTGTTGCAGCACTCTCATACGATGGACCCAAATGATCTAATATCTATTGTAACATCATAAAACTTGACAACGCACAGCGTAATTGCTTTCATTGATGTTCATTTAAGCACAAGATAGCTAGCATGAGAAAATTAGTCAACAAGCAAAAAATTCATGCTCAAATTTTCAAGCTTTGTTTCACTCTTTGCTGCTGGTTGAGCTGGACAAGGGGAGGGAGCTGGGTGGTGGGTGGTGGGTTGTGAACATAATATGCAGAGCCACAATTATATAAGCAAGAGATAGAGTTGGTGAAAAGAACCAACAGATCGAACTGCAGCAATAGAATGCACCTCACCATCATGGTCGAAAACCACCTGCAGAAGACAAAGCAAGAGAATTTAGAGCATTGCACATGAACATCCTAGCATTTATATAAAACAGATAAAACAAACAATAAGACCTCAACAATGGCAGGACACATAAAGTTGATAATAGCCCAAGTCAGGCACAAAAAATTGGTCTCCTCTCTATTTGGGGTGCAATTTGTCCTTAAACATAACATTGAATTGTGAAAAGCTATCCCAGATTAGTTCATAATAACTTCCAATTGGATTTACACTCCCATAGTGTAATCAAAGGAAACTTCAACCACAAACTCTAAAAAATGCTTCAGACACAATGTTGATTATACCTCACTGTGATAGCCACATAGAAAGGTCGTCATTTTCTCTGATAACATCCAACAAACACATTGACTCCATTGAGAAAACAATATAAAAAAAAAATTGCAAATTTTCAAAGAAGCATGGCACATTTTGCACAAGAGATGATTTGGGCCAAGCCAAATAGTAGATAGCTCCTCATGAAAATAGAATACTGCACTGGAGATTCTTCAATAGAGTATGCCCTACTTTGCATAAATGGTACTTCCTTGGATGATTGCTTCAGGTTTAAGCAGAGTTCAGGGAAAATAATTTTCTAATTCACTTCAGAAATATTTACAACCTATAAGCTATATCCATGAGATATGTGAAGTAAAAGGAATCCAACTGGTCCTCGAACCCCCGGGAAACCAATGTGTGACATAGTTTATTAACAAGATAAGTATGCTAGATTAATATAAGTGCAGAAAAACGCCAAATCAATAGTTTATGGGCAAGCCACAAACTTTTGTCAAAACAATCAAAGTGCTCCTGCATCCACTATGGCCTAGACATAATTATATACACTATGGCCTAGACGTAATGATATACACCTCAAACATCAAAGTATCCCATTGACATAATTTTGTGATTACTCTTTCTCAAAAGGTTCAGCAATTGCTAGTTAATTTTTGAATCACATACTTCAAAGTTTATATCACAAAAGCTAATTATTCTCCAGTATACAAAAATGATGGCATATTCCATTCTCCTTTAAACTACGACGGCATAAATTTGTGTTCCATCTGAAAAGTCCATATAACCTGACTTAAAAACACTGTGATCCAACCCTGCCAATCTACTGGAGTAGTACAATGATAGACAACTGCTTACAAGATTACTTTTGGTGGTCCTTATGAAAACAGGGAAGTTCCTTAAGCTTGTGCAATTGGTGAGCTAAAAATGATTTACAAATTCTTGAGCTCTAAATTTTAGGATTTAAAAAAAGGAAAAAATTAAGGAAAATGAAGATGCCAGATGATTTATCATATATACAGATAAAAATAATCTCATGACAAGCAAGAATACAGAGGACAAAGACATATACCGCTACATGTGAAGGAACGAACTCCAGTACATCAATTATCTGCAAGAAAAGTCTAATCAGTAATCAATAGAACTGTAAAAGGCACAAAATATGGAAAAACCTAATTTCTTAATACTTCATTGTTTAATTTCATCATGAATCTCTTTCTTGGTTATGCATCTCATAGAAGCTAAAGAATCAAATAGCACTCAGGAAAAGGATGCTGTTTTAAATCCATTTTGTCCCACATAACTTAATACAATAAGACTGATATGAAAAAGTAGAAAATTCAGCAGATACCAAACTAAATTTAACTTACAAGAGACAGAGCCGTAAAAATAGTCAAGACCCAATCTCCATTACCATCAGCATGGGAAAGATGACCATGATGTAGTTTAGCTATTCAGAAGCAGAAAATTGACTTTTGAGATTAGTAGACAGTAATCTAATTCAGATACTAACTAAAAAGGTGTCAAATTGGAGGAATGAAATTCAACCATGTTTAGACTAAATTTTGATGACCTCAAATACACTCTCAAAACATAACTCAACTGCACACCATAAATGACAGCTTTTAGCTCAAAGCACTAAAATATTTTCCTAACTACAGGAATAGGTTGACCAACATTGGGATTAGCTGGTTGCATAGTTATAGGTCAACATATTTTAATATGTACCCTCAGTCACATTACAAGCAACTAAAACCAACAGAACCCACAATGAAGAGCAACATACAGCTCAAAAACTCTTTGAAAGCTTCCATATTATCAAGACACATTTGAAAGTTGTAGAAGAACTCCATCCCCAATACAAAATGTTAGCCAGCACAACCGTCCAAGTTTCCTTTACCAAGATTACAGCTATAGTTTCAGAAGTCAAATTTGCTACCATCTCTAAGCTAAGGAAACAAACAAACAGCTAAGCCTCATACAATATTCTTGCACCCAAGAAGTCAACTTTTAAATACATTGCAGTGAAAATTCCAATATATAAATGTTAAAAATACAATCAAGTGTAACGCCTTGAATCAACAAAGAGACATCACATACCAAGAAGCCGATAATACGCTCTATAAATAACTGACGTGCCATCGATAAGCATCACTCTGCCCTTGGAAGAATCAACATTTTCCACCAACTTATCTTCACTCTGATCAGAACCCAGAATAGCACTTTCCCTTTGCATTTGCACATTTCCAGCAGCTTTAATAACATCACCACTGCTATTAGTAATACCACTACTACTCGAAGCAATCCCCGAAAAATTAGACCTCAAACTCCAAGACAGTTTGCTATAATCCTACACCAACCACCAAAAAAAAAAAAACCAACAACAATTAAGTTAACAAATGTTAAACAAAAATGCATACAATGAACAGAAGATTGAGGAATATGCAAAGGGCTTTCTTGCAAGTTACCTTTTGCAAATCTGGGGATGTAGAATAAGTGAGAAAAGATTTTGCTGGTGAAAATTTGAAGCTTTTGTAAGCCCTTTGGGTTGCTGAAAAGTGCTTTCCGAAGCAATGAAGAGCTCTCCAGAATTGATGAGTTGAATTTTGATAGCAAGCCATGGATTTTCATGCCAATTTACTTGGATTTTTCCAATTAATTTTGATTTGAACGGAGAACAAAAGAGGGAAAATTGACGATGAAATTTTGGAGAGGGTTTATCAATACGTGGTTTTACGGACCACTAAAAGAGACAAAGAGCAACGTACTACGTCGTTTTGTTTTGTTGGGAAACCCAGTAAAATTTTAGGAGGAATTTTAAAATATACATGTACTTTTTTAATTTTTGCAAGACGAAAAGAATCAACAATCAAATCGAGCCAAAGTAGAGACTTTCACTAGGAAATTGTCTAGGTGAACTCGAGTAATAAGTAGTCATTTACACAATCCATGAGCTTAATTGTATACCATGTAGTATATAATATCCACATAAGTATATGAACAATGATATACGATGAATAATAATAATAATGTAAAAGAAAATCATAGCATGTAATATACAATGATATAAAGAATTTTATGTGACTGTTATCTACATTGTATATAAGAAGAAATAAGGGTTTAGTTCTAGTTTTAACTCATTTTCTTGATATAAGTTAGTACATGTTAAGTGTAAGAACCCTCACTTAAAAATATAAATTATCCTAAATTACTTGCATTACCCTAGAACTAAATCACTCATAACATTTCCCTTGCATTGCATTTTATTGCTTTTAGTTAAATTGTAATATTTCCTTGAGTTGACTTTATTTTATTTCACCATATACGCTTTGACCAAATGTCTTTTTATTAGTGGTTGGGACTTTATATGATAGTTTAGAAGTGTTAAATAGACATTAGTACATTTGGAAGTTAGAAACTTCATTAGTCAAAAGATTAAAGGAAGAAAGGGTCAAGATTGGGCCAAGTGGCAAAATCCTAACCATTCATCTTGTTTGACCAAAGGATTAGAGGAAATTTAAACCATTTTGGAGTCATTATTTCCCTTGCTTGTCCGAACTTCTTAGCTTCCAAGAGAAGGAGAGAAAACTCCATTTTCATGCCTTTCTAACCCTAACTTGATCTAGAACAAAAATCAAAAGAGAAAGAACTTGAGTTAGTGAGTGAACAACCTTCAAACCTAGAGTGTGTCTCAAACTTGGAGCTTTAGTTTTGGTAGTTTGTTTTGGTGGTTCAAGCTTCACGTAAGAGAGATATATGACTCTTAAATCCTAACTTTCTTGTGTTGCATCATGTGTTTGAAATTTTGATGGCAAACTAGGAGTTGTTGGATGTTATTTGTGATGAAACTTCTTGAACTAAACAAGTGGTAGTAGGGTTGGTTGGTTTATCTACCATGTATTTGATGAAATGTTTGAGCTTTGTTTGTGTTTTTTCTTGATGTGTTAACATATTTTGGATCCTTTTGAAGTTAGGGAAAACACTTGACATGTTGCTTAAGTGAAAAACAATGATAAGAGGAAGGTTGGTGTTGCATGAGAACTAGTGGACTGTTTTTCTTTCCCTTAGCTGACCAGTTTTGTAGAGAAGGTTTCTCCTTGAAATTTTGGTTCATTTGCACCTTAATTAAGCTTAAGAAACTTGGCTAAACATTGGTTTAAGGTTTGGTATGAATTGAATGGAAATGAAGCAAGCAAAGTGGTTGTTTGGACCACTAGTGGACTGTTTTGGTTCTTTTAATTATTTTTGTGTATTCCATTTTGAACTCCAATGGTACTAGATAATTTGATCCCCTGTATATGAACTTTAGGAGGTTGAATCGGATGAATTTGAGGCAAAACAAGTGAAATTAGCATCAAGAACTAGTGTGACTTTGCTAGGATTTTAGGGCTGATCAAAACCAGAAAATCAGCCAAATTTCCCAAACTACTGGTATTGATATGAGACGAACTAGAGTTTGCATTTGGCACTATTGGAAAGCTCTTTGAATCTAGTTTCTAATGCCACTAACGACATCTGATTTTGACCTTCCTACAATGAGTTATAGCCGTTTTCCCGAGACTGCGCGGGCACGACTGTTTTACCCGCGAAGAAGACTTTGAGCTTGAATGAAAATTTTCTTTTGTCCAACTTTCTTGCACTTGTCAAACTTGTTTTCTCATGAACTTTTACTGCATTTTGAGCCTAACTTGCATGGTGAATTGAGTAGATCTAACCACTCACTTGGTCATCTAATGAATTTACATTTGGGTTGAAAAATGAACCAAGAATGTTAACGACGTTCACTCGCTGCCCTAGGATTTGGGAAACAGAGGTGATGGTTATATGCTATGTATATGCTTGATTTAGTGAATTATTGGCCTGGTATGTATATGTTTGAGTTGAGGCTATTTTGTGATAAGAATGAAGTCTTGAATTGGCTGAAAAAATTGGTAAACACAAAGGAAGTGCTGCTGAAAATTTGTCCGCATGGAACCTTGGGCAGTCTTAGGAAATCTATTATATCTTGGTATAGAAAAGTCAAAATTAAGTTCCGTTTATTGTGTTTGAATCTAGATTCAGAGTACTTTCTACTATGCATTTTTCATAACTTTTTTCAATTTCTATGAATATCTGTGATTTTTCAAAGTTGACTGATTTGCTATACCTGTTCTGTCTTTTGACTGGATGAAGCAGCAACTTGAGGTTGGAATGTAACTAACTTGTGGATTGAATCTTACAAATATGTCTTCTAGAAAATTGTAAACCTTTGAATCTATGTTTTGATGATATGAAATTTATAAATTTTGGACTTAAGAAACTTGAGATATGATTTTTCAAATAATGGTGCATAAAAACTAGAAAATTTTGTTCTCTTAGAACCGTTTTTACTTTCATTTCCCACTTTAAGGTTGGAGTTGGTAAATCATTTTGGGTATGGTTTATGAGTGGAATTGAGGTTAAGTGAAAGAAAATGAAGTCTTAGAAATCTTAATTTCTTTATGTATTTTGGCTTTGTATTGCTCGCCTTTTTATATAATATGTGACCACAGGACTCGAGAGAGTTCAAGAGAACGAACCAAGGTTAAAGTGAAGGGTAGCAATTGATTGATGAGTGTTTCAAGTACATGAAAATATTTAAATGGAATGTCTCCTTGCTTGAATAACATGCTTACTCGGTTAAAATAATTGCTCTTGAATTAATAACATTTGGGGCGAGAATGTACTTTATCATATTCGATCCTTTGTAGTTCATTTCGTGATATTGATATGAAATAAAATGCTTTGCTTGCATTTAACTTGTTGGTGACTCAGGTAGTTATCCCACCGACTTACATGTTACATGTTCATTGTTGTTAGACAATGCTAGATACTTGATTTCTTATCTCATAGGTAAGTGTGTACTTTATCGCACTTGACCTAACTCGACTAAATTTGTAAGATTTTGTTAAAACATGTGTTAGCCATTTTGTTACAACTAAAAAATGGCCAGAATCCAGCCACTTTCTGGCGGGATTTGTAGCCCGATTTGCTGAGAAAATTTTTTATTTCTGCAGCTTTCTTCCAATTTTCTTGTTTGATCAGGGTTCATAATCACCTGATTTTCAACTATTTGGACTTGAAATACTTAAAATGTTTGAAACATGATATGCTAAACGTAGTTGTAACTTGAACCTGTTTAGGCGAGTGTGCTCTTATGTGCACTCAATTGATCTGACTTGACTAAATACTTGATATCTCCTTCACACATGAACAAGTAACCTGAGCTGTGTATGACCTGTATATTGACTTGAAATACTTGAGAATGTGAATTGCTGGATATTACTTGTGACTTGATTCTGTCTAGGCGAGTGTGTCCTTATCGCGCTCGACCTCCCCTTCTTGAATGATCTTGTACTCGCTTGCACTTGATTGACCTGTACTTGTGTTTATACTTGTGCTTGACTTGTAAGTGTTGAGCGGTAGCATGTACCACACTCTACCTGAGTGGGAGGTACCTATCATCCCGTCTCAATACTTTTATCCTGATTAAGTCGATTGGAGAGTTATCTCGTCAACACTAGTGTTGAGCAGTAGCATGCACCACACTCCATCCGAGTGGGAGGTGCCTCTCATCCCGTTTAAGTACCTCTATCATGTTTTGTCGAGTGGAGTGTTATCTTTTCGACTAATTGATATGCTCGAATATTACCACCATTGTTTATTTCTGAATACGAAACGTTAAGTGACAACTAACGTCTTCAAACTTTACTGTGTGAGCGTTGGATAACAGCCAACGACTCCAATTTTGATTATCTGAATACTTGGGGCTATAAGCCATATCCTGAATTACTGAATATTTGGGACTATAAGTCCAACCTAGAGTTAGTTGGTCTAATCGAGCCAACAAGGGTTTAGTCGAGGAGATCGACGAACCTTGGGTACTTCTTTGATGTTCAGGACCGGTAAGGAGTATGTTTGGTGGACGAAAATTGGTGAAAAGTGGAGATCTACGAACATTATACTTTCGTGATTGACGGAGAGTCAACGGACCTTGATCAAGTTACAGTGAAATTTGCTCTTGAGAGCAACTTATATCCTTTGCCATGAATGTGTTCTTTACCATACACTTTTACATAATCTATTTGGCTATTTGCTTAACTATATATTGGGTCATGATCTATTTGAGTTTTGACTTGTTTCTTGATATCCGATGTATGGTCTTGTCTGTTATATTATTTGCTTGTTTTCTTGGAATTTCACTGGGTTTCTAACTCATTCCCTGCAAATTTGTTTTCCTTATAGGGATGAGAACATGAGAGGTTGATTTGAGAAAGGCCTCTATTTCTTCTAAGTTGTTAGTTGCTCGAGTGAGTACTTCATAGATGTCTAGCCAACCTATTTGCTTTGATTTTTGCAAGTATTACTTTTTGGCTGTATTATAGATTGTGTGGATATTGGAGGTCCATAAGTGTACCTATATTGAAGGGTGTAATTGATACCGCTTGTATTATTGAGATAATTATTTGTAAATTTCATGATGTGTGACTGAATTCTGGCGAGAGTTGGCAGGCAGTCTGTCAAACCTTGAGTACGCCTTAGGGAGAGGTGGGGCTATCACAAGTTCTTTGCCTCCTTTCTTCCCATGTGGTTTCTTAATAACTTGACACTTGGCATAATTCTAATATTTCTTACTCCTTGCATATCCTTTTTTTTTGTCCCTTTGTTCGTGCCAAACCAAACAAATTAGATCCCTTATGTGATCCTTTCTGAACCCAATTGGTTTTCCACATATTCAGAAATGAGAGTTTAGTTATTTGCCTCACTTCTTGCCATATGGTTTCTTAATAGATTGACACGTAACATGACTCTAATATTTCTTACCCCTTGCATTTTTTTTGTCCCTTTGTTCATGCCAAACCAAACAAATTTGATCACTTATGTTATCTTTTTTGAATCCAATGGGTTTTCCACATATTATATAAAAGGACATGGGAGTTTATTGTAATATCTAATTTTTTAACATGTAACATAGCTCTCCTCTGAGAAAGCTGTGATTTTTTTTCCCATTTTTTATTTTTCCACTCTACCTTGATGAGTCAAGACAGAAAATCTATTATATGGTTTAAGACGAAAGATTTTCACTACAAGTCTTTTTTGCTTAACCATATGAACTTCTACTGCTTTTATGTGTTGTCTTATTTATGACTATCAAATTTTACAAATTAATTAAAAGCTTTTAGTTCTTGGATATTGATTAATTATGTTTAATTAGTAGCTCACCCAACTCTTACATTAAAAAGCTCCTTTATATAATCGATTAAAGTCTCTTTTCCTGTTGTACTATAAATCATTTCTCAGAGTTTCATAAAAAATCAGCTTTCTTTCTTCCCAATTGTACTTAACCATGCACCTGCTTTATTGCCTTTCTTCATTAACCTCAAAAATAGTGATGGATTTGATGGATCCTTTATTTGCCTATTTCCCATAATCATAATATGGTTCTTCACTTTTGCTTAAGAGAAATTGCATGCTCAATTGACTACTTTAGATTTAATAATTAAAGCTATGTTGCTATTGAATTGGTAATGCATTCAAAGTGTATTTACTTTTTCTCCTTTTTTGGTATCATCATGTCACGTATTCAAAATTCTTTGTCCAAATCACAATAATTAGGGGACTAATTTCATTCATAATAAAATCAGGGGAGGGGGAGATGACTAATATCATAGATGAAATTTCTCTTCATAGCAAATTTTAATTATTTTAATACTTAAATTTTTTCCTGTATTTCTGTTTATTATATACCAAAAAGATATGTTGCTATATGTTCAATTAAATTACTAAGGAGCCTAGGCTATGTAAGGCACAACCAACGTACCTCTAGTATACATTACATGGTATGCAACTTGATTCATTATCAACTTTTTATTTACCAATTAAGATAAGATATGAGATGCCATCCAATTGAAGAAAGTTTAGGCATTCCATTAAGTAGTCAATTTTACTTTCGTTTTAGCCTCATTCACACAATTTTTCATAATTTTTTTTTACTATATGACGTTTGCGTATTTTACATGATCTACAAATTGATTTGTAAGAAAGGTCCAATAACTGTTTGCAATTTCACAATTGAGATTAGATATGAGATGGCTTCTAATTGAGAATAGTTTAAGCATCCCATTAAGTAATCAATTTTGCTCCCAATTTTAACCTCATTCACTCCCTCACCATGTTCTTACCTTTAACATTAAATTTTTATTAAAAACTGCTATAGTTTGCAATTGAAGGGCATTAACAACATTCAAAATTCTGAATTTCCTTTTTCCAACTCTAGGCAGGCTGAATTGGCAACTAAATCTCAGCTCCAAGGGCCCAAAGGAGATAAGCCCAAAGTAAGAAAGGACTTGGACACTTGGCTGATAATCTTCCAAGGATTATTCCGACTTCAAATAAGAACCCAAGTCCCACTTCCATTAGACTTTTTTTTCATTTTTTTCCTAGCATAAGAGAAGTAGGATTTAAGAAGCGAAAAAAGGGAGATAAGAGAATAGGGAGATTAGAGCCCAAAAACTCTAATTCTTTAGATTTTAACTTTAACCACTAGATTAATGCCTTTTCAACTCACTTCCATTAAGACATACCACTTCTTTTTTTTTTTTTTTTTTTGCTTTAAGGGAAGAGATTACAGTCTCTAGACCAAAATAAATCTCGGAGTAGCACCTCTAATGATATCTGCAGCGAACGTGTGCTTCAAGCCTTCCGGTGGTTCTTCTACACTTTCTTGGACCATTTGAGATCTCACGCTTTTCTTAGCAAACCAATTTGCGCTCTTATTTCCTTCCTACCATCCATGATTCAACTTACAGCTCCAATTCCTTTGGATCAACTCCCGTATCTACTTAATCAAATTGTAATGTGGGGACATACCACTTCTATTTAAAGTCAAGTCCTTTCTACGAGTTTATGTCAAAAAAAAAAAAAAAGTTTTGAACCGTGTTGCATTTATGATTTAACCTGCTAACTGTATTGACTTTCGAATTTGGTCGCTTTACTTCTTCTTCGGAAAAAAATTGGTGGAATTAGGAATAGGGGATGCGTCTACAGTGCAGAAATAATTCTGATATTTGTTGTGGTAGAAATTTAGTCTGAACCATAAAATGGACTTGTGTGTGATTCGGCTGATGAATCGTACTTACAAGAAGTGAGACAATTTAAGATGTAGTTATTGGATACCGATTATAGAAGTAAAAGCCTTCATTTGACCAACCAAAAAAAATGATAAATTGTTTGAAGGGTGAAAAATGAATCTAACATATAAGGACACGTAGGGTTGCTGACATCAAGTCTTATTAGTCTTATGAAGAGTCTTATGCTTGCCGACATAGAAGAGTCTTGTGATAACGGTGTGGCAGGTGAGGCAATCCAACACCATCTACTTGAGTTCATCCAGTGAAAGATGTTGTCGAGAAAACTATCCATCAGGTAAGCATAAGGGCGACGACAATAGTAGTAGCAGAGAGATGCAAATCCAAGAGAAAGCTGAAAATTATGAGGAGATGGAGGATCGACTCAACTATTTTGAAAGATGCACATTTGAGATAAAGAAAAGTCAGAAACAACTTATGGACGTCGTGGTGGGTTTTTCCAAGTCCCTGAATCATCTAGACTCTGGGATAATGAAGGAGCTGCAAAGAATTAGTACGGGCTACTGTGATGGTTGTGCAATTCACTATAGAGTAGAGAATGCTGAGTGGAAAGTGAGCAGGAAATCAAAAATAGGATATGATTTCACTATGTTGAAAAAAAAAATCACATTCCTAGCACACCAGTACAATCCATGAAACAAATGATGGTTAAGAGTGGGGGAAGAAGAGAGAGTCATACGGTTATCGGCGTTGAAAAAGGTAACAACTTTGGTGACCTTATGGCCTCCTCAACTAAAGAGTACAATTCTCGAAAGACAAAGTGGGGGACTATTAGTGTCCAGGAGAATGAGCCCATAAGAAAGATCTCGAAAAAATCACCTAAAATTGGTGAGCTAGATTCGGAGATTTCATCAAACTCAACAGATGATTACAAGGTCAAGAAACAAACACCTAGCAGGGCACATGAAAGAAAACCCAAAAGGACTAGCAGGAAGGTTATCAGTATATACCCAAAGAAAGAATGAAGCACGGAAAAGAGCAGAAGGAGCTTTAGAGGTAAGAAACTTGATATTGAATAATGTGAATTAAATTGCTCATCCATAATAGTAAAACGAGGCACTAATATACAAACTTTAACCTCTGTTTTGAGCTTTCTAGACAATGAGGGGAGAGAGAGTTGATAATTGCAAAACTGCTAGTTTTGTGGTTCATGATTTTCTCATGAATATGACATTGCCGCTGGAGTAAGTAAAAGTTGTCTAAAATTATATTTAGAAACATATTGCCCGTGTGGTGTTGATATGCATACATAAATATCTGACTAAAAAAAAACACGTGCAGGCAGGCCGTCGTTACAATTAGAGGCCAAGTAGCTAACCGAGAGCATATTCTTTGTTTGTTGCCTTGTATGTGTGTCGAAGCTGAGGTAAATCTCACGTAATTAAGTATATTTAACACAAAATATTAATTGTGAAAAATTAGTATACTGACAATGTGTTCCTTTAGATTGTTAATTGTTACTCTGCTTTTCTCACGGCACGTGCAAGGAGAAATTCTGGGAATGCATCATATCGCGGGTGGTACATGCCGAGTTGGTCAGCGGTAAGTCTCTTAAGAACATAAATTGAGCTCAATGATCATTTCCGTAGGGTTCATCGCTTGGTAGAATGAGTCAGCACCTCGTGTGATTTTGGCTTTGGGCTAATATTTGCAATTGTTTGTTGAAGGAAATGGTGACAAAAAATAAGATGAGTTGTATATCTATTACCTAATTGAGGACAAATTTGATGGCTTGATTATGGAGTGTGAGAAGGTAAGAAGTCTCATTAGTTATTAATGAATAGATGTATTAAAAATATGGGATTAGTAATTTCATTCATTGTTGATATTTGTAGATTTGTATACCACTGAATTGGGATGGAAAAGACTGGTATTTGGCAGTCATTTACTTGAAGGAGAATAAGGTTATGATATTCGACCCATACCCTGACGAAGATTTCAATGAATTGTGGTTGATGAATGCAAAGATGGTGGCAAGAAATGAAAACTCTTACATGATATATTTCATCAATGTATGATATTTGATGTGCGTAGAATGAAGAGTTTAAAATGATTCAGAGCTACTGGTATTGTCATCTTTTGTAGTGTTCAAAAATTAGTGGTGCACTATATACGAGATATAGGGAAAATTCAAATTTGACTTCAATGACTTTGAGTACTCGAGTCCCAGTTGGTGCCCAAGGCAAATCAACAAGTAATTTGTTTATGTTTATGTCCGGCTGAATAGTTTAAACCTGAATTTTTAATCTGTGAATTGTTATATAATCTTTTTTGGCTGCACACGAACATTGGTAGGTGGGACTCTGCCATGTTTGTGATGAAATACATGGAAGTATGTGATTAAATGAAAGAGGGGATCAAGATTGAGCTAAGTAGTTCACTCATTCATTAACTATGTCGAATTTTCATGTGTGTCCATTTGATTTTTTGTTTAAATGGGATTTTTGCCTTTGCCTCGACTTAGATAATATCCAATCAAGCTAAGAGAAGCTGAGCAATTGAACTATTTGTGGATGCATCCAATGAAGCTAGACAAACTTGCATTGATGAATTTGAAGGCCTTCAAGAGATATTCCGGCCATAGTGCATCCAAACTGGCTTCCTTGTGATAGTTTTCTTTTTGGTGATGAAATTGAAAGTCAAGAGCTTTGACGGGCATGAATATGTGGCAACTTTAGTGGAAGTAGGAATTTTTGTGAAGTTCAATTGGTTGGAAGTCATCTCCTACTTTTGTGAAGTTCAATTAGTTAGGAGTTATCATTAGAAGACAATGATGTGATTATCTAGTATGGGTTTGTCATGTGTTTTCCTTTTGAACCCCAAATCATTGTAAGGGGTTAATGACTGGGGTTATTAGCAATGTAGTAAGTCTAGTGATGTTTTTGAAACCCAAATTAAAATTGGACATTATGTTTTGTGACAACATTAATGTCTATATAACTGGTCATGGTAAAAAAATTGAAAATAATTGTGACAACATTCAAATTAATCCCAATACAAGTTAGACAAAATGGAAGAATAAATGACTACAAGTAATGTGTTTTTATGTGAAAACAATTGTGAAAAGATTCAAATTAATCCTAGTATAGGTTAGACGAAATGGAAGACTGTGACTACAAGTACTACGTGTTTATGTAATTAGTTATCATAATTTGTTTATTTTCATATTTCACATGGACCACAACTACCATCTATTAAGTTTGACATACTCTAGTGACTTCGATAAGACCGAATTGGATGTCCAATGGTTGCCCACAATGGCATAAATACAAGTGCACTTGCAATCCTCATGATAAATTAAACAAAATTACTGGACACCATTAATGTCTATATATAGCATTGCTGCGCCTAACTCTCTCACACCATTCCAACTTGCATAGTGTAGCTCGAAAAAAATAATGGCCAATAGCTTTTCAAATTCAGCAACATCATTTGCAAAATATCCTGACCACTTATACGAGTGCAAGATTGGCTTTTGCCGAATTATGGTGGTGGGAAAGTCAGATGCAAATTGAGGGATGGCTTCTGCCTAATGCAAATCAAGATTGGCACTACTATGTATTCCCGGGTGAAGTGGTAAGGTCAATCTATTAAGAAAAAGAGTTTATAGAAAATTAATGTTACAAAACTATCCTCCTTTTTTGTCATACTGACTCAGTTCAGCTGTCTACCGCTGCCGACCATGGATAGGATGGTGTAATGAATATGTGAATGCCCTTGACACAGTGAAATCTGGTGGTCACCTTATTGCACCGACGATTGACGAATTGCAAGGCCAAATTCGGGATGAGGTCATGCGAACAAGAGCTGAAATCATGAATATTAGGGCAATGATAAAGGAAGTAGTTGCTTCACAAACTTTGGTGAAGTATTCTATGTTTCTAGTTATATGTCTATGCCTTAATTTGTTAGCCAAGATCTAGGATATGGAGTCCGATCATCTGTAAGACGAGCTTTTGGGTATTTTTTTGGTAGAGAAGCAAAAATTAGCTATTATCAATGTTTTTGGTTCTTTGTTTACGCTTTATGTTGTTGATATGCTATAAGACCATTCTTTATCAGCTTTTCCTGTAATGCTTAGAAAGTATGGGATACTTTGCCTTGATTTTAATCTTTTATCTTAGGTTTGTTGTAATGCTTAAAAGGTTTGAAGTTGATTTACAAAAGAATTACCGGCCATTAGTAGACATATGAATAACATTCATAGCTGGCAATAATTAAATCTGTTCCATTGTATTGCTCAATTGCTAACTGCCAGAAAATAATGCTGGCTATGTATAGACCCCCACTAGTCTTCGTTGAAGGCACAAAATATCAGCAACTAAATTGGAAATTGAGACTTGCGTATTTTTGTTGAATTGCAAGCGTTTTCTCAGAACTTCCAAGATATATTCTCTACTTAAATGTTTCATTACTACCATTGCTCTTAATTAGCTTCTGCATATAAGAATAAGCTTGTGGACAAATACACGAAACAAAGTTATTAGCTAGCAGACATTGTTCATGAATTCTGGAATTTATACACACCTCCTACAAATTGGAATCATCAGAATGTCAGGAAAAAGACTTACATTTGAGGCTGAGCTGATATTCCTACTTTACTTTTCTTCTTCTTTGTTTTATAAGCAACTTATAAGCCAAAACACTTGGAAAAGTATCATCTGCTACTAAGGAGTTCAATCACACAGCCCGTTCATAGCTACAATGAGAATAAACAGAAATACATTCAAGAGATATAAGACACACTCATGGGCGAGACTTATATAATACATGGAAGTATTCTTGAAATATATTCCAGATATGGGCAGGAAATGAAATAATAGCTAGTGTTCTTGAATTGTAGTCTAATTTCATTACCTAATATTGAGCGGATTTTTTTAATTTATATACAAATCCTACAAATTAGAATCATCAGAATGAAAATATAGGCGGGAGATTTATATTTCATCCACGAATTCAAAAATAGAAGCCAAAAGTAGGAGCAGATAGAATGATTTCTAAATTACCCGCGTGCCAATGTTTAGGTGGGAGGTTTGACATTGGAATTCAGGCATTATTTGACAGCTAATGGATATCTTAAGGCGTGTTCTACCACTTAGAGCAATAGCGTCCTTTTACTTTTGTCATAATTACACGTTTTTAAGTAATTACTATTCATTGAAGCATATGAGATCACATTAGTAGCTTTAATTGAATATGTGTAACCTAATTGATCATGAACAATCTTATAAACAACCTTAATTAATTATAATCGTCAAATCGATTATCCGATTAATTGCTATAATCAGCTATTATTATCATATCTTACAACGCGTTGAGAAATTCGATTCATATCTATCACTGTCTACGGTTGAGCTAGCACTAAAGAGTCGCCTATCGAATTAGATACTTAATTAGTTATAATCATAGGAACTGATCATCAGATTAATCGCTAATAGAACTTAATTAGTTATAACCATTAGATTAAGTATCCAACTATCACGATAATTAGTTATTATAGTATAACATTAGGACCTTTAATCTTTATTACCTTATTTTCTTTACTTTATATGTATATTAGTACTAGTACTTCTTTAATTACACGTGTATTAGTCCTAGAACTTGTTTTCATTACACATGTATTATATAGCAGCCAAATGGACTAGTAGCTAAGTAGTACTAGAACTTGCTAAACTATGGATTAATATTTAATGCTAGTATTCAAAAGCCAAATGGACTAGTAGCTTCAATATACTTCAATTTTTAATATATTCATGTAAAAGCAATGTCTAATTCCCGTAGATGTGCGTTTTGTATAATTTTAGAATATTGTGATATTTTTGGATTGGATATAAGGTTTTTTTTTTTTTTGGTAAATTCAATTAAGATTGAGATGAAATTTATTTGTTTCAACTTATAATTTTAAAAATTTATTTGTGAAAATCCAGGTTCTTTGAAAATATTAAACTTTTCATCATATAAAGTCTTAAATTAGTCCAATGCATGTCTTATTTTGTGCATATATATTTATATAAATTATTTTTTAAAAATTTTATTAAATCAAGGTTGAATCAGTCTGATTAATTGAATCTCGACTCGAACACTCCACCGATTCAATCAAAGGTCAGAGTTTCAAAACATTGTGTAAAAGTAGCGACTTGTATCTCTGGACCAACTCATTAAACATGAACTACATAGCCTGCATTTCAACTGACGCAACCTTAAATTATACAACGAGGTAGTTGGCAACCAAATCAAATCAAACAAAACCTCGAACATGGGACAGAAAATCAGAATTGAATGCCAGACCAGCTATATAGTTAGGGATTTGGTGTGAAAACTAAATAGGGATGGTTATTACTGCCAACAACCAATGCAAATGAAATTAAATAAAAAATTGGACAAAAAAAAATTACAAAGCCCCTTGAATAACGTCAAATAGCACATGGAAAAGTTGGCCTCAAATATTCACAAAGAGGAATTTGAACAAGAACAAGCCAAGAATATTGGGAAAAAGTAGAGACTGGAAGTGGGGCAATAGGAGAACAAGGTTTCTACTATAACAGGTAATCATCTTATCCTATTTAAAATAAATATAAATTCTAGATCTATGAATGGCTGATAATTTTTTTATCAAGATTTATATGTGTCATATAATAAAGACAACGAATGAATAAATTGGGTTTTGTCTCTAAATTTGTCTTTTGGAATGGTGGATGCTTTTAGCGGTCCAGAAATGGACAGATAATGAAAAGCCTATTGCATGAAAGAAAACAATGAATTATTATTTGAATAGAAATGGCTTGAGAAATTATTCATACAAAATATTATTATTGGCTTAAAAAATGTAATGGCCACATTTTTTAGAATTAATTTCTGAGGTAATATGCAAAATAGAAGTTGATCAAGTACAATAAAATATTCAGGAATAAAATATTCTTACAAAACAGATTGTCTAGTGTTTAAAAGGCGAGGAGTAGAGAACAGTCAAGGAAGCAAAATGAGTAGGCATGAACCATCTTGGATGGAGTATGGAAATGAAGAATTAGAAGGAGAACGGATGACAGGCTCCGGAGACGGAACTGGAGAGCGAAGAGGAACACTAGAAGAAGCTGGAGAAGGAGAAATGCAAGAAATTGTGATGACCAATAATTCGTTGCATAGATGACCCGGAATATGATCAAGTCATGAACATGACATTTGACTCAGTAGAAGATGCAAAGCTATTTTATTTCGTGTGTGCTAGAGCAATGGGTTTTGACATAAGAATAAATGATCAAAAATATTACGATGATGCAAAAACGCGTTATAGAAAATGGCTATGCTGTAGGTAGGGTGAACGTGAGGAAAAACGATGGAAAATCGAGTGAAAGAACCAAAAGCTGTGACTAGGGTGAAATGCAACGCTTGCTTTCGAATCAAGTATGACATTCCCAGTGAAAAATTTATAGTCACTGAATTTTTAAGGGAGCACAATCATCCATTGGCAATACCCTCAATTGCCATTTTTCTGAGAGCACATTGAAATGTTTCTGATGCAACTATGCTCATGCATATGTATTACGAAGGGTTGGGACAAGAACAAGCTAGATTATGAAGCTCTTTGCACTGGAGGCAGGCGGCTATGACAAAGTTAATTTTCAGAATAAAGATCTGTATAATAAAATAGAAAGGAAACGTAAGAATGAGATTATACATACTGATGCTGAGGGTGTAATCGCATACCTACAAGAAAAAAAGGACTTGGATAATGACTTCTATTACAAGTATCATACAAATTCAGAAAATAGACTAATGCGGCTCTTCTGGGCAGATTCATAGTCCTTATACGATTACAGATACTTTGATGATGTCCTAGTCTTTGACTCTACATACAGAACAAATGACTACAACCAGCCCTTGGCAGTGTTATGTGGAGTAAATAAACATTTCTCAACATGTATATTTGCGTGCTGTTTAGTATCCAATGAAGATGAGGATGCATTTGACTGGGTCCTTCAAACATTAGTCAATGCAAATGGTAGGAAAAAGCCAATTTCTATTGTAACAAGTGGAGACCCAGCTATGAAAAATGTCATAAAAAATATAATACCTGAGACAAGGCATAGGCTTTGTTGCTAGCATCTTCAGCAAAATGCAAAGTACAATGCAAACAAAACTTTCATGCAGCGTTTCTCCTCATGCATGCATAATAATTGGTCCCCCAGAGATTTGAGAGAGAATGGGAAAAAGCAGTTATCGAGTGCGGCATGAAAGACAGTGACTGGGTGAAATCAGTTTACAAAAAATGTGATAAATGGGCTGTGGCATATCTCCGAGATCATTTCTTTGCAGGCATGAAAAGCACCCAAAGGTGTGAGAAAATGAATGACGTTCTAAAGATTCATTTGAAAGCCGAAATTATTTAAATTCATGCAGGCATTCGATTTGGGAGTTGTCGCTTTATGACACGAGGAAAATAGGCTAATTGTCGAGACCGAACAAACAAGCCTCCTTGTGACCACTGATATGCCTTGGATAAAGGAACATGCACCAAAAATATACATTAGAAGTATATTTTTGATGGTCCAGAATGCTATTAAAGGTCAAGGCATGTATAATAGATCCGACTTCATTGATGATGAGGTACACAAAATACATTTTGTTGAACACTCACAGGAGAATGGCAGGTTCAGGGTCCAGCAAACCATCCTAAATGGAATCCTTGCATGCTTCTATATGATGTTTGAAACCCTTGGTCTTCCATGCACATATATGTTTAGAATTACGCGACTTGAACGGATAGAAAGAATCCAGATTGCCTCATAATGAAGAGGTGGACACGAAAGGTAAGGGAAGAATTTCAGCGAGGGGCTACAGTAGTGCAAAATATAGTAGATAATGTGGCTAAACTTGCTAGGTATGGGAGATTGATGACTGGTTGCAAGCCAATGTGTTTCTATGCCTCCAAGACGGATGTTGGATATGAGCACATATTGAGCTTTATTGAAAGAGAAACACTTGAAGTGAGACAATTGAGTGAAAATAGAAGGCCTGCTGAACCTACATCAGGTCAACCACAACGTAACTATGGAGTTAAAGACCCAAAACGAGCAAGATCAAAAGGTAGCCGAAGACAAGAACCTAGGAGAAGGTCAACTACTATTCAGTGTGGAAAATGTGGGTGAGTGAACTACAATTGATATCAGTCATAAAATATATTATTTTTTACTCCTACCAAATTCTTGTATAAACTCTTATTTTTGGTAGGAAATGTGATGGCCATAAGAAAGGGACATGCCTTTTGAACACCAACAATTTAGATGATAACTACTCTTATGAGGAAGCAAATGAGCTTGGCGGTGACGAAGAATTTGATGAAGTGGACTATCACCAATCAACATTTGGAGGAAGCAACAACAGTAGGCAGACAAGTTTAAATGATGTATCTAGACTGCAAGCTTGTGATGAAATCATGCACACAAGTGATTATAATCAATCATCAATGGGTGGATGGTCTATACAGCTATCCACACATATGTCTACTTCTACAGATGGTGGCAGGATGAATGTGGAAATGTAGGTAGAATCAATCCTCATTTAACTTTAATTTCAGATGTGTTGTTGCCTACTGTTGTAAGTTTATTCTATGAACACATTGTGTTGTCATTGCAGCCAATGATTGGTGATTTTAGCTCAAAAACACCAACTTTCTATGATGCTGGTAATCATTCTGCGCATTCTAGAAGAATGCAAAAAACACTAATAATGGAGTGGATAACATTGTGTATAGGTGGGTAGCAGTACTGCAATTCCTTATGCATGGAGCTCTGGTAGTGGTTATGGCAACTACGTCTGGAGCAGATAAGTTGTCAAAGTTGGTAAAACGAAGCTCTATCTAGAATATGTTGCTACACATAAATTCATGTTTGTGGGCCAAAGAATACTAGCTATGGTGGTGGAAGATTGTCTTGAATGCCAATTTGTGTTGTCCTTGAAAAGGATCTATTACCACATGCTATATTCAAACAAAGTGTTATGCCAACGTGGCAGTTATGCATTGTCACTAAAAACTCATTTAATTTGCAATTTTTGCATGCATGCAGAGTAATTATCGTCATTAACATTGACTTTTAATTTGTATTTTTTGTTCAAGCATGCTCTGTAATTCGTGTTTAATTATTGGTCTTGAGATACCAATATATGGATATAAGTAGTTGCTTTTATACACGTGTAAACCACAGTTAATATATAATACACATGTAATGATATACTAGTTTGTAACAATGCTAAATCTAGTATATGGTACACGTGTAATGAAAACTAGTACTAGCACTAATTCACATTCAATGAAACGAATACTGTACTAATATACATATAAAAAAATAAGGTCATAAAGATTAAAATTCCTACGATGAAAGGAAATAAGACAATAAAGATTAAACCTCCTAAGATGATAATCCATCTCCTTATGAATTCCCTAATTCATCATTGCACTAAGATCATAACAACTCATTATAGTACTTAATTGGATATTCGATTCCGATGATTATAACTAAGGTGGTGTTTGGTTCGCATATTGGAATCGGATTCGGATTTGGGATCATTCATCTTGGGTTTGGGATGAAATCAGTCATTTCAATAAATTTGTTTGGTTCAGTATCAGGAATGTATATTATCACTATAATTGATATTTGGTTTGTTGGCTCTTTCGAAATGGGATATAAGAAATCTTCACTAATTAAATGTATTAGTATAAATGTATTAGTAAATTTAGTATAACTAATTAATAATTTCTATTAGTAAACATGTATAATTATTAGTATTGTTGATAATATCAATTAAATTACAATACTAATATACAATATAATACATATAACTAATAATATCATTATTATAAGTTTGTAACTAATTAAATTAAATATTATATATAATTATACAAATATTATACTATAAATATATAATTATAATTATATATATAAATATTAATTATACTAATACATTATATATTTATAATGTATATTATATAAAATATAATTATTGTTATGTATTATTATATTTATAATAAATATAAATATATAATATATTATTATATACACATATATATTATAATTATATGCACATATAATAAATATTTATAAATAATATAAACATATTATTATATAATATTAATAAATTTATAATATACATTATATAAATATAATTATATTTAATTTAATAGTTATAATATATATTTATAATATATATTATATATGTTTATATAATAATTATAAATATTAATATTAATTATATATTAATTTTTTTAACGAGTGGTGGGACGAGTCCCGTTTCTAAATGGGAATCAGACTTGGATTTTATCCAAAACCCTCCAAGTTACTAGAGAATTGAGGAACTCCAAATTTTTAGATATGATTCCAAAATCTCAATTTCGATAGTAGTAATCCAAACAATAATTATGAGACTTATTCCAATTCTCTATTCCAAAACCCTCTTACCAAACACCACCTAATTATGTGTTTAATTTGATAGTCTATTATTTGGTGCTAGCTCATAAGTAAACAGTAGTAGATATAGATCATTTTGTTATGAATTTTCCAATGCGTTGTAAGACTATGATGATAATAGCTTATTATACCGATTAATCAGATAGTCGATTCTGATGATTGTAACTAATTAAGTGTCTAATTTGATTGTAGATTCCTTGGTGCTAACTCATAAGTAGATGGTCGTAGATATGGATCATCTTGTTATGAATTCCCCAATTCGTTGTTGGATTAAGATGATAACAACTCATTATAACAATTAAATTGGATAGTCAACTCCGACGGTTAAAACTAATTAAGGGTCTAATCTAATTGTCGATTCCTTGGTGCTAGCTCATAAGATGACGGTAGATTTGGATCATCTCGTTATGAATTCTCTCAATTTGTTGTTGGACTAAGATGATAATAACTCATAATAGCAATTAATCAGATGGTGAATTCCAACGACTATAACTACTTAGGCCTATTTATACAACTGTTAATTAGGACTACTTATATGATTGTTCATGGTCAACTAAGTCGAACATAGTTGATTAAAGTTACTAATATGATCTCATATACATCAATTAATCGTAATAACTTAAAAGCGTGTAATTATGACAAAAGTTAAAGCACGCCATTTGCCAAAATGGCAGAGCACGCCTTTTAGGCATTCAAAAGCTATCAGATAATGCCTGAGTTTTGATAACAAATCTCCCTCCTGACCATTAGCACGCGGGCAATTTGGAAAGATCTTAATCGTCAGAAGGTCTTACTTTTCGCGCCATTGCATTTATTTGGCGCCAACAGAAGGTCTTACTGAAGATATTATTAATTCCAAGAGGTCCCACAACGAATTATTTTGCCGGTAACATACCCCTATCTCTACCGGTTAAAAAGTTTGCTTGCTTGGCTCATCTGGCCCACCACTATCTATTTGTCACCTTTACGTTAGTTTTCGACATTAGTAGAATGCATTTGTTTCTTCATTTAAGAAGAAACATTGTGCCGACCAAACCAGGAATGGGAATGCTAGAGTTTCCGAATTTAGGAAAGCATTGTGCTGACCAAATTGTTGGCATCTCTATTTTTTGCACTTTATTTGCAATTCTTGTCACCAGGTGTTTTGTCTAGAGTATTGAAGCTACAGTGGTCACCATTGTCCAAAAGGCAAAGGAATTGATGTAACCGTTGTACAGCCATCAAAGTTATTAAAATAAGAAAAGTATGGAGAAATTAATAATTTTTTTATAAAAGGATCATTTCATTCAATAAATGTGTACTAGTAGGAGAAAATACATTAAACAAATATTACATGAATACATATAGATTTGAAATCAATCGATATAAAAAATCTAAGAAATAAATATAAATAAATATAACATTGATGCTCCCACATATTTTTGATTCGATTGAATCGTTATAATCTAATATATCCATGCATATCTTCTAATAGTCACATATGATTAAAATTGGTTCCAAAGAGAAAATTTACACCTGTCAATAATGAAGAAATTGTAGATCTAAGAAACTAGATCTTAGATCAATGAAATCTCAAATTTCACAAAAAAATAAAACTAAAAAATTCTTACAAGAAAAAATCAAGGAGAAAATAAAACTCTCATTAGAACAATTTAAGAGAGAAAAACTCTCACTAGAACAATCTACAAGAAAAGAAACTCTCACTACAAGATCCTAATAGAGAAGAATCTCTCACTCAAAAATCATATGAGAGAATTTATTCAAATAAGAGAAATTAAAAACTAGAGAGAGTACTCCTTCCCATGGGAAAAGACTAGATTTGGTCTCAGTTGAACATTGTTTGAGGCACAAGCTTGGACTAGATCATATATACCCAAGACAGAGAAAAAGAAGTCAAAATTTAGCTGTTTGTTCAAGTAGTTGGGCATTGAGTTTCTTCAAGGCATCTTTGTTGATGTGGGCTACAATTAAAGATGAAATGGCAAATTTTGAGAAGTGATTTTAAAGAAGTGCTGTAGGGGCCAAGCAGTAGTACAAGTATTAGCTGCATCGACATTCAAAACACATGCAACCAGGAGGATTGTGGAACAATGACTATGAAAAATCCACCAGAATTGGATTTTGCCATTTCCATAAGGAATATTAGTCAAATATTTCTAATTTGTCTATGTTGGTGAATTATTGGAATTAATTGAGTTCTCCCAAAACTCAGGAGGATAATACTTGGCCACTAGAAAAATTCAACTTTTGATTTTTAAATTTCAACTTTAGTTTGTGATACTTGGCCAGTAGAAAATTTCTCATTCCTCATACCAATGAATATGGGATGCCAACTCAAGTTCTGAAAAATGTAGTTAAGTGAATATGATATCATCCAATTTCCATTATACAATTGAAATTGAAAATATTTGCATTTTTACATTGCACATTTGGGACTTGGAGACATACAAGAGCAAATAAATTTTTGCACTTTCAATAAAACTAGAGTTAAGCCTTTGGAGATTTCAAAAACTGCATTGAATCTTTTTGACTGAACAGATGCTAATGATGTTATTTTGCGAATTCTAACAAACCCTTCGTCCTATCAATTTGTAATAAAAAAATTACCTACCAATTAGGAGTAGTCGAGTAGTTGTCTAAGAAACAAAATATTTTTTCAGTCATTTTACTATTGTCAACCAACCTACCATATTTAACATACGGGAAAATTAATTAAAAATGGCAAAAACTTAGAAATCCAATTAGAAGATTTGATTGCCACTAAAATCTACTTAAATCTTTGTCATTGTTATGTTATTCAAACAAGGTAATATAATTATTTATACTACATTATTCAAATAAGATAAGAGTACTTTTTCCTACGTTACGAATCACTTTGAACAACCATTCCGCAAAAAATTCAAGTTGATGCTGAGAATTCAATCAAAACAATTGATCTTCTAATCCTAAGTCTTCTATTTTACTCCTTCGATTTTTCTTTCTACCAACCTATTTCTACCTCAGTAGTTCTTTTCTAATTTTTGGTTGCTCTATGTTAATTTTGTGGAAAGCTATATACTTAAATTACCAACACTTTGCTTTTCCAAGATTTCTTTTCAAGTAAAAAATATTTTTTTGAATTCATGAACCATATCCTCTAATACAAGTGCTAACAGGAGTGGAAGTCCACAGTTTTGGTTCCTCGAAGAACTTAGCTTGCTTTGCCAATATATAAGCTGGCTTGTTACAAGTTCTCCTAACCCAAACAATATCAATAATCCTACCTAGAGACTTGTAATAAAAATCATCCAATAGAGCCCCAAGGTGTGACAAATTCCCCCTATTGCATTTAGCATCCTGATAATATTGATTCAATGATACAGTTGTTCAAAATTAGTTGATCACATAAGAACACAGGTTCAATTGCTGCCTTCAATTCGACCACGTCAAGAGAAGGAAGGCCTTGAAACCTTTTGGATAATCTTGCTACAAATTTACTTTCATGATCCCTCACAATGATGACTCCAACTCCAAGTGCCTTCAAACCACAAAAAATCACCCCATCAAAGTTCACCTTAAAAGAGTCAGGACAAGGTACCTTCCACGAAGTCTTCTCACAAACTCATTGGTGGTATTTGCTATAGACTCATTTGCATACAGACTTTTTATCCAATTCAAATAGTTAGACCCCCCAAATCACAAGTTGCAAAGGGCATTTACAACTACCATCATGCATCTTTCCATTTCTACAACCCCAAATACCCCAAGAGAGAACCTTTAAATGTCAAGAGTTGATCCTCCTTCAAGGAGAAAAAAAAGTCCTTCTTTAGCCAATTAGCCGCCACTTGGAAGCCTGAGAGATTGTATGACTCCTTCCATATGGCTTAGAGCTCAAACTTGCACTACATAGAGACATAAGAATAGAGTATGCAAGAGATCTTCTCGCTCTGCTAAGCAAAAGGGACAGGTCAAATAGCTGGATAGTACTGTGGTACCGATATCGTTAGGTGACTTAATATAAAATAATAGTAGTTGACCTGAACATCCGATTTTCTTTCCTTTTGTGATAGTTTATAGCATTTTGCGTCCATTTTTTTGTGAATTAAATAATGCATCCAAAAGTACATGTAACTTTTCCAGCTAAATCGATAAGATTGTCTTGTAAAATAGTAAGTTTTAAGTACTTAACAAATTTACTTTTTTAATATTAAATCTTACCATTTATGTAATGAATTTTACTATTTTACTATTTTTTTTGTCAAACTAACTCACTTTAGCAATAGGTAAGTTTTTGAGGTATATTTAGTAAGTTTGTCCAAAAAGTAGCAAATTTCAAAATTACATTTTTATTAGTAAAACTTACTATTTATCTAACAAAACTAACTATTATTTTGATTAAACTTACTAGTTTAGTTATATGTAATTGCAAGTAAAATAGTAAGTTTGTGCAATAAAAAAGTAAATTTCAAAAATTACCATTTTATTAGCCAAATTTACCATTTATCTAACAAAACTTACTACTGACCTCATTAAACTTACTAATCTAGTCGTATGTAAGTTTTTCAAGTAAAATCGTGAGTTTGAACAATAAAGAAGTAAGTTTTAGTCATCCATATAAGTTACCTTTTTAATGCACAAACTTTCTATTTATCTTCTAAAACTTACTATAATTGTAAAGAATTTACTAACCTAGCTTTAAGTAAGTTTCACAAATATATTGGTAAGTTTGTGCAATGAAGTAGTAAATTTGTAAAACTTACCAATTTACCATTTTATTTGTAAAACTTACCATTTTTCAACAAAAAAACTTACCATAATTTGAATTAAACTTACTAATTATAATTGTTGTAACTTTCTTAAGTAAAATGGTAAGTTTGTGAAATAAAGTAGTAAGTTTGGATAATTCACCAATTTACCATTTTTTTTGTAAAACTTACCATTTTTTTAAAAAAACTTACCATTATTTCAATTAAACTTGCTAATTATAATTGTTGTAACTTTCTTAAGTAAAATGGTAAGTTTGTGAAATAAAGTAGTAAGTTTGAACAATTCACCTATTTACCATTTTATTTGTAAAACTTACCATTTTTCAACAAAACTTACTATTATTTGCATTAAACTTACTAATTATAAAGTAGTAAGTTTCATTGGAGAAGTAGTAATGTTTGGTATTTAAAGAATAAATTTCATAACACACTTATAAGTTACCAATTTCATTACCAAAGTCACCATATTACCACCTACATTGAATATTGAAAACCTAAATGAACAGTAGTGCAATTGTCGTTAAATATACCAATCTTGGATGTGAAGACAACTAGTAATCGGCTGTACCAGTATTTTAATGTGAAATATTCACAAGTTATGGTAATGATCGGCACTGTAGCATTATCTACATATATCCTTGGAAGCAGACCCTCTAAAACTTTCAAACTCTTGTTACTTAATCATTTTGGTCACAATACATATATCACCTCACCTTAGGCAATAAATAAAGGATTGTGCAGCAGTGACGACAAGTCACCTCACGAAATACTAAAATAATGGCAATTACCAGTAGTTGTCTAAGTTACCCACCTTTAGCAACAATTTTGGTCCTTTAGCGTCTTTTCTGATTCCATTAAAATAATGATTATAAATTCTATGTAAGTTTTTTTTAACTAAAATGGCAAGTTTGTTCACTAAACTAGTAACTTTAATCATTCATCAAATTTACTATTTTATTTGTAAAACTTACCATTATATCAATTAATTAAACTTACTAATTATAATTGTTGTAACTTTCTTAAGTAAAATGATAAGTTTGTGATATAAAGTAGTAAATTTGGACAATTCACTAATTTACTATTTTATTTGTAAAATTTACCATTTTTCAACAAAAACTTACCATTATTTGAATTAAACTTACTAATTATAATTGTTGTAACTTAAGTAAAATGGTAAGTTTGTGAAATAAAGCAGTAAGTTTGGACAAAATTCACTAATTTACCATTTTATTTGTAAAACTTACCATTTTTCAACAAAAACTTACTATTATTTGAATTAAACTTACTAATTATAAAGTAGTAAGTTTCGTTAGAGAAGTAGTAACGTTCGGTATTTAAAGAGTAAATTTCATATCACACTTATAACTTACTAATTTTATTACCAAAGTTACCATATTACCACCTGATGTTACTTTAAATATTGGAAACCTGAATGAACAGTAGTGCAATTGTCGCTAAAAATACCAATCTTGGATGTGGGGACCACTATTAAATGGTTGTACCAGTAGTTTAATATAAAATATTCACAAGTTGTGGTAACGATTGGCAGTGTAGCATTATCGCAAATAGCCATCTACTCTTTGAGATTCAAGATTACTAGCCTTGGGAAGAATATCCATACAACACCTCCAAAGGAAATGTTTGATCTTATTTGGTAAAGTAATTTGCCAAATAATCCTAAACAGCTTCCTTTGCACTTTCTCAAAACTATAGCCATCTATCTCTCCTGTATTAATACTGTTTGAGTGCATTGCAGCATGACAAGCACTCCTTACTGTAAAGTATCCTTTTTTGTTATAATGCCAAATCCATTTGCCTTGCCTTGCAAATCAGCATAATTGAATATTTACAAATTAACTCAGCTTCCCACAGCAAAATGATAGACTCAATCAACTCTGTGTCCCAAGCCTTCTGATTCTGTTGAATAAGAGAACTAACAATTGCATTTTCAAGCAAAGCTGCTGGTAATGAAACACCGCCATGAATGAAGCAGGCTGCGATAACTAGGGATCCTTCCAAATATGAATCGAATCCTCATTTACCGCACTTTTTCGACAACCCAAACCCAACATCTTACATCCCTCCAAGTGAAAAAAGGCCTTGAACCTAACTTAGCCTTAAAAAAAGATTCATAAGGAAAACATTTTGCTTTATAAATTTTAATGTAATAGTGAATTCTCTCTTACTAAAATTTGCCAAGCTTGTTTAGCAAGCATAGCCAAATTAAATGCCTTGAAATTACGAAAAACGCAACCCACCCTCCATTTTGGGTTTACAAACTTTTTTCCAAACCAACTAATGAATCCCATTTTTATTACCTGAACCCCCACCAATATCTACTCATCATAGATTGCAATTCATTTAACATGTTATTCAACATTAAAAAACACGACATGGCATAGGCAGGTATGGCTTGAACAACTGCCATAAGTAAGTTTTCTTTTCTTACTACTGATAAATGTTGTTCCGTTCAGCTCTGGATCCGTTGCCACACTCGTTCTTTTAAGCAGTTGAAAACCTCGGCCTTCGACTAACTAACTACCACTGGAATCCCAAGTACTTTGAATAAGTCTCCACTTCCGAAATTTCCAAGATTTGAGAAAGTCTCTTATTCTCCTCTATACTTGTACTTTTGCTAAATACTATTGTCGATTTCTCCAGATTGACTTATTAACTTGATAGACAACCATAAATTGCTAGGATATCCCATAAACATTTTGCCTCCTTTTCAGTAGATGAGATATAGCTGGAGCTTCATTGGCAACCTTAAAACTTGACAGCCTTCCATATCATGTCGCATCCTGCAACAAGATGGAGAAAAACTATGCACATATCAAAATGAAGTATGGAACAAGGGACCCCCTTGTCTCAAACCCCTCTTAGGTACTAAATTACCAAACTTCAAGCCATTCAAAGGGAAAGAAAATGAAACAGTAGAAATACAAATATCGATTAATTCTATAAAACTTGAATGAAATCCTAAAGCAATAAGTAGTTTTTTTTTTATCAAGAAAGTCCATTCAATCTAGTCATATGCCTTGCTCATATCGAGTTTGACAGACATAAGACCTTCTCATCCTAAGGATTTTGTTCTAAGATAACGATTCATCTCATAAGCAACAAGAACATTATCAGTGATTAAACAACCCGGGATAAAAGCGGACTGATATTTTGAAATGATAGAATGAAGAACATTTAATCTATTAGCTAGTAAGAACTTTAGACGCCAACTTATAAGTCACGTTACATAAAGTAATTGGATGGAATTGAGAAATATCAGACACAGATTGACACTCAGAAATTAAGACTATATGAGTATAATTAAGACTCTTATTGAAGTGACCATGATTTTAAAACGACAAAACATATTTTGACACAGCTGACCCACTACATACAAAAACTTTTGATAAAAAACAGGATTAAAACCATCTGACCCGGGAGATTTATAAGGAAGCATTTGACTCAAATCCTTAACAATCTCAGTCTAAGTATATGATTTAGTAAGCTTCTTGTCCGTCTCATTAGTAACCTTGCATTGAACTCTCTCTAACACCAGTTGAATATCCTCCTCTGAAGGATGAGCGGAGAAAAATAATCTCTCCAAATGATCCATAATAATTCTTTCAATCTCTTCCTGATCTATACACTGATGTCCTGTATCATCTTTTAAACCTAAAATCTCATTCTTTTTATGTCTGGCACGCTTTAGAGTGAAAATATTTTGTATTACAATCTCCCTTCCTTCCTAAGACAATGCTCTTTGCTATGCTGACTCCACATGATCTCCTCTTTATCTAACAACTAATCTAACTCCAATTCTAGTCTTCCAATTTCCCCTTTACTTGATTCGCAAGGGTATCTTGCATCAAGCTTTGGATTTTTTATCTTAAAGAATCTGCTTCTTTGTTGATATTTTGCAAACTCAATTTTGCTCCACTTAATTAATCCTAATCTACAGTTTTGAATCTTATCTAACAAGTTCTCATGAGCATCAACTCGAGAGACACAATCCTATGTCTATTTAATAACTTCGGCACAGTCTCTCGATTTCATCCACATTGCTTCAAAATGAAACAATCGTTTCGTCTTCTAGAAAGGCCAGTTTTGTTTATCTTTAATTTTAACCAGAATCAAAACATGATCAGACTTGTTAGGAAATAAGTGTTCAACTGATGATGCAAAGAAAACCACCATCCAATCCACAGAAGCACATGTCCTAATAAGATGGCCCCTAACTATGTTTGGATTATTCCATCTATTACACCAAGTATGCTTATAACCTTTGTACCCCAGATCATGTAAACAATAATGCTCCAATGCTTCCATAAACAAAGAAATCTACCACGGAAAGTATTGCTGTTTTGTAGCAAATTCATGTGCAAATAACATTTTATTAAAATCTTCAACACATAATCCTAGTAAATTCACCTTACAGTTTGAGCTCTTAAATTGTTCCTAGGTGAGTCGTCTGTAAGATATATCAGGTTTCTTATAAAACCAATAAATCTCCATCACCTCTGATTGTCCGAAAATGAGACAATTGCATCAATCCAACATCTTGAAAAACTAGCAATAGACATAAAAACATCTTTATTTCATTATAGCGCAATACCTCCAGACCTCTCATTTGCTGCTATTGCCAAACCATAAAGACTTAATTGTTCCTTCAAATACTCAACAATAGTGACGTTACATTTTGTCTTTGAAAGAAAAAATAAATTAGGTTTATAGCTCCTCACAAAGCAGCGGAGCTCACGAATTGTCTGGGAGTTCCCCAACCCCCAGTAGTTCCAACTAAAGCAACTCCTTGATTCCGAGGGGGTTGGTAACAGCCTTCGCTGATGTGTTCTGAAAAGTGGATGGAACATATTGATCAGATTCTCCATGACTTCTTTTTACCAATGGCATGTCCACAGTAGCCCTACTGTCATCGCTATATTCTTCAATTCTGCTCCTCTTAGAATCTAACACTGATTTCCAAGCTTTCTCAGAGAACTTATCCTAGGACAACAGATGCCACCTTTTCTTTTCACCTTTCTGTTGCAATACCAGCTTAGAGGCTGATTCTTAAAAGCCCTGGGTATCTTTTCTGTTTGTAGTACATCATCCATGCTGTTTCACTTGCACATCAAGCAGAAAAATATCATCAATTAAATCTTTCATTTTTTACTTTTCCAGAACAAAAGAAAAAACACAATCTGTAGTTTCTATTAAATTAACCAAGTCCTTATTTCTCTTATGAAGATGTAATCCATTTCGAACATTACCTCCTAAAGAAGAAGAGCACTCTACCCCACCACTCTTAAGCCCATATCATTTCTTTTACTAGGCCAAGATCAATTGGTAAGCCAGTTTCTCTCGTTTTGTCTTTGATCTCAACCAACCCCCTATATCCTCTCCTCAGCCTAACTCATGATCTGAGCCATCCTCACCCTTATTCTGATTCCTACTTCCACAATTTGAATTTGAATAAAAGCGCTCATCCCTCCTCAAATCTTTATCCTTTTGTTGTAGAAGGATATCCTTCTTTTTATTCGAAAATTGAACAGGATAAGATATGCCCCGGAAAAACTACCTGTCTACGTCATCCTTATGTAGTCCTTGAGAACGTGCATGCCCCACTCTCGGTCCAACTACCTTTTTCGGTGATCGCCTGTCTTCCATTATGAGAAATGACTTTGCAGTAACATTATCACTTCCTGCTCTCAGCGAATGACTGTATTGCTGATCATGCTGATGAAAAATACTGTCATTTTCTTTAAAAACGTAATTTCGCTCACCGTGTCCTAACCTACCACAATAGTAACAAAAAATTGGCATATTCTCATACTTGAAGAAAATCTCACTTCCTCTCGAAAATGAATTCTTATTTTTCTATGAAGAGGCTTAGTAGCATCAATTTCCATTCAAATTCTTGAATATCTACCCCAAGAAACATCCACATCACTAGAATCCCATCTAATAAAATTACAGATTTTGTTATCAATCAATTGAGCAGTCTCCACACTCATCCTACTGAAAGGAATGTTGTATGCCTAAACCCAGAAACATTACCACTTGAGTTGAATCTTAAATGGATTAACATCTCCATCATATTCAGCAAGTAACACTAAACTATGATCAAAAGTCCATAGCATACCCTCCAAAACATGCCTTTTATCCCGTTCAATTGTAAATTGAAATAATGACAAATTATCTCCAATGGCTATACCTTTAACTCTTCTTGGAATATCCCAAGCCTTAATGAGAGTTGAAATCATTGTCTAAACATTAACATGCTTCTGAGATAATATTTTTTCAAGAAGAAAAAGTGCTCCTGTTTGAACAATTTCCTCGTTAATCATATCATTAACATCAGTAATTTCATTTTCCTCATCGGTAATTTTCAAATTCTCCCACAACTGCTGCAACTCTTCCGCCATTAGTAATTTCCATAAACTGAGTATGAAAAGACTAAGAGACCAAGGAACTTAAGAAAAAGAACTAAAAAAAACAAAGAAACAAGCACCACACAATGTCGAAAAGAAAAGACTGATGTTAAGACTCAGAAAACACACTAATAGAAAACAATGAATACTAATACAAGAAAAGACCCAATAGAAAAACTAGAAGAAAACGGGGACAAAAGGAGTGAGAGAGAATCATTATCCAAAGACTAAATCTAAAAGACTAAATAACTCTCACCGTGGAGAGGAAAAACTTGCATGAGCAAGGAGTCAATTCACAGAGAGAACGAAACCCTAATGGGAAAAAGCTATCATAGCTTTAGTTTTTAATTTCACCTTTGTATTCCTAATTGATATTTAACCTCTTAAGTAAAACTATTTATTAGCAATAAAACGAAAGGGATATTATATTTCTATAAATTATAGCAGTAACTGGCAAATACATAGGAATAATAATACCAAGAGATGTTTACCCTAATCTGATCATGGCAGGTTTCTAGGACATTTTCTAGCAACTTACTAGTGTATGCTTATAAGATGCCTGCCTATAGAGCTAATGCAGATTAACTTCTATCTTTTTCTTGAATAATTCTCATGAATTCTACCTTGACACTTCCATATGATAGTCTCATATGCATGATTTTTTTTTAATTCAAAACCATTAATTCCAATGACAGCCCAATATCATTGTTGCTTGGCATGCTAAACTTTGTACTAATAAATAGATTAAATTCATTCATGTAAAGTGAACCGTCTTTATTAACTAAATTAACTCCTAATGTAATGTTAGGTGGCATGTTACCAACGAATTTTCAAGCAACTTACAAGTTAATTCCTATAAATTTTAGAGAAGGCCAACCATCCTTATGATCTGAGCCAACCAATTCACTAATGAATAATATGTTCATAAAAAAGTCCACCTAAAAATTGTGACTGTAAATCACGATATTATTAACTATTAAGTGATAGACATAAATATGAAAATTTTTAAAATTAAGGAGATGAATTTTCTATTAATTTGTTTTTATCAATTACGTTGTATGTTATTTAGTATAGAATTTTCCTTCACGAAAGTTAGTACGGTTCAATTTATTCATAGCAAACCGCGTGAAGGAGTGACCTTAAAATTCTTTTTGTTACTTTTTGGGATGAACAATCAGCAACCCAACACAGCTAAGGCCCAAAGATTAAGAAAAGGAAGCCCAATACGTAGAAACCCATTTCAGCCCAAACTTCAAAATTCCCACACTTACTCTTTCAAAAATGACTAGGGTTCTTATACAGTTGCCCCTTCACTGAAAAGATCTCGCCTTTCGTTGGGGTTTCTCTCATTTTCACACACTCACACAGTAACAATGGCGCCGGCGAAGCAGAAGACGGCGAAGGTGAGCAGAAACCCCGATTTGACCAGGGGAGTGGGCAAGTTCTCACGCTCCAAGATGTACCACAAGAGAGGGCTTTGGGCTATTAAGGCCAAAAATGGCGGCACTTTTCCCAGCCATGAGAAGAAGCCGGAGGAGCCTGCGCCAGCAGCCGTGAAGCCGGTGAAGTTTTACCCCGCCGATGACGTGAAAAAGCCGCTAGCCAACAAGCGCAAGCCCAAGCCCACGAAGCTCAGGTAAGATAGGTGAATTTTTTTTTTTGAATGATTGAGATGATTTTGGTTAATTTGAGGAAGTTTCGATTGATATATTTATTTATTTATTTTGGTTTTTTTGGAACTAATGGTTTAGGGCAAGTATTACACCTGGGACCGTGTTGATAATTTTGGCTGGGAGGTTTAAGGGCAAAAGAGTTGTGTTCTTGAAGCAGCTTTCTTCTGGATTGCTTCTTGTTACTGGTGAGTTTTCTTCTATTGACGGAATCCATTTTCTGTTTATTGGCTATAAATTATGTCTATTTTTTTTTTTATGTGGGAGTGAAAATTGGTCGGAAATTTAGTAAATAGGGTAGTTCATTTATTTCTGATTCAGTTTGCAAAGGTAAGTCAAGATTGAAATGGAGAGCTATCGAATGTATATTACTTTTTATCTGTTTGTTTGTGAAATAGGGTAGACGAGTGGCTTGTGGGCTGAAACACACAGCAATTAACTGATCTTGGAAAAGGGGGATTTGCTTGTTACAGTCACTTGGAGGGAAATTGGTGATTCATGAGTTTCAGTTATTGATTGTATTTTGAATTTTGACAAAACATAAGGATTAGAGAAGATAGTGCTATTCCTCTACTGTGGTGATTTTGATGTGTAACATTAAAAGATAAAGGGTTAATTCCACTTTGTCCCCCCAAACTTTGGACGATTACCCACTTAAGTCCCTAAATTTCAAAATGAGACACTTAAGTCCCTAAACTTATAAATACCTCTCACTTAAGGAAAATTGTTAACAAATCATGAATGCCGTTGGTAGTCGAAGTGTCCCATTTTATAAGGGTTTAGGGATTTAGTGTCCCATTTTATAAGTTTAGGGACTTAAGTTGGAGGTATTTATAAGTTAGGGACTTAAGTGTCCCATTTTGAAGTTTAGGGACTTAAGTGGATAATCGTCCAAAGTTTGGGGGGACAAAGTGGAATTAACCCAAAGATAAATTTTCATTTTTAAAGTTTGGTTTGCTTTTGATAGAATTTATTGGGAAAGTTGTTTTATATTGTATTTATCAAGTTGTCTTAGTGTTGAAATTACAGCTTTCGGCTCAGTTGCTAATAGGAATCCACTGGGTTGCTACTGCATTTGAACTTTATCTGTTTATTGGTGGTCTTGACTACATTAATCTTCACTTAGTTTGATAGATTTCTAGCAACCAAATAACTTTATGAGCACACTTTGTACAATAGCAAAATTTGTTTGCTATGTTGCATGGTTTCATTGTTCAATTTTGCTTAATCAAAGCTGAAGCAGCTATTGGATTCTCCTTCCCTTTTGTTAACTGATCATTTACTAATTTGTTGCATTACTTCTATAGGACCGTACAAGATTAATGGTGTTCCATTGAGGAGGGTCAATCAGGCATATGTCATTGGCACTTCAACTAAGGTTGACATATCTGGTGTAAGTGTGGACAAGTTTGATGATAAGTACTTTGCCAAGCAAGTCGAGAAGAAGAAGAAGAAAGGAGAGGGCGAGTTCTTTGAGGCTGAAAAAGAGGTCTTCTCATAAACTTGCAATTACTGTTACATTTAGCCTCTTCCACTTCTGCATCTGATTTTATTGATATACCAATCCCTTACTGTTTTTATATCGTGTGTTTGCACTTCAGGCGAAGAATGTGCTCCCGCAGGTTAAGAAGGATGACCAGAAAGCTGTGGACACACAGTTGATAAAAGCCATTGAAGGAGTTGAAGAGTTGAAGGCCTACTTGGCTGCAAGGTTTTCTCTCTCGGCAGGCATGAAACCTCATGACCTAGTCTTTTAGAGGAATTGATGTGCCAGATTATTATTACTGATTTTGTTGTTTTTATTTTTTTGATTTTGATCCCTTTGAGCTGTAGTTTTTCGGTTGTACTTCTTTTCGGTGGTAAACAAATTTTGCATTAGTAATGGTTTTGTAGCTACAACTTGGAATTTAAAATGGTCAATTACTCCTTTCCTTTGTAATGTTGTAGACATGAGTGCAAAATAGATGGGAAGTGTAAAATATCTGGGAATTTAAATGCAAGGAAACCCAAATCCATTCTCGACTTTTTGTGATTTTCTCCCCTAGCACTGAAAGAAAACAGAAGAGGGCACTGAATAGAAAACAAGCTCGATCCACTATTATATAAACCTAAGAAGAGACGTTTGATGTCCTTCGGGTCAGGAACTTCGCTATGGCGCGCGATTCGAAGTGTAATGCTTTAAGCATAGTCCGAAGTCCAAATTTCGACAACAAAGCCCAGATAAAGTGGCATTATTATTATTATTATTAATTGCATTTCACTTTTTATTTATCACACTCTTGCTGCCATTTTTATCATATAGTTTTCATTTATTAGACTTCAATAAAACAAATGGTAAGAACGCAACTAACAAAAAGTAAAGTGTAATTTACATATTCCCTAAAAAAAAAAAAAATACTATAATCCAACATTTTTTCAACAAACCTCGTTTCAATTAGTCTAGATACTCGCAAACGAATCGAGTTACAGAATTTGCTATGTTACAGATACCCTATCCAAGTTCCAAAAAATAACCTAATTGAAACACAGGTACTATAGGACATGTCCAATTCGACATCTGAGAAATTCCCACTCAGAGTTGCCTTCCAGGTAAGATAAATCCAAACAAATTTTAGAGCCTTGAGTTGTAACTACCATCATCATACTCGTAATGCCAATTGTAGATTTGACATATTCAGTGCTAACGCTCTTAAAAACAAGTTAATATAAGAGGAAAGGAAACATGGACGATGTTGAGAGGCAGAGATTCACGAGAGGGAACTGTATTGAGTCAATGGGATGATTCCAGGATCAGGACGTACATAAATTACTAATTACATACAACCTACAGACGAATCATTACTACCCCAAAAATACTGCCATATTGTTGAAGCAGCTTTACAAAATGACTGGGCCAAAAGACACCAGTTTCTCTAGTTCTTAGATTAGTCCTTATTCCTGGAAGAGCGATCCTTCCTGTGTCCACCAAGAATACGAGAAATCTGAAGACCTCTGCTGAATGCTTGGTTGAACAACATTCGGGTTTGGAATTCTGAAACAAATGGAAACCATGCCAGAAAAGCAACAGGAGTGAACAGAAGCAGACCCATTACAATCTCGTAACTGCGAGCAAGTGTCCTGACCGACCCCCAGAATCCTGCTCTGTGAACAAGAGGCTTGCAGGCTTGTGCAATCTAGCAAGAGGAAGGTGAGAAGAAAACATAAATTTAAGCGCTCACTCTCTCTATATACGTTCTAGCACAAAATATGATGACAAAAAGCATTATATGCAAAGCTCATAAAAGTTATATAATTTAGCTTTCGATAGTTACCACCTACCGATGACAGGCCAAGCCGGAACTTGCTTCATCAAGGACAAAATATATTTCATCTGATTATATCTTTTCCCCTCTTTACTTTTTAACCTTTCTTTTCATACCTTGGAGACACATTAGAACCATTCAGAAAAAAGAGACATTCAACTGCTTTATTTTTTCCCCTTTTCACTTTTAAACCTTTCTTCATTTTAGAGATACATTAGAATCATTCAGATAAGACCAGTACTATGCGAGGCTGGCACAGTTGTAAAACTATAACTGTGCTGACCAGGAGATCTCAAAAAGTTTACTTACAGGCAAACAATAAATAATACATTCTACCAAGAACAAAATAAAATAGAATAAAAGATATGGAGTGAAAGTGAGAAAAGTACAACTCACCAGAAGTAAACCCCACCCTGTAGGCATGAAGGCTAGAATGCAGACAACAATGTCTTGTACAGTCATATGGGGTAGTGCGACTAAGGTTACCAAAATAGAGATAAATGTCAGGAAGATCAATCCCTTGATGAGCCGGAACATGAGCTGAAAATTGGCACTAAACTTTCGACGTCCAACAGAAATTGTCTGTAGCAAACATGTAAACAAAAAAAAATATGTAAAATAACAAGTATATGATAATCTCAATGAGCATAAGAAATCTTAGGGAGGTATAGAGGAAATTTTCTACTAATACACCAGAACTGGATAGTGGCATCAATCAGCATGTACAAGGTTTCAACTACATAAACCAATAATGGACATGAACTTAATTTTCTATTTCTTTGGAACCAAACAACATATTGTCAACTCGCTTCACAACAGAACAATGTCACTTACTATTCAGCTACAGGAAAGCTAAGAAACTAAGTTGCAGTTAATCAAGGAACAAGCTTCACTTGGGCCATGAGATTAGCACAATATGGAAAACATCTCACCTTCATCACAAAAAGTACTAGCAAGATCACCAGCCAAGACATGCCATAAACCTGTGACCCAAGCGATAAATGTTGTCAACAACAAGCACGCCATCATCTGCAGAAGGCTAAGAGCACTATAGTTCAAGCTATGACATACCAGAAAACTCTTTGTATTCTTTGTCATGTTGAGGTGATAGACAAGCCCATACTGGTAGATGAAAAATCTTAACGACAGTAAGATCTCTGCTACGATACCACGTATGCCTGTATGACTTAGATGTTCTTGCTCTTCTTCCCACCATGATTCCCAACTTTTCTCGGGAAGCACACCAATACCTCCTCTGTTGCTAATCCATTTGTTCCAGTCGGTCCAATCATCAACTATCTTTTGCCACTCAAACCCAGAAGGATTGAAGAGGAATGGAGCAAAAAGCCAGGTTCCAACCATGAACCACATAGATACTGTAATTAAGATATACGCAACTGAACTTCTATAAGATTGACCAAAAATTTCATAAACAATAAGCAGTATCATGAGCTCAAGCCCCTTGACGAAATGGCTACGAGAATAAAACCGATAATTATCAGCAAACTTGGCATGAAAAACCACGAACCCTCGACCTGTTGGCCTGTATTTTGCACCACCATGAAGCAGCGTCCTCCCATAATAGTGAGTCTTAGTTCCAAGTGAAAAAGTGAAGAAAACTGGTGCCAGTTGCAACTGCATCAGTATAAATTCACTAAGTGCAGTACGGAAACCCCTTTCTAGCCCAATTTCCATCATCATAGGTAAGGCCATCAAGAAGCCTATCTGAACAAAAGATTGAGAAGCAAGAGCCACTTGAAGAGGTTTGTTGTCCCTAATTGCTGGTTGTTTACTAAGTCCTTCTTCAAGTCCGCTAAGAGCAAGATAAAGACGGCCATAAAGGAATACATACACTGTGAGCACAGTTATCTGCCAACAAAGAAATGAACAGTGTCAGAACATCAGGCATCCTCTGGAACTATAAAGTTGGAGAACAAGTAACTTCAAGAAATGAACAGTGTCAGAACATCAAGCATCCTCTTGAACTATAAAGTTAGAGAAAAAGTAACTTCAATTGTATACCAGCGTGCTCAAGTAGAAACCTATGGTCGTGAAGTAACAAGACAGCATTCTGAAAAAATCAAAACGGTGTCCAAGCCTGTATATATCTCGGCTCAATGTTTGCTCTCCATTACCATTGGCAATTTTTGCTTCAAAAAGAGAGATTTGATTAAGACCCACATCTCTTCCTTTCCCAACTTGTATGTACTCATGGTGTGTTACATTGCCTTCACGTAGAGTAGAATTAAACCCTGCAATTAATGTGAGGGTAACATAGTAAGAAGGGTCATAGAACAACAAATTTTAAACCCTGCAATTGATTGTGTGCCATTTAGGAGAGAAGGCATACCAGCAAATATGTCTTCACTCAAGTTAATAATTTTGGAGGCTTTACTAACTCCACCTCTAGTGAGGTGAAATAGTCTGTCAAAAACATCTGGATGACCATAATGGAATCGAACCCTAAATAAGCAATTAAGTATACGAGGAAGAAGTTAAAACACAGATGAAAGTTGTAAGCCACAATGATAAAAAGAGGATTGTGAGACACAACTGGATACAGGAAATCACCGAACTCTGTGTCAGATAGAGTCATTTCGTACAGAGCCAAATCATATGAATCTATTAAAGACAAGATAGAGAGATGTGCAGAATACAAAAAAACTGGAATACAGCAAACCTGCTTCCCTTGGAGTGATGGACCTAGTTTTATGCATTCAAATTGAGAACTGATTGTAAAGAATTTACCAACATATGCAATCACATATTAATTTCGAATATCAAACCTTTTTCTTTCGTGAATTTCTTTTTCTTTTTTTTTCTGTTTTTAAATATCTGTCTAAAGCTACAGTATGAATCCAAATTTTGAACTTTGCTAGTGTTAATAAACCACACACTGCACAGTTGTTAATTAAATTACTCATCATCTTGATGAAGAAGCTTTGTCATGACTCTCGAGTTCATACTAAATTTCAACTTGGATTCAAGTAGAAAACAGGACTAAAACTAAAAGCCACGAAAAAAATTGTGCCACCTTGACTACAAGAATATAGTGACTATGTTATATCTTTATGATTTGTAGGCAGCAGAGATATGAACAGCATACAAAATGTTTTCTCCCTCCAGAAAACATAGCTTAAGGAAGAATTTGGAAATGACTTTGTGGTACTAAACAAAAAGCACGCCTTCATAAGGGAAACTAAAAAAAAGGCTCACAACATTGTCAATGCAGCAAAATTCCTAGGTAACACTACCAAGAAATGATTTACACCTTTTATGAAAGCGTGTGCAGAGAGAGAGAGAGAGAGAGAGAGATTACTTCAGAGGGTTGGCCAACAATCTTTGACCTATTGTCACAAAACTAGTCTCCTGGTTTGACATAAACCATGCAAGAGAAGAAACACTGCAGCAGATGACAAGAGAATGATTATAGGCATATTCATAACAGTAACACTTGTAGGATCATCCAATTCTATTAACTTAATGAAGTATAATTTAGCTACCTTCCAGTAAATATATGTTCCCTCAACCCAAGAATTGAAGGGTACCGAACTCCATCATGCCTTTTAAGGAATTCTTGAAGCAGGTTCCTCATTTTCAATGCTTCTTCCATGTAGTTATCCTGTGGATAATGCTTTATGTCAGGCAACAGAAAATTGAGTAGAAACTTCAGCAAGTCCACACCACAAAACTATACCTGATTCATGTCTATTGTTTGTAAACCTTCTCCACGAGTAAAGATAATCGCATGATTCTGATTTTCTGGCTTCCCCTCACCCAAGATGGCAGGTCCTGGAAGTTTGATCCGGTATATTATCTGCAAGTGAAGATGCACTATTAATCTGATATAGTGATTTAAGTCACTTTACAAGAGAACTGTAAAGGAAGAAATAGATAATAAAACCATGATTGTGTTGTAGAGATGAACCATCTTTATTGCAACATCATTTTGGATCAGAAAAAAAGAAGTATGCCCATCAGCAGTTCTAACATGATTTATTAGATTAGAAATGGTTACATCAAATTCAAAACATAAATTTTGTCTGTGCATCGCTCTAAAGAAATCCTTTTCACAACCATAATAAAGGTTTTTGAAGATCATTTGAATTATCGGTTTTACATTGACACAGAGACATTTATGATGTTGTCCATTACCTGGTCCAAGTTTTGCCCTGGCTCTTTAGAATTTGATTTTGGCATAGCAGCCTTCACGAGAGTGGAGTAACACACTTTTTGATTGACTTTCTTGGTCCCGTCTTTGCTTGGTTCTTCAACTTCATCAATATAAGCTACCCGAAGAGATGGGTACCTGTTAAAAGGAAGATTCAATGCAGGTTGTAGGTTGTAACCTCAATATTTAAGCAGAAAAGCACTGTGACACTGACGTTGTCATAAGTCTTAAAATATCTTGCGCTCGAGGATCGCCAGATCGTTTGTGAATCCCATACAGCTGGCAGGACACAACATAGGTGAACTTCATGTCAGCAACTGCTTGACACTGTGTCCATAGTGACCGCTCCCCCTTCATCTGATCCTCATTTAACTCAATAGCCTTATATCCCTCCATCAAATCTGTGAGTTAGCAGTAGTTTAGAACATGCCCTTCAATCTTGATTATGGATACCAGAAAAGGAGCACGTAAAAAAAGGGGGGGAGGGGACAGTACAAATTTTGAAGAATTACAACCATTTTAAGAGTTTCGATCAGGAGATCAAATACCATCATCCTTGGCCATATCAAGGAAGGCTTGAAGCTCTAGAGCTTTCCGGTAGTACATCATGCCTCGTACTGGAGAATAATGACGAATTAGTAGAAACAATTTCAGATATTTATTTCCTACAAAAAGCAACAGGGTCCTACAAGCAAAGAGAGAAAATACTCGCAGAATCCCCAGAACTATGAGAAGCAATCTTGAGCTAACATTAGCTCTGAATCCGGACTTGAAACTAATAAAGCAAAAACCAAGGCTTGGAACAGACCAAAAAAAATAAAAGAAAGAAAAAGCCACATCTCATACCAGTTCTGGTCAACGTTTGGCCTCTGTATGAAGCCCAGAGACGCAAATGTTCCTCCGATTCATCCGATCCTCTAAGTTCTTCTTCATTGTTGCATTTCACTCGCTCAAGGAAATTGGTCCATTCATCTGTATGTTATTTGACAAAGTTAATACGAACGCAAAACACATGCATGAAGGAGTACAGAGTATCAGACTATTTACAACAAACCTGGAAAAATCTTTTGCAAGTAAAAAAGGATTGAAACCCCATCTTCATTTGGCACTTCTAGATCATGCAATGAGAATAGCACCTCCTCCGTATAGTATGGAGTTAAAACACTAAAAATAAGGTTGTCAGCAGGGCAAACAAGGGAAAACAAATCTCAAACACGCAGACATGGAAAAACACCAATGAATTACAGTAATAGGCTCATCAGGTCAAGTTTTACAAGTGTTAAATACAGCAACAAGATGATTTTTTTCTTAGGGCTAAATTCCTCAAACAACCCCTTGGGATCTTGCGTTGTTAATACATTGAGGTTAGATAAATGATAAAGTTCATTCAGTGTCCCACTTGATATTTCTTATAATCAAACTTTAAAAAGTCAGGTGAATTTTACATGGAAGTTACTTCACTTGATATTTCTTATAATCAAACTTTAAAAAGTCAGGTGAATTTTACATGGAAGTTACTTTTTGAAGGATTTGGCAGATATACATATAGTAGTTCATAGACACCTTGTTTGGCTGGTATATGTCGTTAAATATCCAGGAATAGGTAACGTAAGTCTATATGGTTAGAAAGAGACGTAATTCATTTGGATATTACAGTTCAGTTTTGATGCTTTACTTGACAACAAATGCTTGGACAACTCTACTGAGCAGTACCAGTAAACACAGGATATACAATGGAAAATATCGAACTTGAATTACATTAAAAAAAAAAAATTAGACCCAGGTAAACTTACGAGAAAGAAAGCATATTGCGGACTTTAGGTGCTGTAGGCATGTCCATAAATAATGAATTGGAGAAAAATGATATACGCCTTCGAGCTTCTAAATTGGACGGCACATCCATCGCTGACTCCTTAACCGTAAGTAACAAATATAACCTCTTGATCTGTTAAAAGGGAAAATATGCAAGCAAGTCACCACATATAAGCATGACATATAATCTCCCTTTTCAATTTCTATCATTCAATGTAATACACACCTTCTCTTTCCAAGCCTCTGATTCAGGAATGGGAAACTTGATGGCTCCAGCAGATGCAAATAACTGATACTGTTGATCAAGAGGGACCATACCTTCATGCCCTGATCCCCCATGGATGGATTCTACCAAGCTGTTCAAGTGATGATGTCAAATCTTGAATAGCACATCAAGCAGTAGCAACAGTGAAGCTACAAAGTTAAAAGTGCCTGACCTGGATAATTGATCCTCCATAATGTCTCGCGTCACAACCTCTAGCATATCCTGGAAAAGAATCACAACCTGGTCCCTATCCTCCTGTTTATTCTCAAGCTGCATACAGGAAATTGATTTAGTTCAGACCCTATCATCTTCCAATTTTTACTTTGACAGTAAAAGAAGTATTCAATGATTTGCCAACAAGATGCCATATTTAAACTTCTCGATACCCACCAAGAAATTGATAAGCTTGACAAAGAGGTCGTATAGGCTTGGAAGAGCACTCAGATTATAGTCCTTGATCAGATTACCGCCTTCTATATGGTTGTCAACTTCCGAAAAGATAAATTCAATAACCCTGTATAGAAAGTTGAGTGAAGGAAAAACATTAGAAGACTTAGACAGGAAAAAGCAGAAATTCCTTTTTATTGATAATAAATAGTGTCACTTACTCCTTTTCTCGATCACCTTGAACGAGAGACATAATGATGTTCCTGAATGACTTATAGCACTCACTAACAGCACAAGACATATATCTGTCAGCCTCAATCCTTTTTTTCAGCTCGCGATCATTGCCATAGCTGTCTTTAGCCATATCAACTGCTATCGGAATCTGATCATTCCAGTCAAAAAGTTAACAATAAGGCATCTAGAGACTCCTTGAATCAAATAAAAAAGAAGTAATTAAAATGAAAAACTCGTAGGCATGAATAGGATCACACAAGACCTGACCCAACAAAGTCCAATTTTGTACTTGGAAATGCAACCGTCCCTGTTAGCCTAGTACTGCAGGAATACTAATTTCTTCCACTTTAAAACAAAAGGTACGAACATATTTACTCCTAATCAGGCAATGTCCAACATGGTCCATCAGCTGAATCATGGTCAGAGTATTATGACAACATTCAGAGAAGCCTAAACCATCTTCTGCTTTCCTTCTGATAATCAGGTCCCCAAGAAAGATATCTCTAATCTAAGTCAACAGAATGAAATGCTGCAAGTAATGGGAAGGCAACGGAAGGCCGCAAGTAATGGGAAGACAAATGGAAGGCCACAAGGAATGGAAAGACAAATGGCATCTTGAAAATAATCGAGCAAATCTTGGTTGTGTAGGACCATCAGTTCATACCATATCTCAATAACGTGCCGACTTTATATTTTCTGCAGTTTTGGGATGTGGAATTCGCTACAGTTTGAGATATGGTCAATTATCAATTAGGTTAAACTTGACAACATATAGTAACACATTATGCAAGGCAGTACAAGACTGGTTTAGTAGTAGAAGCTCATGATTAAAATAATAATTGAGCAAACTAGAACTCAGCCTCCCTCAATCATGTCTACAAGCATGAAGACTATTTTCTTTCTCGACTAAAAAGCTACGAATGAGATGGTGTCCAATTAAATGGCAAAAGTTAAAACCAAAACCTTGCTAGCAAGCAAAAATGGGGGCCACTGAATGACATCTAATTCACGGTTAGCCCAATATGGAACGAGCAGAAGGTCCATTTCCCTGAAATTAAAGAAAGAGCCACAACTATTAGCAAGAATATGGGGCCCCAAAGGAGCTTACAATATGTAAAGAATTCTCTTTATCCTTGTGTCTGTCTTAATTGATGTTTCTCTTCTTTAAATTCCAACCCCTTAAAACTTCGTAAATATCTAAATGTACCTATTGCTAATAAGATCTTCCTCCCTGAAGCTAGTGATTATTTTATTCCATAACTGAGCAAATCTTGCAGCTTCTTTCTCTCGACTGGGTGGTATCTGAAACATGACATTCATGCATGCGAAGTTTCAAGTTATGCGAAGCTCAAACGGCAAATAATCCATAAATTCAAGATACTTATTACACTGCCTAAGAAAATAAGCAAATTGTGAACCTCAGCAAAGTTGCGGGACAAGGTGGCCTTTAGTCCTTTCTTTTTTGTTGGCTCATTCTTTTCTTCTGGTATTAAACAGGCATTAAATGCACCAGGAAGTGACTGAAACCGGGATCTCAGCATTCCTAAAGTCCTAATCTGCAAGCAAGAGAATGCATTAGAGCCGCAAGCATATTATAGCAACAAAAATATGAAATTGTTTTCTTGAGATTTCTGAACTTTGGGAAGCACTTTCTTTCTACTCTTCTACTAAAGTTGTATACTTCCATTATTTGCCAAAGGCTGAGTCAAAGCTAACACGACCAGGGGAACTCCAGGTTGCAACTAAAAACTAGTTTTACCAACTATTTCATCAATGAATAGCACTTGAATCTTGAAATAAAGTCCAAAAAAAATAACCCTACTCAAATAAACTACAAGTTCTCAAACTAAAAAAAATCAGACTAGTAGTATCTGTAAGCCTAATATGCACATACAGCAGAAGAGAAGCAGCCTCATACACAACAGCGCCCCCAAAAAAAAAAGGGCAGTGACACTAAAATCAGAAAGTAAGGAAAGCATCTCTAACCCACACCTAAGTACAGAATTTTTTTATTTTTTTATTTTTTAATTCTGAGGTACGCTTATCCTATGCAAGCTTCAATAGCTTATTTTCAGACTAAAATCATTCATATATCTAATTCAAAAACAAAACTTGAAGCATCAGCAGATAAACCTTTAACAGCTGAAATTTAACAGAGACCACTATCCACTGACCTCTCCAAGACGGCGAAATGCACCATAAATGCCTCCAAACAATGTTGAGAAAATGGCATACCAAATTTGTGTATCCATGAAATACACCTAGAAAAGACAAAATAGGACAGAACACAGAAGAAAGCCAGCATGTCATTGCGAAAGGCCAAAATTATGGGACCTCCTCCCCAGCCTAAGAGAAGATTGAGAATCAAGAGAAGGATATTGTTACCAGAATAATTGGAGCCCAAAGTGCAATGACAACACCAATGTTGCTCCTTGCTGCAGAAAGCAAAAATTCAATCACATAGAAAGGGATCATAAATGTAGAGCAGCGAGGCACAAGTGAGAGTTTAAAGGTTTACCCCGGGGAAAAAATTCATGCCATTGGTAAGTATTTATGTGAACACTCATGATTGCTTGTGTTGGACCCACCAGTGGCTTTATCTGCAGGCAAAGCTTAAACCTATCAAACAGTTTTTTTTTTTCTTTTTGAAAGAGAACAAATTGTAACTTGGATATTCCAATAATTATTTATGTACCACATAGCAGATACTTTGCAAATAGTACGTGAATAAGATAAAATAACAGAAATATTTCCACAAGCCACTAAATCTAACTAATGTCAATCCATTCAAACAGATTGATTAAATAAACACCATTAGACAGTAAAAGTTCAATTTCAGATTCTTTTGATACTTCTAGACAATAAGAAGAATTGTTAGACCTACCAAAAAATCATAATCTGAAGAATACAAAGAAGTACAATGTACAAATCTGTAAAGAACTTTACAGTTTTTCCTTGATCTCCTATGGGAAAATGAAAATCAAATTATAGACAATATCTAATCCGTTAAAAGGGACAAATGATTTTCATCAATTCTGAAAAGACTTTGAAACAATAATCAGATGCCATTAAACTTCCTCGGAAGAAAAGGATAGGAAGGATGAGAAATCAGAAAGGAATTTAGTTAACAGATTTGCGTGTCTCCTACTTTATGATCTATGATTTCTAATGTCAACCCATTGTTCATTTTTGTACATTTACATAAGAAGATGCTTTATCTTATCAGGGACATTGCTATTTACATATTCTATTTTGGTCAGTCTTGTATGCTTCAGACTTAAAAATGAAATGAAACCATAAGTTGCCACTTATTACTCATGGCTACTAGTGAATAAATTTAGAGCGGGTTCTATGTTCTGTAGAATTCACAGCAAATCAAGTTTGTAGTTTGAGCTATTCTATAAAATAGATCTCCTCAAATGACAAGAAATATTTATCTCACCACCCCAGATGAATCAAAACCAGAACACGAGAAATTAGTTGCTATTAAATAAAAATACAAAAAAAAAAATCTGAAATTGTTATCAAAACAATCTGGGAATTTAAAGGGAAAGCACCTCAATGTAGTAACTGAAAGCCAACTTAGTTGCTATTAAAAGAACCCAGAACATGGTATACCTGAAATTGTTTGTTAGTTATGTAAGATATCAAATTATTATAACACTAGAAATTCATACAATTCCATTATTTATAGTCTTACTTGAAGAGAGAGAATGTGCTCTCGTGCATTCCCCTACCAACATAAAGCCGAGGCTGCAAAAACACATGAATAGAGCCCATTATAATTATCATGTCCATAACTAATCAGGAAAGATAAAAATCCAGAGCAAAAACACCATCCATACCTGTGACCACCACATCATTAGCATCACAATTCTGTAATTTGATCTCTCAAGAAATCGTCGAACAAAGGGGAAAAGAAATAGCAAGGCAGCAAGCATATTTGGTGACAAGTAGACAACAACAGCTAAGATAAAGAGGGTAGGTGAATTTGAATTGTTGCCAAACCAATTTTTAATGGTTTGGGCAAATCCAGGAGGATTATCCCATGTGTAAGCATAAGTAACTGGTAGAATAACCACCCATGCTGCAGCAGAGAAAACCTTCAGAATATAACGTAGTTTAACATAGAGTGACATGCTCTTCCTCGATTTCCAACTTAGAATCACATCAAGTACAGCTGCAGCAATGAAATATTTTATCCATAAAAATACAAGTACAGAAGGGGGTAAAAGATCAAGTATTTGGCAATCAATAAAACTTTACATTCAGCAATAAGCATGTTTTTCCCTCTTTGTGAAGGAAATGTGAATAAATGCATGCCAAAGAGATTTTATGTCATAGTAAGAGTCAGGAAATCGAAAATGGTAAGAAATATTCTTAAATTAATTACCACATGTTCTTCTATGACAATGAAGGTCTGCAAACTTTTCATGGGAGTAAATTCAGCAAATCATATGCAATCTATCTAATTCCATCATCTTTAACCACATCCACAACATCACACCATATTCAACAAGATCGGTATCAACCATTAGGCCTAGCTATATTTGTGCTGTTGTCATCTGAAGCAATCTTTCTTTTGAAAAAGCAAATCACAAATATCAGAAGATTCTTACAAAACTGTGGTATAACAATCTAATTGGAGCAGAAGAAACAAAGAAATTGTGATCCCTCAATAAATCACCAAAGGAAATGTAAAATTTGTCAATGTTTGTATTGGAGATTCTACTGGTGAACAAAAGACTAAAAGAACGACATTTATTTAGTTCTCAAGAATTTGTATGATATTGCAAAACAATGATAATAGAGAAACGAAGACTCAAATAGTGTTTCACCAATCAGAATCTGGAAGTGAATAAAGGTTGCAAATTTTGGTAAAGTAAAATTAAGAAACTTAGAAGAGTAGGAGCTGGTACATGATACCACTCACATGGCAACATCAACTAGTTTAATGTACCTTGCCCAAGCTTCAGTATTGCAGCAGTTATAAAGACACTCAAAACTTTCTTAAAAACATGAGGATCAAAAATCAAGCTTGGTTGCCCCGAACCATTCCAAGCGACGATAATCATGGCCTTCACAAAGGATTTTATGGTCAGAAAGCAAAATTTTTAATATCAGCAACAGCCCAACAAAAAAAGTCTACACATGAAGAAGGCAAATATACCTGTAAGCACAGGATGAAGAAACTCCACATTCTGTCAAAGCTTCTAAAAATATGCCAGAATGATCGTATCTCAACGAAATTGACCTTCCCCACCCACCGGTCCCTGCTGGGCTTGTTATCCTGCATAACTTTCCTTCATTTCAGTTAAAAGAACAAAGAAAACAGCCTCAACATGTCATTGGTGGCAAATAAATGTAATTAGAAGAACTACAAAATACTTCTTTAATTAGCTGATGATCATTGTTGAGAACCAGAGGACTAATAGATTTCAAAAGAGACATGATCATCAGCTAATTCATATTAGGTTTAGATACACGTGAAAAAAAAGGACCACCACTAGGACAAGTATTACAATCAAGCATAAGCTTCCATTAGAAATGTGTTTACCCAGAAAGCACATAGAAAAGTATTGTTGACATATAAGCCTGATATGAGGAAAGAAAAAAAGCTACTAGACAGTGTCATCTCATTATAACACAACAACCCAAATCTGAATGCCAACAAAGAAAATGTTAATACACATACAGGTTCAGCATAGCTAGAAAAGATAGGATAGAGTCAAAAGAGTACGTGAGATAGTCTAGGCAGTGTCTTAACAGGATTTGAGAAAAAGAAAATGGGGCAGCTCTGAAAGTGACAACCAAAAGCACCATGTAGGAAAGAATGAAATGATAAATGCTGAGAATGAACTTACATCTAGAGAAAATCAAGACTAGTAAGACATAAAAAGCAACATGAAACTATCATAACTTATCTTCTTCATACTAAATGGATGGCATGGTCTTGAGCAGCACAGAAGGCAGAAACAAATCATTCAGACAACAAACCACCAGGTTACAGAAAAAAGACAGCAGTTGAGTTGACTTCATAGAGTTAATACAAGCAAAGATACTTAAGCTCATCTTCACGCATACATGCACACCAAATTCTGGATAATTGTTAGCTGCACTTGCACACTTGACTTAATGCAATGCAAGACATAGTTGTAGAGCAAATGTTTAACATGGACTGCATTCATCACTAACACCGCTTCAATGAAATAAGCATTTCATAAAGAAGCACACCAACACCATTATCATCTTACCAAAAAGCAGTTATATGTTGCAGGAACGCGGACAAAAGCCAATGATAATAGTCAAGTGTAATTGTATCCTTAGATTTTAACATAGTGAACTCCCAACAACATTAAGTTAGTTTTTCCTATGCTCCAGATTCTACTTGGATTAGACAGAACTCAATTAGTACTTCAATTTGAAAATAAAATTGGCATAGGCATACCCCATTTTTCTCAAATCCATGCCTTTCTAAGCAAAAGAAATCAGCATCAGCACGCATTGGCCAACCCAACCGGAAACAATCTACCGACCTACAATGAGAGAAACTCACTTGTTACAACATACACACAATGATGAAATTTATGAATGCAGAAGAGGAATTGTCTAATACCAAAAGTATTCATTTAAATCATCATAATTCCTCCACTGAGAATGTTTTGACCTTTCTCTTTGGCTCCTTGCAGCCTCCTGAAGACGAAATCAACTTGATACAAAAAGCAAAGGAAAAACTGAAACAGAAAACTGAAAAAGATAAATTCATGAAATACCTGGGCTATCACTTTATAAATCGGAGTTACAACTTTTGTCAAGAAAGCCTCCTCCTCTCCTCCATAAGCAGGCTTCACATTTTCGCCTGTCATTGGACTGACATTACCAGCCAGCATACCATAGAGCTCAAAGGCCATCTAGCAAAGGGAAACCAGTAAAGATAGATACAATCAGGTCTAGAAAGTAACATAGTCAAAAAATAATAATAGCTGCAGTCACCAAATAATTGCACATGTATCATGTAAAATAGCTGCAGCATGGTGGAAAAGCATAAATTGGTTGCAGCAGTAGATGAAGTTCAAGTAACCATTTATATAAGATCTGATTGGTGGTAAGCATGTAGTTAATGTACAAATTAAACCAGCCCATTAGCAAATACAACATGTCTCAAAGGAAATAGCACGCACAGTTGAACTCAGAAAGGTAGCAAGCAATAAGAGAAAGTTTAAGTGGACTCACAGCTAAGGTATAGGTGATAACCATTTATTACCATATTGAAGTGTTTCTTAAATAAAACAAAACTTAAAGAAAATGCATAGAAAATTGAGTGAATAATCACATCAATAGTCTTAACAATGGTCAAAAAGTAAGCAATATATAATCCATAAGAGAAAGACAAGACATGAAGAAGTATACAAGAACACAGCATTAATTCAAGTTAATATGTCATCCTATCTCCAATGGTACCAAAGATGTAAGCATCCAAAAGCATACATGGTGATATATATAGCAAAGGCACTCTGGCATGAATCTTAAGTTTGCAGCTTCCCCCCAAATAAGAAGGTAAAGTCCCATGTATAATAATTTACGCTGTTGCACTTCCTGCTGTATAGTTGGCAACCTACAAAGTCAAAGCATGATCAAAGGAAATGAATAAGCTCAAAGAAACAACAGTTACGAGCCTAAGTTGTACACTGTAAACAGTGAAATATGACACCAAATTATAGGCAATATAGTTTGAAGTTGCTAATCCTCTACGTCACTTTATAAATGTGACATCTTTGAGATTGAAAATATTAATATAATAACAGTCAAGTCACGAGGCGTCAACAACCAAGCTTTGCCTCTTTACAATCTTCACTTTAATATCCATCTGCGGCCTTGATGATAATCAGGGATATCCAAAAAGATCCAACAACTCAAGATATCTCTTTAGGAGCCTTACCAAAGACTACTTTTTCGATCCAAATACTTGCACCATTTTTTGTAATTCTTGAATAACTTTTTCATCACCTCATTCAAAGCACGCTCATCCAACTGCAAATGAAACACCGATAAAGACAGGATTGTTATTAGTTACATACATGAGGAAAGAAGCACAATAGCTGCATTTTTCTGGGGGTCAAATGGCTACTTACTTACCGAGCTTCCACAGAAATCACAATTTCAATAATTACCACTACCATTTTTTAATGTCGCACCTTTTCTTGTCAAACAAACATGCAAAAGTGATTTTCAGCTTCCTTTAACTCACTTTTCAGCAGTTTGGTTTCCCACTTGGCATTTCTTATAACAGAACAAAGCCTAAAGGAGCTTTCTTATAATAGAACAAATGTGAAAGGAGCTTTCTTATAATCAAACAAAGACAAAAGGAGCTTTCTTATAATAGAACAAATGTGAAAGGAGCTTTCTTATAATCAAACAAAGACAAAAGGAGCTTTCTTATAGTTTTTTTTTTTTCTAATTGAGATTCTAGTGTGTTTTACTATAGGTTCACAAAGATCCTCTTAAAAAACAATAACTTTCGCATTCACAATGAAATACTAAAGCTTTTCCTTGTTTCTTCCCTTGGGTGTAGAGAAGGTGGAAATAAAGAGCTTTAAAATAATTAGACTACTTTAGACACCATACAGCATATTAAAAAGTAAGTTACACAAGTGCATTAGCCATGACACAACTAAAGAATTAGGCCGCTGCCTCTTAGAATACTTCCAAATAGAAAATAAGCTAAGTAAGCCATTTAGTGAGAGAATAGCTGAAACTGGCCAACCTTAGGTTGTTGATCTGGCTTCGGAAATTGTCGTATATGTACATTTGCAAGTAGCATAATCAGATGCTCCCTTTGATTGGCGACATTATCTTTCTGCAAATCAATTAACAGCCAAAAGAAATAACACATTATTGGCAGCCCCAAGGCACAGAGCAAGTAATTAAGTCCAGCCGTTCAAAAATTTCCATTTCACCACAAGTAAAATTGGGGAGTGCACTCAAAACATACAAAAATAAGTAGCTAAAAAAACTATTCCACCTGAAAGCCAAACATAGCTTGAAGCCAGTCAAGGATATCCTCATCTTTCTTCTTTTTGTAGTCCTTGGGCCATGGAAGACCCCTAGTATTCCTAAGTGCATAGACAGCAGCTTGGATCTGGAAAATGGCAAAGTTAAAATTGTGATCACAATGAACGAAAGAAAAATGATACAGAGAAAATTAGTAGTTAACAGGCAAACCTCTGGATATTTCATAATTGCCTGATTAGCACTGTCGGGATCAAGAGGAAGAATATTATAAGGGACATAAATTTCAGTCTTCTCTGCAACCTTATCATGCGCTTCCAAAATCTGTGGGGTAAATAATTATTATCACATCAGTCACAACTAAACAAAATTTTAATATCCTTAAAATAGGTAAGCATAAACAAACACAACACGTATTTCACATAACAAATGAAGAAAAGGAATCATGTTCACCTCACGATCCACTTCCACAGCTTGTGTCTGATTAACAGCTTTCAAAACCTCAAAGAGAACATTAGCTGTTTGGTATGCTTTTGTGAGCTGTGCGCTGAGAATTTTCAGAAGTTTGATTATTGTATACTGACAAATGCAAAAACAAAATGAAGGACCAAAGGAACCCACAATCTAGAAGAATTTAAAGGATAAATTGCTCACCGATCAGCCTTGTCTGCAGCATTCTGCAAAGCCTGGATATACTTTTTGTAGTAATGCTGATAAAAGCTCTGCATTTCTCTTGCATCACTTTTTTTCACTCTTCCCATTAAGGTTGGATCATTCTCCTGAAAGAATAAAAAGAGTAACCATGCAACAGTAAAGAATACGTGCAGAGAAAGGAATACAGGTCACCAGCTAAGTGAAGCTTGTAAACAATTTCCTAGCATATACAACTGTACTAGACAAGCAGTTGAGTACCCATTACTTGTAAATACACAAGTTAGTCGTTCAAGTCAGTCAGCTTAAATGTTTGCCATTTCATGAGAAAATGCATGTCAAGTGTGCAAGTATATGTGGAGAAGAAGGGGCTGCTATTTCCAGATGGAATCCTGCATGAACTAATTAACCAGTAAAGTAAGACAAAATACTGCATAGTTTCTAAGCAAAAACATGGGAACTAAATAATCTATATCATATCTGCAAAACAACCATGCATCTCCTATTGAAACTTCAGAACTGCAGAGAGAATAGAATAAAGCCTTTATTATTTTTGAAACAAATTAACTCTACACAGCTTTACTGGAAACAAAAGGCAAATCCATAAAACGGACCCAAGCTAAGCTTTATTCAGCATAAACAAATCATCTTACAAGTCCAACGACATCAGCAAACATGCGCAATCATAATCATACATACAGTCTAGTTACAGACCATAACCACTTTTAGAAAACATATACTGCACATCCAACTCCAAAAGCACATTGACATTAAAAGCTCAAGATACAAGAAAACAGCTTAGACATCCCTACTGCATAAGATTTTAGTGAATAAAGAATATGGATGAGCCTAAAAAATTTCATCTTGAGCAGAAAAGCAGCAGATAAACTGAAGATGCATCAACTAGGTAGTATGGAACATCCATATCATAACTAAGAAAACCAAACATGATGCATTTGTATCATTGAGAGTAATTCATGTAAAGCTGAAACAAAATTTAGGAAAAAAATATTGTCAGATTGCAATTACGCAGGCAAAAACTTCCCAATTGAAAATAAAACAACCAGAAGCTGGTTTATTGGTTCTTACTCTCTCAAGCCGTTGCAAAAGTGCAGTTTTAAATTGACGAACACCACGTCCACTTGAAGTGGGATCCAACCTGTGAGCTTTCTCAAAAGCATAAAACCGGCCTACATTTTGATTCACAACATATGAATATTGACATGTATAACAAGGAAGCACATTGTTGAAAAGAGTGAAAGGATTGGCAAACTAAGACAAAAGAAGTCATGGGGATACAGCTTACTGTTCCTTAACTTTTTTATACTTCAACTAGTTTAACAAATGTTGAGATCCTATCTGCAATTTGATGCCTGAACTCCTTTTAGTAAGTAAGAGGTGGTTGGGTTAACTTCTTTCCATGGTTTTAAAACTTCAGCAAACTCCAAGTTTTGTTGCTTAATTACAAGCATTAAATACTTTGTTTAAAATTGAACCCAGGGAACAAAACCTGTTGAACATTTTGTTTCAGATTTCACGTGAGAAGTTGGAATTACTTTTAGATCAAAGCTTTCAATTTGGTTCAGCATACAACAATATACTCAACCTGGAATAGATTATCTAAAGCTCATACATCCTCTGATCCTCAACTCATACTCAAGATGGCAGCAGATTATCCTTCAGTTAAGGCACCCCAATGATCAAGAGAGTTGGCTTAAATCCAGGTTGGCTTGGTTTCACCTTAAGCAGATATTTAACCACAAAGGGGTGAATAATCTCAAAAGTTCACAAGGAATTATTTCATGATGTCATACGGTTTGAAAGCTACCCGGCACATACACAAATTTCCAAAATCAAGTTACAGCCACACTTCGGAAACATGCTGTCTTCTAAACGATGAACTTTTGAAAACTAATCCACTTATTTTTGCTGTTTTCTATGTGCAATTGTTGTCTAACAACTTTCTAGGAGTCCTAACTTAAGCTGCAAAATTTCATCAAGTCCTTAACACAGTTACTTTTCTATGCATGGAACGAACTGATCTAGTCAACCTAGTATTCAATGTCAGTCTTGAAACTTTACCTTCACTGTATATGGTCTTGCACATAGCTATGTGACTTTTACTTTACCAAAGTTAGTCATTCAGAAGCTTCATTCATGCTTGAGGTGCACCTTCCACCTCCCAATACAAGTACAAACCTATCTTGTTACACCATCATTCTTCTCTTACCTCAGCACTATACTTCATTGGCACCACCCCACACCCCCGTTAACTCAAGCAATATGCCTTATAAGAAAAATATTTCACGTCCACCTAACACCGCTAAAAAACTAAAACCCAATTGGAACATAAATTGTAAACTAATATCTTCCTTCATCAGAAGAATCACTTAGGTTGATTGACCAATAAAGGAATCTAAAACACAATTACAGAACCATTCGCTACCATAAAAATGTCTCAAATTTGTTAACATAAAACTGAGCAACACGATTTCAATTCTCTCGAGTACCAACTTTTTGGCTTCTTTTTGCTAACTAAATAATCCAAATTACATACTAAATATTCGATAATGAGGCAGTCCAAGTATCAACTTATCGGCATTATCAAGAATTAAAGATCACATTTCCAGGAGCAAAAATAAAGCATGAAAAGGCAGTTTTTTAACTTTGCTTTCGAGCAGAAAAATGTGGTAAAAAAAAAAGGAAAAAAATTGTGAACTTGTATCAGTAGTTGAAAGGCGTACAAAGATAAGCCACGCGGGGGTTGCTAGGCTCGACTTCATTTGCAACACGAAGAATGGGAGCGATCTCCACCAACGATGACGGCACCACTTCACTATCAAATACAGTTTCTCCGAGATTCCCCACCGTTTGAGTCCGCGATAGCCGCCGTTGCAGTGGCGGCTGCTGCGTCGACGAGCCCCCTCTCGACGACATCGTTTAAGTCCTCCTTACTCACCCCTTACTACCACTACAACTCTACTAATTCCCCAGCAGCTTGAGCAAGCCTCAAAAAATATCAAAAATAAAAACAAAACAGCAAACGAAAAAAAAAAAAAAAAAAAGCTGCCTTAACTTCTCTCCTTTATAAATATCTAAGCAAACCTGCACAGAAAACCAGAACAACCAAAATTACAAATTGTCATGAGCTCATCCGCATTTCCCGAAAAAACAAAATGAAACTAAATAAACAGATCATATTTAAAAAAAAATGGAAAACAAAATTACAAGCTCATCAGCAATTACAAAAAAAGTAGAAAAAAATTAAAAACAGGGGGAGAAGAAGATATTAACTAGCATATACTCTGATGACTGATGTGACTTAGTTAAAATTACAAGCTCATCAAAAATTACAAAAAGTAGAAACCAAAAAAAAAAGACAGGAGAAGATATTACCAAGTACATACTTAGTTAAAATTCAAAATGTCTGAAATAAATGAGATCAGAACAGGAAAACCAGAACAACCAAAATCACAAATTGTTTTTAGCTCTTCCGCACTTACCAAAAATAAAATAAACAGAACATATTTAAAAAAAAAAAAGGAAAACAAAATTACAAGATCATCAGCATTTACAAAAAAGTTAAAAAAAAAAAAAAAGAAACAGAGAGAGAAGATATTAACTAGTATACACTGCTGACTGATGTGATTTAGTTAAAATTCAAAATGCTGGAAGTAAAATGAGATCAGAACTGCAAAAATGACTTGCGATTGAGATGTCTGATTTGTTTTCCTACTTTTTTTTGTTTTACCTCTTTTCCTTCTCAGAAAAGATGCATTTGCAGTTGACAGGGAGACAGTAAGGGAGGAATGTTGGGAGTAGAAACCCTAGAGATGGGAGAATGTGGGAGAGAGGGAAAGTGGAGGAAAGGGGAAAGGTGGGGGAAATGGTACTCTGTGGGTTGTGGTGAGTGGGTAGGGGAGTGAGGGTGCTGCTACTTTAAGCTACTTAGGAGGAAAGCAAGCGAAATGAGGGAGCGAGAGAGAGAGAGGGGATGGAGCCAACGGCAACCAAAAAAAGGTGAAGTAAAAACTTTGGAGTTTTGTGTGCCTGTGTCGGGTTTGGGTAGGAGAGTGACCCTGAGATTTGTTGGTACTACGAATTTGCCATTCCATGAGAAAAAGGACGTAGCCTCTTGTTTCTAGACACTAGACACAAGTACCATTTTTCCAACTCTTGCTGGCGATTTTATTTTTTACGCATTTTTAATTAACTTTTCGTTTTATGTTTATAGAATGCGTCGTAGTGTTATGATAAAAAGGTTTTAAATGATTTTCAATTGAGACATAAGTTTCTATTGGTCCGTAGGAAGAGGGAAATAAGTTTCTATTGGTTGGTAGGAAAATAAGAAATATGGAAGCAATTAGTAATACAGCAATTTGGAGAGTTAAAAGTGTTGTGAAATATTTTGGATAAGTAATCCATTTTTTGAGCACCTAATGTTATTTAGTAAATGTTATCTTTGGCTCAAACAAATGCTAAATTAAAATAAATTTTTTAAATTGGTATAGCTAGTATGTGGTTTGATGTACAAAATACTTAGTAATTTTACATTTGTGAAGTATTGGGCAAAAAAAAACATGAATTTTTTAACGAGATTGGATTTAAGAATATGTTGAAATAAAGTAAAACACAAAGTGTTGGAATTATAAATATATAAAATTAAATTTTAATTTAAAAGTATTTACTTTGTTTTAGCAAGGTATCATGAGCAATTTAAATTATGTCAAACAAGAATTTAGAATTTCGATGATTTAATATACAACTATTTTTTACGATATCTGATGATATATTTCTCTTATCTGAATTATTTATTAATATTTATTCAGACTATTTTATTTCTTATCTAACTTAATAGTATGGCATTAAATATAAAATAACATGTCATCTAATACATTGTAAGGTACTTTAGAAAGTTATCTGAAAATTAATAAGAGCTTATTTAATTGATTTGATAGTGAGATGATTAAAATTTAAAAAAAAAGAAAAAAAAGTATCATGTGCAAGAGCTGTACATCACTAGTGTCAAATCGGGGGTAATAGGGTGAATTTAGCTCAGGTACCAACCAGTGGCTGTTCAGGTAAAAACCGGCAAAATCGTGGGCACATCTCCTCGAGTTCCCGGCATTCAAAAAAGTAGATTGGTTAAATTCCAAATGCAGCAAAACCGTAAATTTCCTAGCCGTTTCAAAAAGAACGAAAAGACTATTTTACCCTCACATACTCAATTGATAGCAGCAATTTCTTTTAACCTTCAAGAATTCTCGTCAACTTCAGGGTCATGTTCTGTAATTCACGGATTCCAACGCGCCCAATTCTAACCTTCTCTGATTGGTCCTTTTCAAAATTTATTTTTGTCTTCACGATTGACTAATTACTTCTACTAATACAATTTTTTTTTTTATCTTTTTACCGTGGGGCAATGTAATTAGATAAGTATTAATGAGTATTAAGTGGGTAATTATGATATTAAACTAACTTTTAAAAGTACTAGGATAGAAACATGAGAAACATGGGATGTTGGTCGGTTTCTTTCCTTCCTTTTTTATTTTTTATTTTTTTATTCCACCAAATACATATTATCTTTTCTAAAGTTTCTTTTTTTTTCCCTTTTTTGTTGAATTTTCTTTAAACTTTTTTGATCTTTATCTATAGTGGGACCTATTTGGGAATGGTTGGGTACAACTATCTGCTGCTTTTGGAGTTTGGACTACTGTCAACAAGAAAAGGATCTGCCGTCTTAAGAATGGGAAGATTTACCGGGAGTCTGAACTTGGGGACTTGAATGTAAGGGTTACAGCCTAGACTTTCTCGATATTTTAATCTAGTCTAGGTAGAATTGGAAAAAAAATATTATGCCTTATTTGTATTGCCATTTTTTCTCGAAAAATTCTTACATTTTATCTTAACATATTTTTTAATTATTTTTTATCTTACATACATCAAATTATTACAGTATATTTTTCTACGAAAACTCCAAAAAATAGTAATTTTATTATTATATGATGAATTTTGGTTTAGAAAAAATTTTAAAACTAGCATTTTGTATGTGGCATTGTCATATTATTAAAAGGAAAGTTCAAACATATAAGTTAGTTCTTAAGGTAAGATTGAAAGAGGAAGTGTACTTTGTAGATTCTATTGTGTTTTTATTACTATTGTTGTTTTTTTCTCTAATTACCATAGAAGTGAAGTGAGAATTATGTTTATTGATTATAGAGAGTAAGTTTAAAGTGAAAACAAACTTCAAATCAAAATATTTGTCTTTTAAATGATGAAGTTCCAAACTTTTTTCGATATGTTTTTTTTTCTATTTTTCTTTCATTAAATGATATAAAGATTATTTGTATATTTTAGACAAACATATCACATAACATGGATGAATTTTATACTAATTGTTGAGCAGTAACTCTTTGCTCTAATGATTTTTGTAAGTGGATTTTTAAGTTGGACATTAATTTTGATGATGGATATGATTTAACAATATCAAGGAGCAAGTTGAAACAACAAACAGTTTTAACCTTCGTTTATTTGTTAACTAAATAATTACTTAATTTGAAAAAAAGGCTTAAAATAAGGGCTTTTATGCCCACTCTCTTTCCTTTTCACGTAATACGTAGAGGTGTAGATTTCTATTTCAATTGCATAGTAGATTTCTATAAAGCTTGCAACCTAATAAAGAAAACTTACTCTTGAAGCAAGTAATCAAACAACACTCCAAAACAAAAAAGATGTGTTTTTTTGAACGAAGAAAGTTTAATGTAGGTAAGGATATTGATTTAGGGTCTGTTTGATAACATAAAATGTGCTGAAACTAAACCTTTTCAGACATTCAGATGTTTTGAATGTTTGATAAATGAAAATCTATCTACTGAACTTGTTAAGTAGTGCTGAACTTGTGTGTATTTTTTTCAGCACAAGAATCCTAACTGAATGCTTAATTCTGATAAGAATCAATAGAATTATTTCAACTACCTTATCTTATCTACCAAATCTACCCTTTTTTGTTAATTATGTTCAAAATTCTTATCTAATTAAACAACCCGATTTTTTCTATCTAATGGTTTTCAGTTTCTCTTTTCTCCCTTTTTAATGACTTTCACATCTTCTCTGTACTCCTCATATAATATATTTTATTTTTTATGTTAATTTGATTTAAAAATAAATATTATCATTTCCATACCTAACTATTTTAAACTAATTAAATCATAGGTTCTATTTCTTTTTTGAATGAAAAGATATAAGGGCAAAATTGTCAAATTAAACTTATTAAGCATTCAGTTATAAAAATTTATCAAACGGTATAAATAGGTTTAGCATTAAAATTCAGACATTCATATATTTCTTTTCAGTGTTTAAAATTCAGCAAATTAATTGTTTCAGTATTCAGATTTCAGAATTCAGACTTCAGAATTCAAATTCAGTTTTATCAAACGGAACCTAAGGCCATTAGTGTAGGATATAAGTTCTAATTCAACCATTGAGCCTTTAATTTGGTTTTAAGCCATAATTACCCAACTAGTCGAAAATTAAGCATGCCAACTCAATGGCAGGGAATAACATCACTATCAAGAGCATGAATTTTGTTACACAAGTTAGGCAGCTACTTTATCACTATGACGGTCTGTAACCAATCTGAACATAATTTGTTCATAGATTTTGAAATAGCGTACTCCATCATTGTTGATAAAGTACTAAAAATGCAGTGTCTTTGTTCGATAAATTAAATTTTCTTGATAACTAGTGTGAAAAATTACACAAGGCATTTGAAACAAAATTTTCCTAATAAGTAGTATGATAAAATTATGAAGGCATTTAAAAACAAAGTTGAATATTGCTTTTGTCCATACTTAGATATAGAGATAGCGAGGTGGTAAAGATTTATTAACAGTCCATTCACCATTTATAGCAAGCAAATTTTTTGTTACAGTGAAAACTTAATTATAAGATACTGCCAATTGGTTTTAGCACCCAACTTAATCCATAGAACCTAACTTATTATAATAGAACTAACTTATCCTTCATCCAATTGACTTAACTTGCCAATTGCTACTTCTAATCCTTATTTGTCTTTACAAGATTGCTTAGTATCATTTTAGATTCACCAAATATGTTTCTTTCTTTGCCTTAGTTTACATATTACTATCATAAGATAAAGGAAGGTTGGGTTGATATAACGGTAAAGATTAATGAATTAGATCATGTTTAACATTCTCTAAAATCTTATTTGAGTTGCTAACTTTGTATTGCACAATCAAAAACTTGTACATAAAGAGATTTAATCAATTTATTACAAGAGTTGTAAGCTAAAAGTGATTTATCATGTATTCATGTATGGAATTATGCATGCAATTATGCTATATCAAAATGGAAAAGAGAATTCATAAAATAACATGACCTCCAAAGCATGTGAAACCAAGTTTTAGGTAATTGACACAAATTCACTTAGTTTTGAATACGATTAGTACACATTTTAATAGGGTTGTACAAACAAGTGGTGAAATTCTCTCTATCTAGGACTCATATTCAAAACCTATTTTAAGTTACATCTAATCATAAACCAATTCTCATCCATACTAAAGATCATGATAGAGACTCATTCAAACACAAAAGAAGAGGTAGGTCCCATTTTGAAACCATATGGATTAAATCTTTTAGGTGCGAATATGTGATTTAATTTGGATGGAATTGTGAGACAAATGTTATGAAGAAGTTAAAGGGTTGCAAACTTGGTTTGCTAAAATAGAGTAAGTCATCCTTCGAGAACATTAAGAAGGAAGGGATAGAATTAAGGGTAGAATATTTATAGACAACTTCAGTAATAGATTTCAATAGCTACCACCAGAGTAAATATAGTAGGCTGAGGCAAATTTTAAAGAACTCATGGATTAGGATGACTTGTTATGGAATCAATGAAGTAAGTGTCACTAGTATAGGTTTGAAGACTGATATTCGACCTACTTTCATGCCTATGCTAGCAAGAGACTTGAGACAAATAATATTAAAGAGTTAAAAAGTCGGGAAGGCAAATAGTATACTTTAAAAAAGGAGTTAGGAGATATTATTGTGGATCACCATAGGAAGCTGTTTGCCTCCTCTACCACATAAGATGAAAATATTCATCTACTTTTAGAAAGAGCATTAGTCAAAGTAACCACATTGATGAATAAGCAATTGCTTAAGAGCCACTCTCCTCGAGAGTTCACAAAAACCCTCTCACTAATGCATTCTTATAAATCCCCAAACCTTGATGGTTAATTTTATTTTCTTTCATAAATATTGGTATATCATAGGTCCTAATGTCATCAATGGAGTCCTATTCTTTTCCAAATAAACATGTAATCCTTGACAATATGAATTTTATAATTCTCAAGTGTAAAATTCCTAAGCTGATTACTCATTTTAGACCTATTAGGTTATGCATTATCATAAATAAATTAGTTTCAAAATTTCATTGCCAATAGAATTTGAAAAATTCTAACCTATATTGTTATTGAATACTAGTTAGTTTTTATTCTAAAAAGACACATATTTGACAATGTTTTAATTTTCTGTGAGTTTCAGCGTTACCTTAAAACTAAAACTTGGGGTAAGGAGGGCTTATTTTCTCTTAAATTAGATACAAGCAAGGCTTTTGATTAGATTGAGTGGAATTCTATTATTAGAGCCATCAAGAGTCATGATTTCCGGTGCTATCACTTAGGCACATTAGAAAAAAGAAGACTTTATTGCTACCTCGACTGTTGTTTTATTAAAAGATAGGCTAATATCATTGTAACTTGTTTCATTTTGTGCTATGTCAATAGTTTGCTCAAATTTTAAAAATTATAAAACAAGTGGTAAAGAGAGTTAAAGATTTCTTTGCTGCTTCTTCTATAATGGAAATGCAAATGGGACTGGATTAGGTTTTGGACCAAATAATATAAGAATAAATTATGGGTTGGACTGTAAATTTTTGCACATGAGACTTGCTGCTTGCTATCAAATTAAAATAAATTTCTGTTCACATATATTTATTTTGTCACATTATATATATAGACACACACACACACACACATACATGCATATACACACACACATCTATGCATATACATATACATACGTACACATATACATGTCCGTTGTTTTTTCCAAAGCTCTTACTCTATTCCTTTCCACTATCTCACTGGCCTCTTGGTTTTATCCGGTGCTAGCTCTTAAAGGTATCTCTACTCACCCAAGTCGGAAACTTCCTACCCCCCTTACAAGGACCCTTTTGTCCAATAATTAAAAAAGAATACTTACTACTTGCCTTGTTGCCTAATGACCTACTTAAGAAAGGATAAAGAACCAAGCCTCGATAAGGACTCAAGTGAGTTTTACTACGACCAAGAATAAATTTTACTTTATATTTTACAAATCAAAATTTGACTACGTTTTTTTTTATGTTATCAGATATTATTTCTCACCAACGTACACTTTCTGTTGCCTATAAATAGAAGTTGTGCTCTCACTTTAGAGATACACCAATAGTTGACAGTAGAGACCTTCCTGCCAGTTTTCTTGCTCTACTTCTCTTCTTTTTCTTTTTTCCCTCTTTGCTAGATTTAACCTACGCTTGCTAAAGTTCTGATCCTTCTTGTTATAAATAAGAAAAAGACTTGTTTAATTTTGGGGAAACATTTTAACCTCACGAAATAGTTTTTTAGGATAGTATTATTAAGCATGACTCAAGTTACATTTTATTAGTTCAGTTAACATTGTTTTTGGTTATTTCTGACTACAATCTAAGAAATTATGGCCTCTGGCAATGTTAACACCTCACAAGTTGCATCTGACTCAGTTGTTGTCACGCTACCTTTGGCAAGACCTTTTCCAGATGTCTCCAAAATTAAAGTTTTTGTCATTGAAAACTTCAAAAGGTGACAAGGACGTATGTACTCTGTACTGGATGTTCATGGAGTGGCCTACGCACTGACCGAAGCACAACCAATTGCAACTATGAATGTCAAGATGCAAGAATCTTGGCAATATGCGAATAAGGTATGTCGGTATACTATTTTACAAAAGGTATGTCGGTATACTATTTTACAAACACTTTCAAATGAATTATTTGATGTGTACTATAACTGCAACGAAACTAAGACAATTTGGGAAGTCTTGATAATAAAATTCACCGCTGAAGGCGCCACCAAACAAAATTCATTGTGAGAAAATACAACCAATGACAGATGATAGAAGACAAAAAATGAAAGTACAAACACGGAGTACCAAATGCTACTCGAGGACCTAAAAAATGAAGACATAAATTTGCTTGAAAATTTTGCTACTAGCATGCTAATTAAAAAGTTGCCCGAGTCGTGAGCTGACTACAAAAATAGCCTGAAACACAAATAGAAAAATTACACCATTGGTGAGCTCGTGAAACATATTCTGATTGAAAACTCTAGCAGGAAGGAGTTAAGGATTGTCAAAAGTAAGGAGATGACTTTCAAAACTAATCTGGTTCAAAATAACAATAAAAGGTACGCCAATAAATCCCAAAATTACAACTCCAATAATCCGAACTTTAAGAAGAAGAAAGGCATTTACTATGTTTGTGAAAAATCAGGACATCATGATACTCAATACAGGCATAAAAAGAAAGATAACAAAACAAATGGCAATCGTCCTAAGGTTAATTTAACCGAAGGAGATGATATAATTGCTGCAGTCATATCTCAAGTCAACATTGCCATCGATATGAAAGAGTGGGTAGTAGACTTTGGGGCTACTACCCACATATGTGCAAATCAAGAAGTATTTTCCTCCTATACTCCAATAGGGGATGACGAAGAGGTGGTCTACCTTGCAAACTCACGAATTGCTAAAGTTGTAGGTAAGGACAAAGTTCTCTTGAAACTCATTTCAGGAAAAACTTTGTCTCTCAATGATGTATTGCATGTGCCGAATATTCGGGCAAATCTGATTTCTGTAGCATTTTTAGGAAAAGTTAGGGTGAAAGTGGCATTTGAATTTATAAAGATTGTAATGACCAAAAAGAATGTATTTGTGGGCAAGGTCTATTATAATCAGGGACTCGTTGTACTCACCGTTTCAAATGTGATCAATGAAAATGCATTTTCTTCTACTTATATTATTGATTCAATTTCTTTATGGCATGCTAGATTAGGACATGTTAATGTTAGTTACATAAAGAAAATGCAATCACTTGGATTACTTTCTAGTATTAATAATAATGACATGAAAAAATATGAATATGTCCAGAAACTAAAATAATCAAGAAAAATTGTATAATTGTTTAAAGAGAAACTGAATTATTAAATCTAATTCACACAGATTTAAGTGATTTAAAATAAACTATGACTAGAGGAGGAAAAAAATATTATGTTACTTTTATAGATGATTATTCTAGATATACTAAACTTTATTTACTTAGAAATAAAGATGATACTCATAATAACTTTTTATCTTATAAGTCTGAGATAGAAAATCAACTTAATAAGAAGATAAAAAGAATTAGATCAGATAGAGGAGGTGAATATTTAATTTTAGATAAGTTTTTCGAACATGAAGGCATGATACATAAAACAACGCCTCTTGATTCACCAGAATCTAATGGAGTAGTTGAAAGAAAAATAGGACACTAAAAGAAATGATGAAATCTATGTTAGTTAGTTCTCATGTTTCAGATAATTTGTGGGAAGAAATATTATCTGCATGTCATCTACAAAATAGAATTCCACATAAAAAGATTGGCAAAACACCTTATAAATTATGAAAAAAATTATAAACCAAATTTATAATATTTAAAAGTATGGGGGTGTCTTGCTAATGTGTTATTACCTGAATGTAAGAAAAGAATATTAGGTTCTAAAACTTCTGATTGTATGTTTATTGGATATGCTGAATATAGTACTGCATATAGATTTCTTGTTTTAAGAAGTGATGTACTTGATTATAATACAATTATTGAGACAAAAAATGCTGAGTTTTTTGAACATATTTTTCATTGTCCAATAAAATTTTTCATGCACCTGTTGAAAGAAATAAAGAAATAACCTCTAATGAGGAATTAAGAAAGAGTAAAAGACCGAGAAAAGAATTTTCTTATAGGAATGATTTTCAAATCTTTCTTATTTACAATAATCCTTTAACTTATTCTGATGCAATTTCTTTTTCTGATTTCAAGTTTTGAAAAGAAGCTATTAAATCTGAAATTGATTCTATTTTGAAAAATAAAACATGGACTTTGATAGATTTGCCTCCTGGTGCAAAACCTATTGGTTGCAAATAGATTTTTAAAAGAAAATATAATTCTGATGGTTCTATAAAAAAAATACAAAACTCGTTTAGTAGTAAAAGGATATTCTCAGAAACAAAATATTGACTATTTTGACACATTTGCACCAATAACAAGAATTTCTTCTATTCGTGTTTTATTTGCCTTAACTTCTATCCACAAAGTTGTTGTTTATCAAATGGATATTAAAACAATTTTTTTAAATGGTGCTTTAGAAGAAGAAATTTATATATTTCAACCTGAAAGATATGTTGAATTTGGACAAAAAAATAAAGTATGTAAATTAATTAAATCTCTTTATGGTCTAAAATAAACTCTTAAATAGTGGTATGAGAAATTTGATCAAGTATTGATCAAAGACGATTTTTTGTCTGTAGAAATGGATAAATGTATACATACTAAAGCTGTGATAATCAATATGTGATAATTAGCCTACATGTGGATGACATGTTTATATTTGGTACAAGTATAGATATTGTCAATAGTACTAAATATTTCTTATCCTCTAAATTTGATATGAAAGATTTGGGTAAAGTTAAAATGATAGTAGGTGTTAAAATAAAAAAGAGAGATGATGGTATAATGTTGTCATAAGAACATTATACAGAAAGACTTCTTAGGAAGTTTAAAAATTATGATGTGACACCTGTAAGTACTCATTATGATGCTAACACTCAATTAAAGAAAAATAATGGTGACCCAATTGCTCAATCTAAATATGCTCACATTATTGGGAGTCTGATGCATTTGATGAATTTTACAAGACTTGACATAGTTTATACTGTGTGTCAACTAAGCAAGTATACTCACAATCCTAATAGTGAGTATTGGTTTACATTAGTCAGACTAATGAAATATTTCTCACTGTATTAGAGGGGTACAATGATGCTAATTGGATCTCGAATTCAAATGAGACAAAATCTACTAGTGGTTATGTATTCACCCTTGGTGGTGGTGCAGTAGCATGGAAGTCAGCTAGACAGACAATCATTGCAAGATCAACTATGGAATCAGAATTTATAACTCTGGAGTTGACTGGTTCTGAGACTAATTGGTTAAGAAACTTCTTAATCAGTATTCCTACGGCTAAGGATCTGTTGCCTCCTGTGTTCATATATTGTGATTGTCAAGCAGCAATTGTATTGCTAAAAATAAATCATATAATTGTAAAAGTCGACACATGAAACTAAGACATGATGTCGTAAAGCAGCTGCTTAAAGATGAAATTATTTCTATTGATTTTGTGAAGTCATAATTGAATTTGGCCGATCCTCTGACTAAACTTGTAGGAAAAAAATTAATTTTTCAAACTACAAGTGAAATGGGACTAAAGCCAACAAGTTGTCAATAGAGACAATAATCCAATCTATGTGATTGGTGATCCCATGAAATAGGTTCATATGGGTAATAACAAATCAATATTGACCGTAAAGTACTTCAAATTTAATTCCCCCCGGATATAAGTGTTTTGATTGATAATAATTGTGAGGGTGAGTTTAAAACTCTTAATGAGTTCATATCCCTTTAGGAAGGTGTATTGAAAACAATATACACTGGATAAATTCACCTATATGAGAGTGGAGTGATGCCGCTCCTATAAGATTTTTTGCTCGAATCTTTAGAACACTCATGAATAACCATGCAGGCGCACGGGCTACAAGTGCAAAATCGCGATAACAACAAGTTATGGGTTGTAGTATGATTGATAAAATCTCTATCATATATCAAAAGTTATTGGTTTATAGAAATTCATATTTCATATTTCATCAATAATTCTATAGATCATGTTTTGTCAATCTAAGTTTGGTTCATAGTCCAAAAGACACCAAACTGATTACATTTCACCCAAATAAATCCAGCAGACTATTTCTTTTGTTTTGACCAAAATCTTTTGAAATATGAAGGAGATTGTTGTAAATAAAAGGGATATTTCAAAAGATCTTATCCCATATCGAAAAACTAAAGGGACTTCTCAACATTTATAATGCGTAGTCTATTATTGGATTTGTGTTAAGTTGATAACTAGTATGGGTTCGCGCATATGAGATGAAAGTTGAGTTGGATCGTTTCAATACAAACTGACGGATTCCTCCCCTTCGGCGCGTGGGTTAAACGCAGTCCAAGTGAGTTTTACTGCGACCAAGAATAAATTTTATTTTATATTTTACAAATCAAAATTTGACTCTTTCTTGAGAAGATAAACTTTTTATTTCATTAGTTACAAAGGTCTGGTACGTTTTCATAATGTTCCCTTTTAACATTACTATCTGTGGTCTGGTACGTTTTCATAAGCCACGTTTTTTTATGTTATCAAATTTCTCATCAACATACACTTTCTACTGCCTATAAATAGCAGTTGTGCTCCCACTTTAGAGATACACAACAGCTGACAGTAGAGACCTTCCTGCCAACTTTCTTGCTCTACTTCTCTCCTTCTCCTTCTTTCCCTCTCTGTTAGATTTAACCAATGCTTGCTAAAGATATGATCATTCTTATTATAAACAAGAAGAAGGCTTGTTTAATCCTGAGAAAATATTTCAATCTTACGAAATAGTTTCTTAGGACAGTGTTATCAAACACGACTCAAGATACATTTTAATAGTTTAATTAACGTTATTTTTGGCTATTTCTAACTACAAAATATACATCCCTATGCTTTCATATAGTCATTATGAGTGTAAACTGCTAGTTTGTTTGGAGTAAGGAACTAGATTTGATAAGACTTCTAAATAAAAGAAGATAAGATGATGCAAGAAATGAAGTCAATATGCACTCCCAGCAATAATCTTAGCAAGAGAATATTTCAAGGCATATTACTCCTATCTATTCTATATAAAGAGAAGAAAACCAACAAGAAAAAGGGTCTAAGTCAGATAGTGTGACGTCCCCACTTCTTCCTAGGGCAAATCCAAGAGTATCGGCAGAACACCTGCCTAACTCTCGTCAGGGTTCAATACGAGACAAATTTAAATTTAACGATAATCAACCAATAATAAAAGTCAAGATAAAGAAAAGTCGCTTCCTTATATAACCATTCAAGTCTTACATCACAAGTCTTCAAAAGTACATCAATTTTTTTCAAAAATACAACCATCCAAAATTGGCTAAACCATTTATATCCAAATTCTATTCAAAAGGTAATTAAGTCGGCTTCTCCAAATTCTTTTCATTCCGAGCTCCTGTTAAGGAAAACAAACTAATGAAGTAAGCTAACGCTCAGTGAGGCCAAGAAGAGATGCAACAAATAAGTTCAAATAGCAATAACACTTGTACGAGAAATAGCCATAAAATTCATGTAATTTACAATTAACAATAAAACACAATCAATAAGGATACGGGAGCTCTCAGGAGCTAAATTCCCATTTGCTCTGCCAAGACTTAATCCAATACCTCCATGTGGTGACACTCCGTCAACCAGGCAGGTAGCGAGTCTGTAGAAACCCCACTTACTACCTCCATCCACCATTTCATCATCTCGGATCCGTAACTAAACATGCACGAAAGGGCGATACTACACGAGTATGCCAAGCAAGATCTCAAAATATCAACCTTTATAATATTCCATGGTTCATCAAACTTCTCGACTAAGCCCATGCCGGCTCGAGTTACAAGATTAGCCAATGAAATTTGGGCATCCCCAGGTGTACACGCACGATTTGCCAAGTTCACACAATTCAATTATTAAGTCACGTTCACGCACGTCAATTATTTAGTCAAGTAAAAGAGAACGAGTGCGATAAAATACACATTCGTCTCGATAAGTTTAAATCACTTAATTAACAAGAAACAATTCAAGTATTAAGCAACAAGTTACGCACTTGACACTCACTAATATCAAAAGCAAGTGAGCAAGAAATTCCTTTAAAATTCCTTGCCGATATTCCTTTCGAATCCCTCTTGAGTACTTGAAGAAATATTAACCAACCATCACTCACGGATGCCTAGGTCATCGATGTGAGGACTAGTATTTTAATTATTTTTATTTATTTATTTTATCGATTTATTCACTTATTTATTGGTTTACCCTAAAATGGCTATTTTTATGATTAATCACCCAAGAATTAGTTAGTTATACTATCGATACAAGAATTTCTTAGAAATTTCACTTTATCGCGCACAAGTCGAGAAATTCGCGTTTTGGCGTGCGCGACTAATTGGAAGATTTTATAAATTATTGTTAGACTATTAAGAGTGAATAATAATAGTGTTAAAGGAAGTGCATTAGAGATTTAGTGCACAGGTGAAACAAACCCGAGAGGAAACGGGTAAGAAATGCGCCCGCACGCGCACTATTGGAGAGTTGACTTTTGTACACAAAATCTGTAATTGTGATACTTGTATTTTGAGATTATTAATTTCTATTTGAAGATCTTTGGTAGTTTCTTTTTTCATTATGTTTATATTTGGATATTTATCTATTAATTTTGAGATACTAAAAGTTTAATAAAATAGATAAGCATAAATGCATGAATTAGCCAAATTGAAATAGAAACGTAATTCAAATAAAGTAATAAATTCAAAGTCTAAATATGCAGTCGTAGTGTGGCTCTGATACCACTTCTAATGTCATTGGTTAGAGAATTCAAAATTAAATGGTATATTCAGGAACCAAATTACTCAACATATACTCAACATATCAGAAATTCTCCACAGCAATTTGTATTAAACCTATATGAATATATCGATATCCTTTACTTAAATATTTTTGAATTGTACTATGATTTAATAATGGAATTGATTGATATTCTTCTTGAATAGATATCGTTTCTTCATGAGTTTTAACTGATAAAGCGGTTTTGAAATCTAAAGGGCCTATTCTATAAATATGTGCTATTAGATATTCATCTGCAAGGAAATGAATTTGAAAAACACACAAAGAATTTTGCAATAATATACAGAATATATTATAGACCTTTATCATCGCATTTAAATCCTAAATTTATAATGACCCCAACAATTAAGGAAGAGACAACTTTATTACAAGTAGATGCAGATAGACCTACAACATATACACCAAAAAGATTAAAATGGAATGAGATAACCATACCAAGTGAATTTGAAATAAAAAATCCACAAATAGCAAGAAATATTGAACAAACTACTGCAGAAGATATTATAGAAAAACCTGATGGAAATACTTTAATAAGATTCACTTCATTAAGAGAGAGACCTAGTACAAGTTATTCATGGTTACCAGCTAGACATTCAAACTATGAATCTACTGAAATAAATTTTCCAATAGAAAATACTTCAACTTTTAAATATAAAACTCCAGTTCCAGAAGTAATAAATCAAAATCAAAATCAAACAGATTACTCTCCCACACACTCACAAATGAGAGGAGAAATAAATGTTATAAGTAAACCTTATAAAATAAATCATAAATATCTACAAGAAGATTTTGAAGATGAAGAAAATACGGAAAAGAGAATTTGGTTCTTTCAATTAGAATCAGAATACAAGAACAAATTAATTATAGAAAGGAAAAATGAATTAGATAAACAAAAATTTGATTTCCCTTTCTTTACATGGCTAACATTTTATATGTCAAAATTAGGAATACATGATATATATAATACATCTCAAATAAATGTTCAAACTAATTTATATAAAAAATGGAAGTTAAAAGACGATCAAATTATAACCTCAATACATCCTCCATTACAAGAAGTAAAAATAAATATAGGACAAGGAGAAGTAATAGCCTCACCTTTTAAAAAGGGTAGGGAAGCTGAATCAAGTACAAATAATACACTAAATTTAGAAGATATTAAAAAAGTATACCAACAAAATAATTATACAAATCAAATTCTTCATACAATATCTCAACATATGGAAGTCTTAACGAGAATCAAATTCTTCATACAATATCAAATTCTTCATACAATATCTCAACGAGAATATACCAATTATTTGAGAGCTCAAAGGGATTCTCCCAAACTTCAAAACAAAGAAAAAGATATCCAATCCAGAGGATATCAATATTTTGCCCAAACCAGCTATGGCAGACAGAGTATTCCAGCTCATCAAATTCCTAAATATGACACCATATACATTCGAAAAAGCCCTTACGCTACTATCACTCCCCAAGAAAGAGCCTTTCTTATTCAAAGAGAGATTCAGAGAAATACCATTCGAATCAAAGTTATGAAAAGAATCGAGAGAAGTGAGGAATTTATTCAGTATCACAGAAAGTAAAATAAACAATTATCTGACCAACTTAAAGATATTGTTTATTAATATTGCAGGATTATGGATTCAAAAGCAGGAAATTCCAGGCCAAAGACTCCTCAAGATTATGAGATGAGTCTTACTCCTGTCACTCAAAACAGATTCCAACTTTTATCAGATTTTCCAGCATTGACTTACAGTCAAGCTGCTTGTACTCCAACTTCTTCTCAAATAAAACCTCTTCAACAGATTCCAAAGACCCCAGAAAAATCCAATGAAAATACTTATTTTACCAAGCCATTTACTCAACATATCACTTTAACCAAATTTCAAGAAATACCTTTATATTCTACACTCAATCAAATTACCCAAAGTATATGGGTCCATTACATACATTTGTTTGAATCATAGAAAGTAAAGAAGTTTTATATCTTTTGAGTCTAGTATCTCTTAAGGCTAGATATATGGGAGCATCCACTCCTAGATGGAATAAAGGTTTTACAGTAATTTGTATTAATCCTATATGAATATAGCGATATCCTTTACTTAAATATTTTTGAATTGTACTATGATTTAATAATTGTATGGTTTGATATTCTTCTTGAATAGATATTGTTTCTTCATGAGTTTTAACTGATAAAGCAGTTTTGAAATCTAAAGGGCCAATTCTATAAATGTGTTCAATTTTTTCTTCTGGGATTGTCCAATCTGAATTGTTTATAGGCATATGATATTCATGACTTTGTACTACATTATCTTGCTTTGAATTAGATCCTATTTTTAATTATCTAAGAAATGCAGCCATGCTTAATATTTAATTAAATTTTTACTTAGACGGGAACAACCGAGCACTATGCCTGGAACATCCTATCCTGGACTTACCAACGGTCTAACAAGGCATCAAGTCTTACCAACGTTTTCAGTAAAAGTTTAATAAAATATGTAACATAAATGCATGAAATAGCCAAGTCAAAATAGAAATTTAATTCAAATAAGGTAAATGTAAATGCAAAGTTTAAATATGCGTATGCACGTTAAACAGGTTGTGGCTCTGATACCACTTCTAACCCAGGTTTATGTATGATTGCATGTAATTGATTGAATAATTTTTTTGAGGGTCAGACCAGGTTCCTGAATGAAATCTAACTAATTCTTCTTTAATACAACTTGTATCAGCTCCACTATCTATTAGAGCTACTAATGTTTCTTTGAAATCTTCTACTGTAATAGTTACTAAAGCAAACCATTTTTGAAATGTTATTCTTTCTATAGTATTTAAGTATTGATCTTTTTGTAAATTTATATTTTACTTTTAAAATATTAGACACGAAAACTTAAAACTCATTATTGAAACAGAAGGTGAATCCATCTGATTAAACATATCGTCCTGAGTTACAATGAAATGCGACTTAATCCAACTGATATGTTATTCTTCCCAGTACAACTAAGTCAAATATGCCAAATAACAAACCAGAACCGTAATTGCAGGTTTACAAATTATACTATGCTGTAATCAGTACAACTCAGTCTAAACAGGTCCAAATGCAGAAATTCCAAAGGAATATGGTAGCTAGGACATCAAGCTACATTTCATCAGAAGACCTCAACACCCAAATCCAAAACAATTCCAGTCAAAACAACCCATTTCAGACGCAGTTCTAACATCCTGATGAACCCAGAACAACAATAGTAATTTCGGCTTATCTCATTCTACACTACTCCAATTGATCTGAAATTTTACAGGCACCTTTAAAACATCAATACCTACAACTTTCATGTTTTAAGCCAAGGCCAATTCGGCCTATATCTAGGACCAAAAATTTCGGACAGAATGTTCATCACAAAACCCTTACTTTTCAATTTTTGGTCCAAAACAGAAATTGGTTGCAATTAATCACTTGTTCCACCTCATAGAGTCCTTAAACATCATTTCCAATCATCATACATGACCCCATAATAATATCCATATGAAAACAGAAAAATCCCCAATAATTGTAAAACTTCACCAATTCAACCAAAATCAAGATTTAATCCATAAATTTGCATCTTATACAACCACCAATCATGAATTACGCATCATTAGAGGGAGGAGAGGGGTCCTTCTCAACTCACCTTAGTAACCAAAGAGATGGAGCAACCTTGCACTTAAATCTTCCAAATCACTTCACCAAGAACCTTAATCCTACCAAGAGAAGAGTTTTTATGGAGTAAAACTAAAATTAAACGGTTAAAAGTGAAGATTAAGCAAGTTTGGAGCAAAGAAATTGGAGAGCTTTTCTTCCCTTATTGCTTGAAGGTGGCCGGCCATATGAAGCTTAGAAATGAAGATATTTTGGTCAATTTTTGAAGTTATTATGGTAAATGGTAAAAGGTTGAATAGTAAGTCAAAGTCCAAGACTTAATCTTATGGTGACACTTGTCACCTTTTGGTTTAAAACTTATCTTTTTTTGTCTCTCCAATACAAATATCTTAACACCTTGTAAAATAATATCACTTAATACAAAATTCCAACAAGTTGTAAAAAACATATAATGCATTTACCGCACTAGCGGATCCCACGTCCAAAATACGCTTTTAATTTCTCAAAAACTAACCGATACTAGAAAAATCATTTTAAAACTATCTTTGCTCATAAACTTTATCTGAGGAATTTTTCTAATAAAGAAAATGTAGAAAAGGCGGGCGATTAAATAAAATAAACCCTAGAAAATTAGAAAATTTTCGGGTTCTCACACTCATAACTGTGTCACATAATGGTAACTCATAACTAGTTTTGGCATAAGGTAACCTGGCTTGCATTTTTGACCGTGTTATCTTCAAAACTGGACAAAGTTGCCTTCTTCAACATTGTAGCCCCTTAAGTCCTGAATATTTCTGTAAAGTTTCAAGTCAAACGGAGTAGTGTATTATGAGTTATAGACAGAACACTCAAGCCTGTTTGAGACATGTCAGAAACTACCTCACTGGGATATTAATGAGGTTATTAATCATTAGAACAAATAGGTGGTGCTTTCGATTTGGATGTTGAGGTCTTCTGATGAAATGTAGCCCTGTTTCTAAGCTTTCGAATGGCTTTGGAATTTCTGGATTTGGACTTGTGTAGATTTTGCTCTAATATCACAAGTGAATGAAGGAAGGAAACGAACTAGCAGACCGGCAAAGGTTTATGCTTTAGACAACCGACAAGTTCCGGACTCGTCTGAGGCAACTGAAGGTAAAATTTCGAGGACGAAATTTTTTTAAGGGGGAGAGAATGTGAGGACTCGCAAATTCCTTGTATTTTTCCTCAAAAATACCCTTTTATTTGGAAATTATTATTTATCAAAGCCCACTACCCAATTATTTCACAATAAGTGTAGATAAACCTAGAAAATAGGGTTTTACGCTTCGGTTTCAAGTTTGGAGCAAAATTAGGGTTTTCGCGATTTTCCGCCTGATGAATTTTCGGTACAGAGTAAGAATTAATTTGGGGATTAAAAGTGACTTTTAAGTGAGAAATAATATGTGACTAGTGGCAATGATAAGGTTAGTGAATTGGAAGTAAAAACCCTAGTACGTGAGTTTTTAAGAAAAACGGCGCGAACCGGCGGGTCCCGCGCACTACCGATTGAACGCACCGCTTGACCACCATTTTTCTTACCAAACAAATTTATTGAACTTGAGTAAAATATCTTCTCTCTTGGCAACAAGCTTGACCGAATGTGAGGCTAGGAAATAACAAGAGAAAGAGAAAAGAAAGAAAGGTGGTGGTGGTGACACTTGTCACCACCTCATGGCTTCTTAACCCAAGACTAATACCATCCATTTAACTCCAAAACTTAGCAAATTTCTTCTTCATTTTGTTGCTGCTGGCCGAGAGGAGCAAGGAGAAAAACAACAAGGGAAAACATTTCATTTCATCTTCAATCCAACAACTTAGTGAGAAAACAAACAAAATAAACCGATTAAACTTGTTCTTGAGTGATTAGTTAGTGACTTGTGGTGTGATTTTTGAAAGAGAAAGCTTGGGCTACTCTTAGTGACCTCTAGTCAAGGTAAGAAAGCTTATCTCTCTAAGTTTTGCTTTCAATTTTGTTAAATTAAGCTTGGCAACTTGATTTTGTGGTGGAATCATGGATGATTATCATGTTTTAGAAGTTTTTTCCTTTTTCTTTCATGAACTAGGGTTTGGGGAAATTCTGCTCAATTTGTTGTATGATGCCTATATGTTGCAATTGAGGTTTTATAAGGTGTTGTGGTAGTGATTAGACCAAGAAATTAAGGAAAGTTGCACTAGAAACTCAAAATTCCAGAATCTGGAAAATTTTTCCAACATTCTGTCCGAATTTGTATCTGTATGTTAGAGGCTGATTTGGCCTTAGGTCAAAGAAGAAAAGTTGTAGAGAATGGCATTTTATAGGTGCCTACAAACTTTCAACTCAATCGGAGCAACGTAGGACGTGAAAAGTCCAAAAGACCCTTACTATTTTAAGTATTTCCTAAGCAGTCCGTGTGATCAGTTAAGTCCAGTTTATCCCATTTTTTGACCAGGATCCATTCTGATTTAGCTCTTGGCCAAAACATGAAAGTTGTATTGTTCTGAATTAGCTTTCAAATGCCTCTAAGAACACCTGAATTGGACTTTTGTACACTGGGTTATGACCATTACAGTGTTCTACGTTTAAACAGCCGATGAATTGGTTTCTGGTTTAGTAATTTGAGAATTTGACCAAGTTATATTAGAAACTGGACTAAGTGACCTTCATGAACATTGTATCCCTGAGTCTTAGCTTCGAAACGGCATAGGTTGCGTCTTAATCCGATAAGCGTAGCCTCGGATAAGTTATTTCCGCATTCGCACGTCAAATCTGCCTTTTGCTAAATTGAATTTCTGCACTTGTTATTACTGTATTTCTTATTCTTATGATATTGTGAGCCTATGGAACGGCTCTTGACTTGAATTGCTTATGTGTGATGTTGGGTTGTGGTTGAGGAAAAATAATGAAGCCAAAATGGCTGGAAAATTAGGTAAACACAAAGGGCGTGCTGCCCAAATTTTCGCCCAAGGGCTAGGTTTCTATTTGAACTTGTATACTTTTGTTTGGCCAATACCATGACCGGTTTTCCATTTTAAAACATGATTTTTCATCCTTGGGTTCAAACAACCCTCTTCTTACTTGAAAGTCATCTTTACACGTTTTACTCCTAATTAGTCGGGTTTCCTTGTGTTCCTTAAATGTTTTGCTCGATAAACTGTAATATGTTCTCTTGTTCAACCTTAGGTTTCATTGGTGATTAAGGGTAATATCCGGAAGGATATTTTGCACGATATTTTACATTTCTAGGTGAGTGTTCCTTATTTGATTCTATGGCTTGTTGTTATCATTTGCTAATGTGTTAAGTGCTTTTAATGATTTCCAAAACGAGCTTCCTAGGCGAGTGTGTACTTTATCGCACTCGACCTAAATAACTGTGCAATTTTCAAGGATTTAATGATTGAAATGTTACTTGCGCATGAATGTAAGCCTTTTGGGCTGAACTGGCCATTGCCCCTTGTTACCGGTCGTCTCGAGCCAGAAGCGGACTCGGTCGGGCGATTAGGGACTTGGGTGAACGTTTGGTATACTCGAGTATTACCCTGTAGGTTGGTGGAGACTGGCCAACGGCCAGGACCGGGGTGAATGAATGAATGAATGAACGAACGATCGAACGAGGGTTATTGATAAACGAAAAATGCAGTTTCAAATGATTGGAGGAATAAGGGGAAATGTCAGGAGAACGAATGAACGAAATAACGAATTGCTCCTTGTGAGCCGTATCCTTTTAATGAATGTGTTACTATCGCTTTCCATAGTAAATGTTTCTTGAATTATTGATACTCCATGTTTAATGTATTGGATTAATTATCTGATTATGTGTTCGGAACCTCACTGGGCTTTTAGCTCATCCTTTTAGTTTTGTTTTCCTTACAGGGGAAGGCGAGCGAGGACGTGAGCTTGAGATAGACTAGCCAATCTAGTTTTGTTTCTTTTGTAGTGGTTCTCGCCTAGTGTTTGGCACGGGCTGGACGTATGAAGGATTGAGAACCCTTGTATATTTGATGTTTATATTCTCTTTTGGGTTGGCAATGTATATAAGTTCCGCTTTAAGTTTGGATCAATGCCCTATTTATTCTTGTGATTTATTTCAATTTTTAATTGAGGACTGTAGCGAACGACTGAGTCCCGGCGAGAGTTGGACAGGCGGCCCGCCGAACCCTCTGGTACGCCTTAGGGGGAGGTGGGGTCGTTACAAGTGGTATCAGAGCACTTAGTCCCTCATACTTTTTCACCACTTAGTCCAGGGTCACTCCACGTAGAAACCACGCGAAGCAGCTATAAGTTTTATCCCTCAATCGCTTAACTTTCAAGTCCAATCAAATCCCACAGTCCGGTATCCTAATCTTTAATTTAGGATACACTACAGAGATCTGAAGCCTAATGGCTTCTTAACCCATGTTAGAAGCTACTAATGATTAGTATATTAGATCAGAGGCATACCTAAAACAATTACGTGCTATTATAGACGTAGAAAATTGCGCAATCGGTTACCTTATGCCAATCTCTATTTTGATAAACTAGTTCGCCTATAATCATGAGGGCGAGGACCGTGCCTTAGAACGGTTCCAAAAGTTTGCACCTCCTAAGTTCATAGGAGGACCTAATCCTGATTTAGCAGAAACCTGGATGGACCGTATGCTCGATATATTTGCCGCGCTTAGGTATTCGGAAGAGCGGCAGATATCTTTTGCTGTTTTCCAATTTGAGGGGGCCGCTCGAGCCTGGTGGAATGTGATCAGAGCTAAGTGGGAGCGGGAACAGACCCCCTGGACCTGGATCAACTTTACACGAGAGTTTAATGAAAAATATTTACCACCCATCGTACAAGAGAAACGGGAAGATGATTTTATCCGCTTGCGTCAAGGGACCCTTAGTGTAGCGGAGTACGAGACCCAGTTCACAAAGCTCTCCCGTTCGTACGAGACCCTTAGGTTTATGGTGAGTTTTAGTCTGATAATGGTGGTCAAGCGCCGCGTTCAATCGGTAGTGCGCGGGACCTGCCGGTTCGCGCCGTTTTTCTTAAAAACTCACGTACTAGGGTTTTTACTTCCAATTCACTAACCTTATCATTGCCACTAGTCACATATTATTTCTCACTTAAAAGTCACTTTTAATCCCCAAATTAATTCTTACTCTGTACCGAAAATTCATCAGGCGGAAAATCGCGAAAACCCTAATTTTGCTCCAAACTTGAAACCGAAGCGTAAAACCCTATTTTCTAGGTTTATCTACACTTATTGTGAAATAATTGGGTAGTGGGCTTTGATAAATAATAATTTCCAAATAAAAGGGTATTTTTAAGGAAAAATACAAGGAATTTGCGAGTCCTCACATTCTCTCCCCCTTAAAAAAATTTCGTCCTCGAAATTTTACCTTCAGTTGCCTCAGACGAGTCCGGAACTTGTCGGTTGTCTAAAGCATAAACCTTTGCCGGTCCGCTAGTTCGTTTCCCTCCTTCATTCACTTGTGATTTAGCTCCATCCAGTTGCAGAGTATATCTCACTTAGTATCCTACAACTAATATATCATGACATAGGACCCTAGTGCTTGGCAATGATACCACAAGTTATCATTTTACCTGATACTAAGTTACTCATGTGGATTAACCCTATCATTTTACGTCTCCCGTCCATATATATGATCTTCTATATTTAATGTATAAACACCTGATACCCAATTCAGCGAGTAACTAGTAAAATCAGTAATCAAATCTGTTTAACAATAGTTCATTTCAATGATGTCGTAAATCAAATGATAAGTCTAGAAACAATTACAACGTTTACAAAACATTAAATATGGGTATCAATAATTCAAGAAACATTTACAATGGAAAGCGATAGTAACATTCATGAAAAGGATACGTTCGTTCTCCTGTCATTTCATTTCATTTTTGGTTTCATTCATGCATTCATTCACTCCGTCCCTGGCTTTTGGCCAGGCTCCACCAACCTACAAGGTAATACTCGAGTATACCGAAACGTTCACCCAAATTCCTAGTCGCCCGACCGAGTCCGCTTCTGGCTCGAGACGACCGGTAACAAGGGGCAATGGCCAGTTCAGCCCAAAAGGCTTACATTCATGCGCAAGTAGCATTTAATCATTAATCATTAATCATTTAAGATATTGTTTAATGTAGTACAAGGAAACCCGACTAATTAGGAGTAAAACGTGTAAAGATGACTTTCAAGTAAGAAGAGGGTTGTTTGAACCCAAGGATGAAAAATCATGTTTTAAAATGGAAAACCGGTCATGGTATTGGCCAAACAAAAGTATACAAGTTCAAATAGAAACCTAACCCTTGGGCGAAAATTTGGGCAGCATGCCCTTTGTGTTTACCTAATTTTCCAGCCATTTTGGCTTCATTATTTTTCCTCAACCACAACCCAAACATCACACATAAGCAATTCAAGTCAAGAGCCGTTCCAAAACTAATTTAATATACTACGTGATTTTATTAGGATTTTGACCAGGATCCATTCTGATTTAGCTCTTGGCCAAAACATGAAAGTTGTAGTATTCTGAATTAGCTTTCAAATGCCTCTAAGAACACCTGATACAATGTTGAAGAAGGAAACTTTGTCCAGTTTTGAAGATAACACGGTCAAAAATGCAAGACACATACCAGAATCGCAAAACAGGTTCACAAACCGTATCCTAGTACAAACATCATAACTCAGCCTACACAAGTCCAAATCCAGAAATTCCAAAGCCATTCGAAAGCTTAGAAACAGGGCTACATTTCATCAGAAGACCTCAACATCCAAATCGAAAGCAATTCCAGTCAAAACAGACGAGTTCAAACGCAGTTCGCACATTCTGATCAACCCAGAACAGCAACAGTAAAATCGACATATCTCACTCTACACTACTCCAAATGACATGAAATTTTACAGGCACCTCAAACACATCAATACCTACAACTTTCATGTTTTAAGCAAAGTCCAATTCGGCCTCTAACCCTATGATCCAAAACCGGACAGAATAAGGGGTGATAAAACCCTAACTTTCCACAATTTAATCCAAACCCAAAATTGGTTACAATTATCACTAATTCACACCTACTAGAGTCTTTTCCCCTCATTATCAACCATCATAGATGGCCACAACTACACATTCATATTAAACCAGAAAATTCCTCAAAAATATAAAAACTTCACCAAATCACTTCAAATCAAGAAATAAATCACAAATATCATCACTTTAGCCACTACTAAGCATAACTTAAGCTTAAATTTAGACTACAGATTTTAACCCAAAATCCCAGTACAACTAGTTTAACTGATAAATTATTGGAACTCTTTTGTTGCTAAATATAAGCTTAAATTATTAGAAAGCTCTGATACCAACTGTGACGACCCCACTTCTCCCAAGGGCGAACCCAAGGGTATCGGCGGGCCGCCTGCCTAGCTCGGGCCAGGACTCAAAACTTAAAGCTAATAAACTCTTTTAAGCCACAAGAACACGATTCATAATATATACAACCACCAAAAGTCTATTTACATCTTCAAAAGCATCAAGCCAAACCTCTCTAATATACTATAACAACAACCAGCAAAAGGTAGACCCTAAGGAGTGTCCTTATACAAACCATCAAAACAAAAACAAACATCCTAACTGTCCACCTATTACACACGAGACCTAACTATACTAACGGCAGAGACCCAAAGTTCCCCGCGTCGTCCCCTGCTAAGGAAAACAAAGAGAACGGGGTAAGCTAGAAGCTTAGTAAGTATTCAGGCCGCTCTTACGTGTTAGTTGCTTATGTGTTTCGATATACATGAAAAGGGTATCTAGGCGAGGGTGTACTTTATCGCACTCGACCTAAACCCGAATTTGTGCACATATTTGTACATGACATGTGTATGTGACTCATTTTGGAACCCAACCCCTTGAGCTAGTGGCTCGGGGTGACTTTTGAATAACTTTGTGAAGTTTGTGAGTTTGGGGCCCGATCTCGTGACCTAGACGGACTATTCGAGCCGGTTAGGGCTTGGTCGAAGTCAGTCCAACTTAGTCTGAGGTCACCAAGTTTGTGAATCCGGTTCACCAGAGTGTGGACCAAGTTTGTGACCCGAGCTTGTGACTCAAGCTCAAGTTTGTGATTTCGTTCGCCCGGGCAAGTTTGTGAGGTGACTGTCCAGTGAGGGTGATAAGGTGTCGGTGGGTGTACAAGTGAAGTTCTACGGACCATTATGTGTAATCGACGGAGCGTCGGCAGGAGATCATACATGGCGCATGAATTGGCTTTGGAGCCACCTGTATCCTTATTATGTGATGTTACTTTTCTGCTTTTGCTTTACTCCTACTGTGTAAATGTGGTTATGTGCAATTTACGTTTACCCTGTTATGTATGATTGCATGTAATTGATTGAAACTTGCAATATTCAGAAATTATAAGGACTTACAATGAAAGCTTTGAGTTGCACACGGAAGTCTTGCTCTTGAATCCTTTATTCAAACTTTGACAAACTTGTACAATGACTTTGAAAACTTAATATGAGTAGTTGAGAGTAGGTAGGAAAGATTGAAAGTAGTACAAGAGATTTTGCTCTAAGATTGCTAATGAGGTTTTTTCGCCGATGCCTTTCTTCTGTTTTTTGAATCTATTTATAGAGGCTCGGGTCTTCATTTCAATCTTCATTTCATCTTCATTTGAATTACATTTGCTTTTTGTTGATAAGTGGCCGACATCTTTTGAAATTGCCAGTACCTTTGAATGAATGACTTAAAAGTCATTTGGGTCTTGTCCGCATGGTCCCCCAAACGGATCAAAGGTTGATTCAGATGAGCCTGCTGACTTCTCTATTTTGTCGCTTCTGTCATCCTTATCTTGCTTTTGTAGATAGTCCAAGTATTCTTTGAGCATCTCGGGATTCTGCATCATCTTTTTCATTAGAAAATCATTTGAAAATGCCTCGGATGCCATACTAGTAACTTTTTCTTTATCCTTTTTCTTTGGAGTGGTTGGATTAGGTAGAATAGTAGTTGGATTGGATGGTATTGTCGTTGGAGTGGGTGACAAAGTTGTTGAAGCAGTGGTTGAATCTTTTGTCCATTTGAGCTTATCTCCAGTTGTTAGAAATCTTATCACATTTGCTTAGTCTCCGTACTCCTGATTGAATCCGGTCCACCATTTAATTTTGAATTCTCTAACTAGAGACATTGGAAGTGGCTTTTCTAATTCTTGATGAATTTTGAAACTTCAGCAAAATATCCACGGAACTTTGAACTCCATATGGAATAAAATTGGTCTTGAGTATTCTTCCCCCTTTGCTCTTTTAAGATAGGTTTGAAATCCCATAAGCACATTGGGAGGGAGTATTTCTGATTGTGGTCCAAACCATTTCCACCCGTGATTGAACCAAATTGGAAATTCTCGATTACAACTTTCTTTAAAAGTGAAGAACCAGGAATGATTGAATGGTCTAAAAAGGAAAGCACGATACCATGCCATTTTGTAATCTTGGTATGTGAATCCATCTGGAATGAAATTGACTGAGAAGGATTTTTTAGAATAAAGAGAAGTCCATTCATTTGGTGAACAAACTTTCTTGATGATGCATTTTGAATGACTAATAATATTTGGATTTTTTCTATCTGGAATAGGGTAAATTTCTACAGATTGAGTATCTGTAAGAATCAATTCATAATAGTCCAAATTTTTTGAAGGGTCATCTGGTTGCCAGTAACATTTTGGAGGGAAAATTCTTTGAACAGTTTGATTGAGTGTAGTGTATAATGGTGTTTCTTGAAATCTGGTCAAGGTGATATGTTGAGTGATTGGTTTAGTGAAATAAATATTTTCTTTAGATTTTTCAATGGGGCTTGGAATCTGTTGCAGAGATCTTATAGGAGGAAAAGTCGGAGTACGAGCAGCTTGACTATAAGTCAAGGCTGGAAAGTCTTGTAAGATTTGAAATCTATTTTGAGAGACAGGAGTAAGACTCATCTCATAATCTTGAGGAGTCTTTGGCCTGGAATTGCCTGCTTTTGAATCCATGATCCTGCAAAATTTTAACAAATAATTCTGTTAAGCTGTTCTTTAAGCTGTTGAATTCGAACTATAATTGGCTGAATATCTTCTGGAGGATGATTGGCTTTTTCTAGGACATTTTTAAATATGATATTTGAATTGATCTGCCTTTTTAGAAGAAAGGCTTGTTCTTTTGGTGTAGTTGCAGCCCAAAAGCTGTGTCTAATATGAACTGTATCATGATTTCGAATTTGAGAATAAGGAATTGGTTGAATAGTTTTGTCGAGATTTTTGACAAAATAGGTAAAGGGTCTATGAGAGATATTTGTAGCTCTTTTTTGAAGAATAGGGTTATCTCTTTCAGCTCGAAGTCTTCGAAGGTATTCTTTGTGAGTTTCACTTTCCATTTCCCTGTAAAAATTCTCTAGTCAAGAAGTCAGGAAGAGAATTATTTTCTCCTTTGATAAATTCTATATTGAAATCGAAAACTGAAAGAATTGCTTGCCATCTAGCAAATATTTGTTTTGAAACTATATTTTGAACATCTTTTTGTAAAATTTCTTTAGCTGATTTACAATCTATTCTAATTAAAAATTTCTTATTATACAAATCATCTTGAAATTTTGATATGCATAATACTATGGATAAAATTTCTTTTTTAATTGTTGAATAATTTTTTTGAGGGTCAGACCAGGTTCCTGAATGAAATCTAACTAATTCTTCTTTAGAATTATCCATTCTTTGTTTTAATATTCCACCATATCCTAATTCTGATGCATCTGTTTCAACTATCATGAATGCTTTAGGATGAGGTAGGCATAAACATGGTAATGACTCTATTTTTTCCTTTAAATATTTTATTTTTTGCGTATGTTCATCTGTCCAAGGTTTTGGATTTTTCTTTAGTCTATTAAATAATATGGAGCATTCTTGTCTTAATTTAGGAAAGAAATCTGCTATATAATTTAAACATCCTAAAAATCTTTGTAATTGATTTTTATCTTTTATCTCATTTGGAAATTTAGTAGCAAATTCTAAAGCTCTATTAATTGGTTTTATTGTTCCTTGATATATATTATGTCCTAAAATCTTATTTTTGTTTGAAATAATTTCATTTTTGGAGCAGAAACAACTAATCCATTTTTCTTAACTATTTTTAAAAATATGTTTAAATGTTTAAAATGTTGTTTTCTATCCCAAAAGGCATTAGGAATATCTGCACAAACTTCCTTTTTTAATAATTCTTCTAATTCGAATATCCTTTTTTGTATTTTAATATCCTTTAATTGTTCTTCAATTTTTAAAAAAGATTTTTCTTCTTTAATATAGCTTATTTGTTGTTGTACTTTAGTAATAGTATTTATTGTTTTATATATGGAAGATGTTTGTAATGTTTGTAGTTCTCTTTGTTTTATTGGAGTTAAAAATTCAAAAGTAATAATTTTTCCCATAATATTTACTGAAATTCCTTCATTACTTACTACAAATGGGTATATTTGAATTAAAAAGGGTGTTCCTAATATTACATCATGATTTATATTGTTTACTATTAGAAAATTATGTCTTATGCAATATTCATTATTACATATTGATCCTTTTGTAAATTTATATTTTACTTTTAAATATTCTCCATTTGCTGCCATTAGTTTTTCATTTGTTCTTTCGCAATATTTTGTAGGGATTATTCCTTCTTTAATACAACTTGTATCAGCTCCATTATCTATTAGAGCTACTAATGTTTCTTTGAAATCTTCTACTGTAATAGTTACTAAAGCAAACCATTTTTGAAATGTTATTCTTTCTATAGTATTTAAGTATTGATCTTCTTCTACTGTTTTTCCTGATATTAATATTTCTTCTGTTTTAGAATTAGAGGTTGAGGGCTGATTACTTATTAATTCCATTTTTGATTCTATCTCTAAATCTTTTAATTTTAATTCTATTATTTCTTGTTGCAATTGCTTTACTTGTATTTTAAGATTATTAATTTCTGTTTGAAGATCTTTAGTAGTTTCTTTTTTCATTATATTAATATTTGGATATTTATCTATTAATTTCGAAATGCTAAAAGGTTCTATTATTTTAGGCATTTTATCTTCTTGAATAATTAGACTTTTTAGTCTTTCTAAATATTCTTTTTTAGCTATTGGATCTTCAATCTTTTCTATTATATCTAACAAAAATTCTTTATCTTCTTTTTTAGTTATAACATTTATATATTTTGGAATACAATTGCAATTTTCTTCACTATCTGAACTAGAAATATCATTGTAATAATCATCTTCTGTACTTTGTTCTTTTTCATTTATTAATAAATTTATTAATTTATTTTTAATTTCTTCTTCGTTAGAACATATTTCTGTAATTTTTTCTTTTAATCTACATTTGTTTGCTTTATGTCCTATTTTTTCACATTTATAACAAACAATTTTCTTTTTAATAAATTTCTTCCTTTTAATTGGTTCATTTTCTTTAGGTTTTTTATATCTTATTTTCTTAGAATATTTTTTAATTTTCTTCTTGTAAGCTGATGGTGATTTAATTCTTTTAATTCCAAATGCATCACAAAATGATCCTACTTCTTTTTGTTTTGATCCATATTTTATTTGTAATCTTAATTCTGAACATAGCATTAATCCTTCTTTTTTCACAAAAGCAAATAACTGTCCAAAAGTAATATTTTCAAATGAAATTACATCTGTTCCCATTTCTTTTTGTAAATTATCCATTATTCTTTGTGAAAATAAACTTGGTAATCCAGTTATGAATATTTCTTTCCAGAATGAAGCATTACAGTCTGGTCTTCTTAATACATTGGTTAAAAACATATCTTTGTACCATCTAAAATCTGATAATGTTGGACATCTTAAATTTGTTAAAAATGTTTTATTAGAATTTAATTCTTCTTTTGAATTTCCTATGAAATACATTACTATTGTTACAATTAAAAATTCTGCAGCATCTGATTGTATTTGAATATTTCCTTGATCATCTTCAATTTCTTGTGTGTGTTCTAGTATTGATAATTTATCTTGTAATGTTAAAGCATTATCCCACCAATTTTTTAATTGTCCAGTAAATCCTGAGACTAATAAAGTTGCAATATTTCTTTCTTGAATATTTTTAATCTTATAGGCTAATCTCGCCATTCCCATTTCTTGCAAATTATTTAATACTTCATATTCGGCTTTGCCATCTATATTCCATTCATATATTGAATCTCCATCATATTTAGTAGTTCTAAATTTTGATCTTTCTTCATATTGAATATCTGGAGGATTTGGTCTAGGATAATAATTCTTTGAACTTATCATTTTCCAGTTATTTTTATTATTATAGTTTTTTCTTTTTATTCTATTTATTTGATGTTTCTGATTTCCTTCTGTTTCTTCAAATTGATTTTCTATTGGTAAAATCATATCTTCTTCTTCTTCTGATTCTATTGATTTTTCTAATTCTTCCATTTCGTCAGTTGAGTTTTCTTCTATTATTCTATCTAATGTGTTTATTTTTGGAGTTGAAGGTTTAGATTCTGTAGTTAAGTTTTGTAATGCATTAGATATTTTATTTAATAAATTATCTGTATTATTTATCTTTTGATTACTAATACTTTGTACTAAATCTTGTTCTTTTTCTCTTGTCAGACTTCTAGGTTGAAAATGAGGTGCTGATATATCATTAGGGAATTTTAAATCTGGTTTCTTTAGTGTATCAATTTTTGTATTTAAAACTTCCATATGTTGAGATATTGTATGAAGAATTTGATTTGTATAATTATTTTGTTGGTAAACTTTTTTAAGATCTTCTAGATTTATTGAATTACTTGATTCAGCTTCTCTTCCCTTTTTAAAAGGTGAGACTATAATTTCTCCATTTCCTATATTAATTTTTACTTCTTGTAATGGAGGGTGTATTGAAGTTAATATTTGATCATCTTTTAATTTCCATTTTTTATATAAATTAGTTTGAACATTTATTTGAGATGTTTCATATATATTAGTTATTCCTAATTTTGAAGTATAAAATGATAACCCAGGTTTATGTATGATTGCATGTAATTGATTGAAACTTGCAATATTCAGAAATTATAAGGACTTACAATGAAAGCTTTGAGTTGCACACGGAAGTCTTGCTCTTGAATCCTTTATTCAAACTTTGACAAACTTGTACAATGACTTTGAAAACTTAATATGAGTAGTTGAGAGTAGGTAGGAAAGATTGAAAGTAGTACAAGAGATTTTGCTCTAAGATTGCTAATGAGGTTTTTTCGTCGATGCCTTTCTTCTGTTTTTTGAATCTATTTATAGAGGCTCGGGTCTTCATTTCAATCTTCATTTCATCTTCATTTGAATTACATTTGCTTTTTGTTGATAAGTGGCCGACATCTTTTGAAATTGCCAGTACCTTTGAATGACTTAAAAGTCATTTGGGTCTTGTCCGCATGGTCCCCCAAACGGATCAAAAGTTGATTCAGATGAGCCTGCTGACTCCTCTATTTTGTCGCTTCTGTCATCCTTATCTTGCTTTTGTAGATAGTCCAAGTATTCTTTGAGCATCTCGGGATTCTGCATCATCTTTTTCATTAGAAAATCATTTGAAAATGCCTCGGATGCCATACTAGTAACTTTTTCTTTATCCTTTTTCTTTGGAGTGGTTGGATTAGGTAGAATAGTAGTTGGATTGGATGGTAAGAGTGGAACCGTTAAGACTTCCATAATTATTTTTCGGTAGAATAGTATTTAAGACTTCCATATGTTGAGATATTGTATGAAGAATTTGATTTGTATAATTATTTTGTTGGTATACTTTTTTAATATCTTCTAAATTTAGTGTATTATTTGTACTTGATTCAGCTTCCCTACCCTTTTTAAAAGGTGAGGCTATTACTTCTCCTTGTCCTATATTTATTTTTACTTCTTGTAATGGAGGATGTATTGAGGTTATAATTTGATCGTCTTTTAACTTCCATTTTTTATATAAATTAGTTTGAACATTTATTTGAGATGTATTATATATATCATGTATTCCTAATTTTGACATATAAAATGTTAGCCATGTAAAGAAAGGGAAATCAAATTTTTGTTTATCTAATTCATTTTTCCATTCTATAATTAATTTGTTCTTGTATTCTGATTCTAATTGAAAGAACCAAATTCTCTTTTCCGTATTTTCTTCATCTTCAAAATCTTCTTGTAGATATTTATGATTTATTTTATAAGGTTTACTTATAACATTTATTTCTCCTCTCATTTGTGAGTGTGTGGGAGAGTAATCTGTTTGATTTTGATTTTGATTTATTACTTCTGGAACTGGAGTTTTATATTTAAAAGTTGAAGTATTTTCTATTGGAAAATTTATTTCAGTAGATTCATAGTTTGAATGTCTAGCTGGTAACCATGAATAACTTGTACTAGGTCTCTCTCTTAATGAAGTGAATCTTATTAAAGTATTTCCATCAGGTTTTTCTATAATATCTTCTGCAGTAGTTTGTTCAATATTTCTTGCTATTTGTGGATTTTTTATTTCAAATTCACTTGGTATGGTTATCTCATTCCATTTTAATCTTTTTGGTGTATATGTTGTAGGTCTATCTGCATCTACTTGTAATAAAGTTGTCTCTTCCTTAATTGTTGGGGTCATTATAAATTTAGGATTTAAATGCGATGATAAAGGTCTATAATATATTCTGTATATTATTGCAAAATTCTTTGTGTGTTTTTCAAATTCATTTCCTTGCAGATGAATATCTAATAGCACATATTTATAGAATAGGCCCTTTAGATTTCAAAACCGCTTTATCAGTTAAAACTCATGAAGAAACGATATCTATTCAAGAAGAATATCAATCAATTCCATTATTAAATCATAGTACAATTCAAAAATATTTAAGTAAAGGATATCGATATATTCATATAGGTTTAATACAAATTGCTGTGGAGAATTTCTGATATGTTGAGTATATGTTGAGTAATTTGGTTCCTGAATATACCATTTAATTTTGAATTCTCTAACCAATGACATTAGAAGTGGTATCAGAGCCACACTACGACTGCATATTTAGACTTTGAATTTATTACTTTATTTGAATTACGTTTCTATTTCAATTTGGCTAATTCATGCATTTATGCTTATCTATTTTATTAAACTTTTAGTATCTCAAAATTAATAGATAAATATCCAAATATAAACATAATGAAAAAAGAAACTACCAAAGATCTTCAAATAGAAATTAATAATCTCAAAATACAAGTATCACAATTACAGATTTTGTGTACAAAAGTCAACTCTCCAATAGTGCGCGTGCGGGCGCATTTCTTACCCGTTTCCTCTCGGGTTTGTTTCACCTGTGCACTAAATCTCTAATGCACTTCCTTTAACACTATTATTATTCACTCTTAATAGTCTAACAATAATTTATAAAATCTTCCAATTAGTCGCGCACGCCAAAACGCGAATTTCTCGACTTGTGCGCGATAAAGTGAAATTTCTAAGAAATTCTTGTATCGATAGTATAACTAACTAATTCTTGGATGATTAATCATAAAAATAGCCATTTTAGGGTAAACCAATAAATAAGTGAATAAATCGATAAAATAAATAAATAAAAATAATTAAAATACTAGTCCTCACATCGATGACCTAGGCATCCGTGAGTGATGGTTGGTTAATATTTCTTCAAGTACTCAAGAGGGATTCGAAAGGAATATCGGCAAGGAATTTTAAAGGAATTTCTTGCTCACTTGCTTTTGATATTAGTGAGTGTCAAGTGCGTAACTTGTTGCTTAATACTTGAATTGTTTCTTGTTAATTAAGTGATTTAAACTTATCGAGACGAATGTGTATTTTATCGCACTCGTTCTCTTTTACTTGACTAAATAATTGACGTGCATGAACGTGACTTAATAATTGAATTGCGTGAACTTGGCAAATCGTGCGTGTACACCTGGGGATGCCCAAATTTCATTGGCTAATCTTGTAACTCGAGCCGGCATGGGCTTAGTCGAGAAGTTTGATGAACCATGGAATATTATAAAGGTTGATATTTTGAGATCTTGCTTGACATACTCGTGTAGTATCGCCCTTTCGTGCATGTTTGGTTACGGATCCGAGATGATGAAATGGTGGATGGAGGTAGTAAGTGGGGTTTCTACAGACTCGCTACCTGCCTGGTTGACGGAATGTCACCACATGGAGGTATTGGATTAAGTCTTGGCAGAGCAAATGGGAATTTAGCTCCTGAGAGCTCCCGTATCCTTATTGATTGTGTTTTATTGTTAATTGTAAATTACATGAATTTTATGGCTATTTCTCGTACAAGTGTTATTGCTACTTGAACTTATTTGTTGCATCTCTTCTTGCCTCACTAAATCCTTGATTCTTTTATTGAATAAGCTTGACAATAGCTAAAGTACAGGAGTTGTTTGAAGTAGGTAAGAGTAGGTTTGAAGTAAGTGAGAGTAGGTAAGAGGTTTGTACTACAAGATGTAAACTGAAATTTTTTTTCTGATCTATTCGCCGATGCCTTCATTTTGCAATCTTTCTTCTATTTATAGAGGCTCGGGATCTTCTCATTTGAATTTCATTTCTTCTTTATTTGAGTTTCATCTTCTTTTTATTTGTGGCCGACATCTTTTTCAAAAGTGATCGGCTCCTTTCTCAAAAGTCGTTTGGATCTTGTCCGCATGGTCCTCCGAATGGATCAAAAGTAGATTCGGATGATTCTGCTGACTCGTCAATTTTGTCGGTTTCTTCTTTCTTATCCGACTTTTGTAAGTAGTCCAGATATTCTTTGAGTAGCCTTGGATCTTGCATCATCTTTTTCATCAAAAAGTCATTTGAAGTTGCCTCGGATACCATTTCGGTATCTTTTTCTTTCTTTATTGGAGTAGTGGTTGGAGTTGGTGCCGTAGTGGTTGGAGTTGGTGAAGACTTTGTTGTAGTGGGTACAAAAGTTGTTGGAGTTGATGTCGGTTTGGTCCATTTGAGTTTATCTCCGGTAGTTAGGAATCTGATAACATTTACTTGATCTCCGAATTCTTGGTTGAATCCTGTCCACCATTTAATTTTGAATTCTCTAACCAATGACATGAAATTTGGTTAAAGTGATATGTTGAGTAAATGGTTTGGTAAAATAACAAACAAATATACCATTTATATTTGGTTAAAGTGAATACTTTTAATAATTCGGCCAAGCTGTGTCAAATGGAAGGCCGAAGTTTTTAGTGGTAGTTTTGGAAATAAGTGATTCCAAATCACCTTAGGTTTTGAATCCATGTAAGGCTATAAATAGCCAAACACTTCTATTGTTTATTAGTTTTTTTGAATATATCAAAATTTTGTGTGTTAAACACCTTTTCTCTTGTCCAAGAGAGTTTCTTTTGAATACTTGAGAATTATTTGAGAGTATTCAACGAACTTATCAATCAAGTATACACTTTGGTTGTGGTGTTCTTCTATCTTTAACATTGGTTCACTAAATTATTCAATTGTTGGATGAGATTCAATTCAAGGTTTGCAATTCTAAGGTTTAGAAGGGTCAAGTGTTATTCCGCAATCGACTTGATTTCTTCGTCTAGATCCGCGCCCTGTAGGATACGAATTCATACATTTGGACGGGTTCGTATCATTATCCCATTCCTTATCTTTGTGTTGACTCTTAAGATTCAATTCATTTCTCTTCGTCATGGGAAAGTCTTACTCTAGATTAGGGGTGGCAATTTCTGACACGACCCGAAAACACGACACGAACCTAACACGAAATTAATGGATTTGGGTTGAAGTTTTGGGGGTTCGGGTCAGAATCGGGTCGAACCCAATGAACCCGAAAAGAAAACAGGTCAATTTCGGGTCAACCTGTGGTGGCCTGATATGACCCGTTTACAAATTAAAAATAATTTAATAAACATAAAAATTATTTTATCTAACTAAACTAAATCATTCTTTTTTTTAAAGGCATTAATTACTTAATCCTAAATGAATTTATTTACCTTGTATGAAGTTAAAATTATTATATTTGGACAAATAATATAATTCGTTTTAATTTATTTTATATTTGGTTTGGAATAAAACACTTTTACGGTGTTTAATTTATTTTAGATTTGATTTTGAAATTATTTAATTTAATTTTTATTACTTGATGATGTAATTAATTTTGTGAGAAATTGATTTTATTAGAATTTATAGTGATAAATTAATAAATTAAAATTAATTTTCGGGTCATTTCGGGTCGACCCGCCAACCCGCCAACCCAAAATTTTCGGGTTCGTGTCAGATATACTGACCCGTAACGGGTTGACGGGTCGAGTTCGGGTTAACAGATTTTTTGACACCTGATTGGACCCGAATTGCCACCCCTACTCTAGATACCAACACTGACATAGCACAAAAGTTTGGTAGGTAAAACAGCTTTGTAGAAAAATTTATGTATCTAATTTCACCAAAATTTAAACAGTAAACTAGAAGTAGGTTAAAAAAAATTTGCTAACAAGACAAGAATTAGATTGGTAATTCTAGAAATCACTTTTAGAAATCTTTAGGCATTACACCTAAAGTTAGGATGCATCATACAATCCCAAGAAGAAGACATGGAATTGCAGGAAATTTTATTAACGACAAAATTAACTTCCTTCTGTGGAGAAGTCAATACTTAAAGACACAAGAACAAAAATCGACTCCGACCCTAACTACAACTTCTAACAAGAGTAGAATTCTAGTAGAAAGCTAAGTTTTCTTATTTACCAAGACAGCTAAAATACTAATTATCAAAAATAATTACCAAGCAGAAAATAGCCATAAATATAAAATTTCTCCAGCTATCCAAATTACTAAAATACTCATACTAAAAAAATTAGAAATAAACTCGATAGCACTCAATCCAACTCCTAAGTAGATTCCTTATCATTAAAAGCATGCCAAGTCAAAAATTGAGTACTTGACACATCTTGCCATGCCTCCTATCAACCTTAGATGTCTTTTGCCATTTATCTCTATCAATTTTTCTATAATATTATCAATTATTAAAGAAAAATACAAAATCTTATTGTCGCGTCCCTTTTTTGAAATAAAAAGAAAAGTGTTAAAAATGTTTTCAATTTTAGAAAAATGAAGAAAAAAGGACCTAAAATGGAACTTAGAAATGTGACAGTTTGGGCCCAAAAATGATAGTCTAAAAGGGTTTTTTTAGAAAAAGAAAGTCACCATTTAGTATTGAGTTTAGATGTACCAAATTATCCAAAAATATTTTTTAAAAAATAAAAATCAATAAAATACTTTAGACATCTCTAAGTTTTTGAAAAATGAGAGAAAAAGGTTTGAGAGTTACAATTGAAGAAAGGAAAGACAAAGATTCAATCGATTCGAAGCTAAGGTATTCTTTCAATCTAACCAAAACTAATTGCGAGATTTAGTCAAAATTTTCCTAATCTAACCTTTGAATTTATCACATTCGAATGTTTCTACATGGATGCAAACATAAACCTAGAGGATGTCAGGAGGATGTTTCTTCAAGATTTGATTGGTACCAATCACATTAATTACGAAACCCAAGATGATTATTGAAAAGTTCACGAAAATACAAAAGATGAGATTTGAAAAGAATAAAATTATGATATATAAATAAATATACATGACCTAAAAAAGAGAAATGCAATATAACGAGTACGAAAAACTAAAATTCGTGGCACAATTTTTCTTTTTATAGAGAGGTATTAGTGCGTTAAGATTAAAAAGCCATACTTACCCATTTTTCATATTTGAAGGATGATTCTTCTAGTTTAGGTAAGTAAATGAACTAACTTATTTTTAACTTTTTTACGTGAAATCCAAATCTAAATGATATGGTTTACACATATAGGGGTAAGACAATAATATAAGAGAACATATTATGCAAAATGAAAAAAATAATTTAAAATAGAAAAAATACATGAAAATGTAATAAATGTCACACAGAATAGAATCTAGTGTGTGAATGGTCTAAAGATCTAGTATTGGACTACCCCATTTCTACAAATTCTCATTAGCATTGGACTAATGAAACAATGAAGAGAAAAACTGCAACTAGCATTGGACTAGTGTAGTAATATCATGCATTCATTATTTATTATTAATAATAAAGCATATAAAGCATAACCAAAACAATAAACATATAGAGTACGTAGAACACATGGCATATAAGCATAATATTTACATGTAAAACCCTAAAAAAACAAATAAAACAAATAAACATACAAGAACATAAACACAAACACACAAGCACACATACCCTAACTACTATATTGGGACCTTAACTATAATCTAAAATGAAAAATATAAGCCTATTTAACGTATTTATTACATTTGTCTATCTAATTACATTTCTTGCACGAAAAGATATAACCTATCTATTACATCGTGGGTATTTGAGTATCCTCCAAATAATTACAAGACTTAAATTAAATAAACAAACATAGAAATGAATAAAAATTTAAAATAAATAAATAAAAGAAAAACACATAAAACATATAAATACGTAGGAGCACATAAAAGCATATAATAAGAATTTAAAGGATAATAAGGGCACTTCTCTTTTGAAGAACAAGGTAATCTGTTATTCAAGATTAAAAAATGCATTAAGACACCAATTTAATTGACAATTAATTATTAGAGATAAAACTTAGTTCCTTTAACAAGAAGCTTACTAATGTCATAAAACAAACAATAAACTAACATTCCAAACATGAACAAAGATTCTTAGGGCCTAAAGTGAGAAAAATAAAAGTTGTGGGGGTAAAAATTTTAAGAATCTAGGGGCCAAAATGTAAATTCTATAAAAAAAATTTTACCACCCAATTATTCATAATCTACTCAAAACTGACCTAATTCAATCACCAAAAATAGTTTTAAGCCATCAAATCAAAAACTATTTACATAAGTTTCTAAAGTTGCTAAATTGAAATTTTAAATTTAACAAATTTATTTAAACCCTAATTATACTTGAAAAACCAAAATTAATTCACCTAAAACATGCATAAGACATCAAAAAGAGAGATTGAGACTCTAAAGGAAGAAATTTATCCATTTTGTCAAATTTTTAGGCCTTAGCATGATTATGCAAAATTAGGGGCTAAATTGCAAATATATTATTATTATTATTATTATTATTAGAAACTCCCATATTAGATCAGACAAATAATTAGAATAATGAATTTCCAATAAACCAGAAAATTATCAAATAATGCATCAAAAGTAATTAAACTACTCAATTTAGTATAAAAGGAGAAAAATCAAAGGTTTGGGACAAGTTTCCACAAATGCATTTGATAGATTAGGTCCAAATTCAAGCATCCATTATTCTAACTATTTGGGCAAGCCTACTTTGGCCTAGATGAAAACGCAACTTGATTGCCCTTTTAATAAACTTACACAATCCAACTCTTATAAACCATAACAAACCCAAACAAAATAAATCAAAAAAATCTAGCCAAAATTCTACTAACTTAACTTCTTAAAACCCGAATAGGCCCAACCTAAATCTAAATCAAAACCAAGCAAAATCCTATTTACATCTTTATTAGCCAACATAACATTCCCCCACCAAGTTTCAAGACAAAATATTTCATGCAACTCAAGTTTCATGCTTAGAACTCTATCTAAACATATAAACAAGACATCCACAATATCAAGAAAAAATTAAGGTCTTGATCATCTAAAAGAGTTTTCATCATTCTTGACCACTAAATTGACAAAACATGAAAAAGAAAATCCCCAATATGCATCCAAACAAAAAGAATAGAGGGACCAAAGTTTGAGAGCATCTACCTAGATGTATTAGTCGAAAATGATCCAAAACAAATGGATTTTGAAACTGTAGATTCGACTCCAAGTTCTCAGAGTTTCGGGTACTAGGGTTGATTTCTCCCTAACTTTGATGTCAAATTTGGTGACTTTAAAGGGGTTATTTCATGAAATTTTCAAAATAAAAGTTCTTCTACTACATCTATAGAATATGTAGAAAAAAAGAATCGATCGAAAAGAAGTTAAAATGAGGAGAAAATTGTGTTCGAATAGGGCTGGTCAGTCAGCCCTATTTTTCTAATTTCTAGAATTTTTCCTTTTGAATCTCTCATCTCTCCCTAGATCTCTCTCTAATGGATGAAACTAATGAATATCCCTTCCTAAACCCTAAAGCATCCCTTATTAACATATTTATATGAACCCTTGCAAAGAAACAAAACTCTAAAACTAAGGATTAGGATGAAATTTCAAGAAAAATGGTGGTGTATATTTTTCCTAACCCTTTGATGAAATTTATTAGGTGTTAAAGAATAAGATTTCAACAAGATGAGTTGTATTTGTACTAACAAACTTGGAGAGAAAGAAAGAAAGAATAAACAAAGAAGAAATTATGCCATGAAATTTCCAGTACAAAACACGTACCAACAACAATGAAAAAGAAGAAACGCGTGCATGCTGTGGTAAAATTTTTTTTTTTTTTGGAAAGGAAAGAAATGGGCCGGCGGGCCTCTTTACTTTAATGCTTTTATTTTCTTTTGCATGGGTTTTTTTTTTACTTCATTTGGGTTTTGAGTGGGTTTATTTTGGGGTTTAAGAATTAGGTTTGGGGTTTAAAGAAAAATAAGTTATTTTCCTTGATTTCTTTTCTTTCTTGAACAAACCTACAAAATAAAATTAAAATGATTACTTAAGCAATTTTTATTGAAAATAAGCAAAAAATAAAATAAAATAAAATAATAGTAAACTTAAGATCAAGAAAATTTTGGTGTCTGCAGACTTCACTTATAAAAACAAGGACCTGTTTGGCAAATGGATTTTTTGGGTTCTTGTATAAAATTTTACTATAAATAATTGTAAAATTTGTAGAAAAAAATTTTAAGGTGTGTAAATTTTTTTCTTTTTCTTTCATTTTCTTTCCTTTCTTCTTCTCCTCCTCTACCCCAACTTTGCTCTTCCTTCTCCCTTCCTTCCCACTATCGCCCGACAACATTGTCGTCGCCAGTTGATATTGATAGCCCTGTCTTTTTCTTTTCTCCCTCCTCCTCTGCTTTTCCCCTCTCTTCTCCTTCTTTCTTCCTCTCTCTCCTTCTCCACTTTCCTTCTTTCTGCTTGCCACCCTTTCTCTCCCATTGCGACTTTTGATTGAGTAGAAGAGGAGAGGACGGGAGGAGGAAGGAGGAGAAAGAGGGAGAGGAGGCGGATGGGAGGAGGAGAAGAGGAGAGAGGAGAGTGAGAGGAGGATGAGGGAAAAAAAAGGAGGTTGTCGACGGCTGGCGGTAGAGATGGTGGTGGATTAAAGTGTGGAAACGAAGAAGAAAAAAGGAAAGAAAGGAAAAAAAATTTTGTGTGCTTTTGGGTATTTTGAAGTGTATATGTTAAAAAATTGAAATTTTTTTTGAGATTCCATTGTTAAAGTTGTTAAAAAACTTATAAAAGAAAAACTTAACAAAAATTCTGTTTGCTAAATAAGGCACAAGTTTAAAACATAAACGAACAAGAGCAGATAGTATCTCTAAAGTAAATAGGAGATATGTATTTATGGTTCCGAACTAGGAATGGCAACGGGGTGGGGGAGGGGTCCTGTCCCATTGTCTACTACTTCCCTCCGTCCTCACCCCGCCTCACATCTCTCACGTGGGTACTCGTGGAGTTAATAGAAATTTGTCACATAATTTAATTATAATCAAATTTAGCAAATAATTAAGCACTAAAATGTCAACACATCACCAAATCATTATCCATTGTAATCCATAAAAAAAAAGAAAGGATATTGGCTTTTCCCTCCGTAGTGAGAGTTCAAACTTTTCTCTCTCTTGGGAAGAGAGCCATTTTCTCTCTGTTCATGAGAGTTCAAAAGTGTTCAAAAATCTGCAGTTGGCTCCAAAAATTTGCCCTTGAACCAAGCATTTACAAGAAAAGCTTCGATCTTGTTAACAAGTAGGGATTCGTAAGGACACAAACCTCTGTTTTCTTCACTGAAAGTTACAAAATCAGCTCAAACAAGTGGAAAGGAGGAGTTATAGCTGGATCAGAAATAAACACGCCTTAGAGAAAAAAGCACTAAATGCTTCTAGACGCCATACGGACAAGTTAACCTTGAGTGGGGGACAAGGAGGTGGATCGCACTAGCGGAGCACCCAGGTCACCAGTCGTTGCTTGAGACAGGTACCTTTAAAAACTTTTTACTACAGTTCCTTGCATTATACGAAGGTGCACTAATTCAGGTCTCAGTGTTTAGCTTCCTACAAGCAGCTTCTGTGGGAACTTTTCTTTTTTTCTCTTTTTCTCTGTTAAGCTTTGGGTGGTGGTTGTTAGATTTGTTAGGATATCAGTGTGACATTCCATAAGTATCTCCTTTGAATATGATGGCAGAAGAGCTAGCAGACATATTAAGAAAGTTTGCCCTGTCTGAGGAGGAGTTAGGGGGAGCAGCGTTGGATCTTGGAGATGTGAACACTGCAATACAAGAATGTTAGGCCAGCTTGGTTGGAAAAATAGTGGGAGAAAAAATGGCTAACTTTGTGGGAGTTAAAAATTTTGTTAACATGGCTTGGGGGTACCCCAAGGATCTGGTGATAGTTGAACTTGGACCCAACCTTTTTCAATTCTTCTTACCAGCTGAAAAGGAGCGGGAAAGGATCTTAGGGGGTGGCCCCTGGATTCTGGATAATCAAATCCTGGTGATAAACAAATGGACAGAAGGGATTGAGGAAGATGATATGGCTTTTAGAACTTCACCACTTTGGATCCAAGTTTGGAACCTACCTGTGCATTGGATATCAAAAGATGTGGGACAGAAGATTGGGAAGGTGTTCACAGGAGTCAGAGAAGTGATAGTTCCCCAAATAGGAGGCAAGGAAGGAAGGCATTTAAAAATCCTAGTGGAAGCAGATATTTCCAAGCCTCTGATGAGAGGAACAACAGTCCAGTTAAATGGAATTCTTAAGTGGTTGCCCTTTAGGTATGAAAGGTGCCCAGATTTTTATTACAAATGTGGGATAGTGGGGCATAGTGAAAGAGGTTGCAAAGCAGAGATGGGAGTGGGAAAGGATAAGGTGGATAATCAGTATGGACCGTGGATGAGAGCAAGCTGGGGAAAGGGATCACCACAGAAAGGCCAGTCAGACAACAGATATACAAAGGGTAGAACTGTCTGGGGTTTTAAAAATGGTGAGCTGATACCTAAGGAGGGAGGTAGTGCTAAAGGGATAGGTACAGGGGAGGATGTATAGAAGGGGAATGTTAGAAATAAGTTGGGCAGTAAGTCAAGCTCCAACCTGGAGCTTAAAGGATAGCTAACGGACGAATATTTCTTGGGAGGGGACACAGATGGCTAGAATATAGTTCAAGGGAATCAAGGAAAAGGTAAGAGTGAAGGTGCTGCTGGTAGTATGGGAAGAGGCCTGGAAATAAGAATACCAGTAGGGAAGGGAAGGATCACAAGTGTTGAAGGGCTTGAAAAGGAACTGGCAAAAAGGAAAAAGCAATATGAATGGGAGGTAACACTGCCGGATAACTTTAAACAGCAAGAGGAGGAAAGCCAAGGGGGTCTAGCGAAGGTTAAGGAGAATATGGAGATTGTGGATAAAGAAGAAACAGTACATATGGAAACGGACTCTCGAGAACAGAAGCAGGAACCAAATGTCAAACAAGTAAAGGGAGGGAGGAGGCAGTACAAACCACAAGTTAAAGCCAGACGGCCCTTGAAGGAGCTGAATGGTATTAATGTGATACTGGAAAATCAAGCAAAGAGAAAGAGTAGCCAGTTAGAGATGGAAATGGAGGATATTGAGATGTCAGAGATGAATTTAAAGAGGAGCAAGAAGAGTGATGGACTAGGAGGTGACGAGATCAGTTCTGAGGGGGTGGAGGCCAGCCTAACCTGGTCTCCCCAAGGACAATGAGAGTGCTGGTGTGGAATTGCTAAGGTGCGGGGAGCCCCTTGACAATTCCCCAACTGAATGAGGCTAATAACCTCCTCTCCCCAAATATGATCTTTCTCAGTGAGACTAAGAACAAAGCAAGGTGTATGGAGAATGTTAGGAAAAAACTTGGGTTTGATGAGAGTATAATATTGGAAGCTATGAACAGGTCAGGTGGAATGGCCTTGATGTGGAAAAGGGAAGTTAAAGTGGTTCAGGTTCTCCAATCAGCTTTCACTCTGGAAGCTCATCTGAACGACCAGGAGTCATAACAAAACTGGTGGTTTATAGGTCTGTACGCTAGCTGTGATGCTCTTATTAGGAAGGAACAATGGAAAGTTATTAAGGAAAGAAGTAAATTGTGGGGTGACAAGTGGATCATTGCGGGGACTTTAATGATATCATTTCAAATGATGAGAAGTGGGGTGGAAGAATCAGAGAGGAGTGGACCTTTAGGGACTTTAGGAACTTCATTGATACCAACAACTTGGTGGACATTGGTTTTGTGGGCAACCCCTGGACCTGGTCGAACAACTGGGATAGGAAGGTTGAAGTCAAGGAAAAGTTGGATAGAGCTTTGCCCAGTACAGAATGGTTCCAAGTTTTTGAGAGAGCATTGTGTAAACATGTGGAAAATAGTGGGTCTGACCACGGTATGCTGCTAATTGACTCATGCCCCCCAGTTGGAAAAAAGAAAAAGAGATTTTATTTTGATAAAAGGTGGTTAAACAAGGAAGGCATGGATCAGGCAGTGGAAAGAGCTTGGAACGTGGAGTGGGAGGGATCCAGGATGTTTAAGATTAAAAAAAAGATCGCCAATTGTAGGATAGAGTTACTGAAGTGGAGGAATAATTTTCAGGAGAATTCAAGAAGGAGAATTGAGGAGGTGAAGGATAAGATGGGGAAGATCAGAAAAGGGTCAGACCAAAATAGTCGAGGGAGATATAAGGAATTGAAAAACCAACTGAGGCTAGCATATGAGGATGAGGAATTGTTTTGGAGTCAAAAGGCTAGAGTAAATTGGTTAAGGGAAGGGGATCGGAATACTCAGTACTTCCATGCATGTGTCAAAGGCAGAAGGAACCGGAATAAGATACTTAACATACAAAGGGAAGATGGGACATGGACCAAAAATGAACAAGAGATTGGGGTAGAAGTTGAGGAGTATTACCAAAAGCTGTTCACTAGTCCTGGAGGGCAGTGTTTGGAGGAGATACTTGATGGAATCCCACACTCGATCACTGATCAAATAAACAACAACTTAACCAAAGCTGTAGATGAAAAAGAAGTAAAGAAAGCTTTGTTCTCAATGAATCCTAATAAAGCCCCAGGGCCAGACGGAATGTCCCCTTTTTTTTTTCAAAAGTTCTGGTATCTCATCAAAAAAGATATGGTTAAGGCTATTCAAAGTTTTTTTCATTCCTGCCACATGGTTAAGGCCATAAACAGTATAGTCATTTCCCTCATTCCCAAAATAGATAATCCTACTGACGTGAAGCATTATAGACCCATCAGCCTTTGCAATGTGATCTACAAAGTGATATCTAAAATTCTTGCTAATAGACTGAAAAATGTTTTGGACCTCTGCATAAGCAAAAACCAAGCTGCTTTTGTTCCAGGAAGACAAATACTAGACAATGTGATTCTCTCACATGAATTTTTGCACCATTTGGAAAAACAAAAGGCAAGGAAATGCAGGTTTCTTGGCTTTAAAGTTGGACATGTCTAAAGCATATGACAGGGTGGAATGGAGGTTCTTGGAGGCGATAATGAAGAAAATGGGTTTTTGCAACAAATGGATCACTTGGATCATGAGCTGTATTGCCACCGTCACATACTCCTTCAACATCAATGGGGAGCACAAAGGCTTTGTCACTCCAAAAAGAGGTATAAGACAAGGTGATCCACTGTCACCTTATCTATTCCTCTTGTGCTCAGAAGGAATGTCTAACCTCCTCAAAAAAGCTGAAGAGAGCAAGAAAATCACAGAATGAAGATTAGCAGGAGAGGTCCATCAATCACTCACTTAGTTTTTGCTGATGACTCTTTAATATTCTGTAAAGCGGAGGCCAACCAAGCTAAGGAACTAATGCACCTTTTAAAGATGTATGAGGACAGTTCAGGTCAAGTGGTCAATATAGAGAAGTCCTCAGTTTTCTTTAGCAAAAACACGGCTGATGCCAAGAAGGATGAAGTTTGCAGGGAGCTGGGAAAAATTCAGAAAGTCAGCCAAGGGAAGTACTTGGGGCTCCCAATGGTGATCACTAGAACTAAGGAACAGGTGTTTGGGTTTGTGAAGGAAAATTGCCAAAAAAGAATTAACTCCTGGAAGAACAAGTTCTTGAGTGCTGCAGGAAAAGAGGTATTACTTAAGGCAGTGACACTGGCGATGCCTACTTACGCCATGTCATGTTTTAAGCTGTTCTCCAAATTGTGCAAAGACATTAGCAGTATGATGTCCAGATTCTGGTGGGGGGAGACAGAGGGGAAAAGCAAACATAATGATGTTCTTGGAAAAAAGTGACACAAGATAAGGAAAGTGGAGGTCTGGGTTTTAAGGACTTGCAGTGTTTCAACAAAGCACTATTGGGGAAACAGGTGTGGAGGCTATTAACAAGACCAAACTTATTAGTGAGTAAGGTTCTCAAAACCAAATACCACCCCAATGAGTCAATTTTCAGATGTAAGGTGCCTAAAACATCCTCATGGATCTGGCAGAGCATGATGGGAACAAGACAAGCGGTGGAAGAAGGAACTTGAAGGAAAATAGGAAATAGGAGAGGTACAAGGATATGGGATGACAAATGGATACCAGATAATCTACAAGGGAAGCCAACAACTGTGAAGCCGCAAAGCTGTAATCTCAACACAGTGGACCAATTAATCTCTAATTTCAGGTGGAACAGACCAGTGGTGTTCAGGTTCTTCAATAGTGAAGACGCAAACAAGATATTAAAGATCTCTTTAAGTCTAACAGGAAGAGAGGATAGCAACTTTTGGATACATAGTGGGTGTGGACAATACACTGTGAGGTCTGCACACAAAGAACTGAACAAGAAGCAACATCAGGAGAGGAGTGGCCATAAGAGGGAGGATAGCCCAAGCGAGAGTCACGAAAGTAGGCAAGGGTGGAAGCAGCTGTGGAAGTTGAATGTCAAACAAAAGCTAAAAGTCTTCATCTGGAAAGGCATGAACAATGCGCTACCAGTTAATGAGTTAATTTTTGTGAGAACTAAGATAGGAGATCCCATTTGTACAGGCTGTGGAGAAGAAGAAGAAACAGTGGAACACTTATTCTTTCGATGCAAGAATGCAGAACAGGTGTGGAATATATCACCTGTAAAATGGGATGGGATAGATGATCAAAGAGGGGATTTTAAGAGATGGTGGAATGCATTAGCAGGAGCAAGATACAGGAAGGAAGGGCTGGAGCATATAGGACTAACGGTTAACATACTGTGGCAGCTGTGGAAAGCAAGGAATGAACGAGTATTCCAGGGAACTGAAAAGCAACCGTTACAAGTAATACAAAAAGCCACACAAGAATGGAGGGAACACTTGATAGCTATGGAAGGGAACAGGAGTCTGAGCATTCCGGAAACAATTGATGCAAGTGACAGTGTAGGCCTTTTCACAAGCGAGGAGGAGAGTGTCAATGTCGAAGTGGCTATAACTCACAAAGGTGAAGGCCAGGTGGTAGGGGTTGGAGTGATTGCAACAGATAACAGGGGCCAGGAAAAAGCTACGTGGGCTATGAGAGAAAGGAGTATGGGACACAGCCTTTTGGACTATGCAGAAGCAATGAAAATAGTAATGGTAAAAGTAAGAGCATAATACTGGTCAGCTATAAAGATTGGAATCATGGACTAACAGTTGCTAAGACAACTATGGTCAGGTAGGTCCAAAGATATCAGGTTATTTGCACAAGTGGAGGAGATTAATAGCCTAAGATCAATGTTTAGGCAATGCTCATTTTATCTGCTCCAAGATGAACAAAGACTTAGGAGTAGACAGATCAGTTTATATGCTACATGCATTCTTTTTGATGAAGAACGACTGGTTCCTTAGTGTCTCTGTACACTATGTATAGTGTGATTGGGTCTTTACCCATACTTTTGTAAAGTTACTATGATTATGAATATAATCTTCTAACGTTTTCGAAAAAAAAAAGTAATCCATAAAAAAATAAAAAACAACTACTTGAATACAATCCAACATGATGAACAAATACAACTAAAGTAATCAAATTTTCACTTTTGAAATAAATACAATCACTAAGTCATTATTGTATTTTTTTGAAGAAAAAAGTGTTATTATGTTAAGTGTAATTAGGAATTTAGTATAAATGTATTAGTAAATTTAGTATACTAATTAATAATTTTTATTAGTTGACATGTATAATTATTAGTTGACATATACTAATACACATTATATGATACTTATAACTAATAATATCAATATTATAAGTTTGAAACTAATTAAATTAAATATTATATATCTATACATATAAACATATATATATACACGTATGTATATATATTATATATTTATTTATTAACGGGTGGCGGGACACCCCCACTCCCGCCCCGTTTTCTAACGGGAGAAAAAAATTTCCCCCTACCCATAGTCCCCGCCTCAATTGCTATCCTATTCCTAACGATCTAATTACTTTGAAATAATAACGATCTAATTACTTTGAAATGAAATTCTTGTTAGGAACTTTCTATTACACAATCTCACACCTAATTGGCTAAGTTATTGTGCAATCACTTTAGGACTAAGGATTTGAAACAATTCAAACATATTACTTTTTTTTTAACTCATAAATACAAGTTTAATGTGTGAAACGAACCAGCTCAATTGACCACTTCAAAAAGGCAAAGTAAAGTAAAAGAGAAGCACAATTCACATACTTATACATTTTGGAGGACCAAATAATCATGAAACCACTTTTCATTGCTTCCTCCCCTCAGCAAAGCATATTCTTTCCCATTTGCTATTACAATTAAACTATTAAGTCGGATTCTCTCTCTTTTTCTCGCCATTAGATACAAAAAAAATATATACATATAATCATCCAAATCATAGAGTCGGACTCATTTGCCCTAAATCGAAAAACCCTAGAAATCGAGTCTTCAATTTTTCCTTTTCTCTGTCCAGTTTCAGTCCCTGATCTGATCGATCTGAAAATATGGATGAAGAATACGATGTGATTGTGCTTGGAACCGGTCTCAAGGAGTGCATCCTCAGTGGTCTCCTCTCCGTCGATGGCCTTAAGGTTTCCTTTCAACTTTTTGTCCTTTCTTTATGCATATTTCCATTTTTTTCCAATCCGTTTTTGATTGAAGTTTTCATTTTCAGCTCAATCAATTCCCAAATTGTGGATTTGATGTTTCGTTCACCGTTTTTGGTTTTATTCTGTAGGCAGTAAATTCGAGGTTTTGAGATCGATGGGTACCATAAAATTAGTTGTACTTTAGCCGGGAAAGTTGTTAAGTTGCTGTGGATTGCTATTCGGGTTGACAGAGTGTGGAGGTCGAAGGATTCGTATTGTTTATGTTTAGTCAAATAAATTATTAGATGGAAGTGCAAGATTGTATATTTTTAGTGTTTAGCTTGTACTAACATGGGTAATCATTGAAAGAGTAAATGTTTCTAATCTGTGTTTTGTGCTAGTGTGAGTTTGCTTGTTATTAAGAAAGTTGCAAGAGAATTTTTTCTTGGCTGGATGATCTATGCAAGATTGTTTACAATTTGGTCTGTAAATGCAGCTTATAGTATCTGTCATTTGGGGAAACATGGTTGGGCTTAATTAGACATACTGATTTAAAGGCGAGAATGGATCTAATCGTGTATGATTTGTGGTATAATGTGAAAAATCCATTCTTAATATATATATATACATACTGTACAATGGTTGAATAGTTGTAAACTTCTGAAGAAGAAAACATTGATTTAGGGCATGTCTACAGTTTCTAGAATTGAAGCAATAAGCTCTTGGAGAAAATGAGCATTTTGGTCTTCTGATTTGGGTTGGTTTGCGATTGTGGAGATAAAGGGAAAGAAATAAATTAATCTTATAGAATTTGGAATTTCATTTTTTGTGGGAATTGGATATGGAAATGATATTAATGAAACTTCTTTTGTTTTGGTAAAAGTATTTCTATTGCATGTAAATGATAGTAATGAAACTTCTTTAGTTGTAAAAAGTATTACTATTGCTTTTCCTTTCTTTCCAGAATACAAATGTGTTGTTTCTTTATTAGGCTTTAGTAATTACCAAAACTACGATTCAGAGTTTTTATAAATTTCCTTGGCTATTTATTTTCTTAGTCCTCGGTCTGAAGTTGTTGTGATGCTTCATTTTTTTTTTTAATAGGTTCTGCATATGGATAGAAATGACTATTATGGAGGAGAATCTACTTCACTTAATCTTGTTCAGGTATATATCCTGGATGTTTGAAGGGCTGTAGATGCAACCTTTTGAACTTTTTGACATTTTCTATGGCATGATTCATTGCAGCTATGGAAGAAGTTCAGAGGAAGTGATAATCCTCCATCAAACCTCGGTTCTAGCCGGGATTACAATGTTGACATGATGCCAAAGGTTTTTCTTCTTTTTTTCTTTTTTTTTGAAGGTTTTGATTTACACTCTTAAGAAATTTTTGTTTGTCTTTGATACTGATTCTCATGCTGACTAACTTGTTTTTCTTTTCAGTTTATAATGGCAAATGGTGGTCTTGTAAGGGTCCTCATTCATACTGATGTAACTAAATACTTGTACTTCAAGGCTGTTGATGGTAGCTTTGTCTATAGCAAGGGCAAGGTATAATAATATCCTTCGAAATAAAAAATCCCTGTATCTGGCAACTATGAATTGTTCAAGTAATCATCTTAAGTTTCAAGTTCTGTACTGCAACAGGTTCACAAGGTTCCTGCAACTGACATGGAGGCCCTTAAATCTCCTTTGATGGGTATTTTTGAGAAGCGTCGTGCTCGCAAGTTCTTCATATATGTCCAGGCTTATAATGAGAATGATCCAAAAACACATGAAGGGATGGATCTGACACGAGTGACTACTAGGGAGTTCATTGCGTATGTCATTAGTCTTAAAACACTTGCTCTAAGCATGTATCAAAAAAGTTTTGAAGTCCAATGTTGGGAATGGTCTCTGTAGTTTGTGTACTGTGTTAAGAATTTTTCAAGTTATCTGGTTTGTGAACCAGAATCTACTTTCTCAGTAAAAGAATGTGGACTAACTTGGATTCTGCTTATTGACAGAAAATTTGGTCTTGATGACAACACTATGGACTTTATTGGCCATGCATTGGCACTCTATAGAGATGATCACTACTTGGATGAGCCTGCATTGGACACTGTTAAGAGAGTAAAGGTAAGAACATATTTTGAGGCACTGGTTGTATATTGCTTTTGAGGTTTTGATTAATGATGAGTGAATTTTTGCTGCACTTGTCTAAATTCTCTTAATAATCTGACAGTTGTATGAGGAGTCTCTAGCTCGTTTTGGAGGAGGTTCACCGTACATTTACCCTCTGTATGGGTTGGGAGAGCTTCCTCAGGTTTGCCTATTACTGTTCTTCCTGCTGCTGTTTGAAGTAGACTCTGGCGTGTATGCGGGGCCATGCTCTTTTATCTCTTCTTAATCTTCAGTTGTTACTTCGATTATATGTCAGCTATAACTGTCTGTTAAATTTCTCATTGAACACTCTTATGTACTTGAAATTTTACATTGACATTTAGGCATTCGCTCGTTTAAGTGCTGTCTATGGTGGGACCTATATGTTGAACAAACCTGAGTGCAAGGTACGTGTTGTCATGACTCCTTTACTATTTCCCAAACTTCTAAGAGAAGTAACAAACTAAGGGACAAAGAGGACAGAATACTAGGATGATTATGCATTTATGTAAAAGATCAACACGTGACATGGAGTTGCACTCAATTTCCAGGTAGAGTTCGATGAGGAAGGAAAAGTCTTGGGTGTCACATCCGAAGGGGAAACAGCTAAGTGCAAGAAAGTTGTTTGTGATCCTTCCTACTTGCCCAACAAGGTACTTTACCTCATACTGCAGTTTCTTTCTGTAAAAAGGTTCCTTGAGCTTTCAAGATTCGGGCTTTGTAGATGTTCTAACTTTATGCCAAGGATAAAGTTAATGTTTACTTTTGTCTTTCTTTATCAGCCAGTATGCTAGAAGCAGGGATATCTTAAATCTCCTATACAAGTTTCCAAGTGTTGTTTGTACAGCCTAAAATGTGTATTTTTCCAGGTTAGGAAAGTTGGAAAAGTTGCTCGAGCAATTGCAATTATGAGCCATCCCATTCCAAACACCAATGATTCTCATTCAGTGCAGATTATTCTCCCTCAGAAACAGTTGGGTCGCCGCTCAGACATGTGAGTATATGTCTGATGGCTTGAAAATAACCTCTTTTATGATCATCTTCTTTTTGTTGTAAAATATTCTTGAGTTTAATACAGACAATTTGTATCAGAAGAAATGCTGGAATGATATTTTCCCAGGGCATACTTCACTTGTTAAAACGGTAGTTTGGCAAAATGAGTTCTCCCTTATGTCACTCAGAAAACCATGTTTTTGTCAGTTTGTTCCTGCTATTAAGTTTTGTACGAGTGTTACGACGAAGCAAAAGTGATATTGAAGGAGAAGCTTATGCGGAGATTGATAAAATAATAGTAGTTGCTTCTGCTCTGTGGCATGTTCATTTCTCATCATTCTTTCTTTTTTCGCATGCAACTCTATTATTTTGAATTTCATTGCCTTCTTGAAAGGAAGGGTCTGAAAAAACTGCTTGATCGTGTTGATGGTACAATTGGTTTTGTCTTGTTCTGTAATTGTTTTTATCGGTAACAAGTAAATTTATAGCATTTGACATTCAAAGGTGCCGACTAATTTATCTGACTTATTGGAACTGTTGGTTTTGTAGGTATGTATTCTGTTCTTCTTACTCTCACAATGTTGCACCAAAAGGAAAGTTCATTGCATTTGTCTCGACAGAAGCTGAGACTGATCACCCTGAGACTGAACTTAAGCCGGGGATAGATCTTCTTGGGCCTGTGGACGAGATATTCTTTGATATTTATGACAGATATGAACCAGTCAATGAGCCTTCTCTTGACAATTGTTTCGTATCAACAGTGAGTGTCTCTTGACTGTCATTTTCGTGAGACTGCTTCATTATGAAACTTCTCTCACATGGCGTACCTTTTGTTCAATGAAACAGAGTTATGATCCGACAACTCATTTTGAGTCAACTGTTGTGGATGTGCTCAATATGTATACCATGATCACTGGAAAGGTAGGGATGAAAGTGCTTGAGTTTTGGAGTACAGATATTTCTACGTGTCGTTTTTAACTGCATGTTCTGGTTGTGGATTTATTTTTGTTAGTCTGATGCTTCTATGCATGCTCAGTGCTGGTTCCTTCTATCTAGTCAATCCATTGATAATTCTTTACCGGAACTTGGTTTAACATTTTAACCACTAGATTTACATTCTTCAGTTATACGTTGACGCAGGATATTTAATCAGCACACTGATATATGCTTAGTTTTAGTAGACTTAGAGAGTTTTAAAACCTCTGAGATTTGCAGCTCATTGTGAGCTGAATTTTATCATACGTGGATGATGTTTATAGATATTGATGCTAATTGGGAACATAGCTTGCTACAGGCTGTTACATATGAATTCAAAACTAAGTAAAAAATTAGCAGATTTGCTGAAATTAGGCAAGAAGGAGAAGAGGGAGGAGAGAAGAAAAGTCAGGGTTCACACCTAAGAGAGAGATCTTCAAAATTTTGTTCAAAATTGCCCTGAGTATTGACTCTGTCTGAATATACTTTTAGATCATTCAATCATTAGTAGTGACAGTTACCCTGCTTTGCATGATGGTATATGTTATAGGTATCTAGAAAATTTTTTAGTTGAACGTGCAAGTTTGATTAATGAGTATAAATGTTTTTGGTTTACACAACGAATAGGATTTGTTTATGGTGAAGTACTGATCGTGTGTTCCTCTTACTGTGGAAGGTGGTGCTAAGATAACTGTTAAAACAAATCAGGATAAACATATTTAAGATGGTCTAATGCTTAGGTTGTACAGTAGATTGATTATCTGTTCTAATTCATGTTGTACATGTTAATATATGATGTGTCTGTGGAGTTGAATCAGATGCGTATAGGGAATTCCGACATTTTCGTTGAGACTTTGCATGCAAATTGGTTTTTTCTTTAACAAATAGTCCATAAGATAATAAATAAATGCAAAAGAGAGTCCATTCCCAAAGACCGAATGAACAAAAGACAATGTCTGATTTATGTGAAGTAGACCTTGCTGTAATGCATAGCCAGCTATATTGTTCTCATTGAGGGACGATGACCACTAAGTTGTAAGTTGAAACATCACATTTGATTTTTGGAGCAGCATTCAGTTATGGCTTGACATTTCTTATTTGAGGTTGCTTATTACATTCTTGAGGTTGATTAATCTACATCTCTGAGAACTTTTTTTCTAGTCACCGATCTCCAAAATTCATGTTTCTGGATAAAAAGCCATTGGAATTTATGTACTTTTTTTTTATTCCCTTGGCTTTTTCTTTTTCGTGTCCTTGCCTTCATCCCTCACTGATGTAATGCAGACCTTTTTTTCCACAAAAAAAGGGAGCAGCATATCCACCTTGTTTCCTAACGTACCAAACCCCAACCGGCGAAAAAGAATCTGGCAGTCACCCAATACTCCCTGATGTTCAGACTAATCTCTAGCGATGAATACTTGATAGTTTATTTTTTTTGTATTTTCAAACTTGTAAGTGTGTGTGGGCTTGGGGTTGGTGCCAGCAATTTTTTAATTTTTTTTATAATTTTAATGGGTGATGGGAAGAAAGGAGCTGGGAGGTGGTGGATTGGTAGGGAGGAGGAGAAGGGAAGCGAAGGAGGAAGTAAAAAAGCAAAAGAAAAGTCAAGAAAGGAAATGAATTTGAAAAGGAGAGCGTGAGAATTGAATAAACATTGAGGGTGGCTGTTCTAGAAATATCAATATTATAGTAGTGTAATGACTATTAAAAATGTTGGCCACAAGCATGTTACTTTGTTAATTCTGCATGATATTTCTGAAATCAATATTCAGTTCATTTTTTGTGCGAGCTATTCTTTATTTCTGCCATCTTATTCTTCTCTTTTTACCCTTCATTATGGCTCCCTTCAATTTATTTGTTGCAGAATTTCAAATGAAACCTTTTTTTTTGGTATTTTCCCCCTTGTTTTGCTGGCTAAGGATATGAGTTGGCTTATGCGTCTTGTTAAGTTGTTCCAACAAGGCCTTTTACTACCTGGCAGTTGGAACCATGTTGCTGTTTGTAGCTTGTAGATACTAATGACTAAGTAATTGTCTGCTAATCAGGTTCTTGACCTCAATGTGGATCTAAGTGCTGCCAGTGCTGCTGAAGAATGAGGAACTCTGTGTTTGTTGATGCATATGTGCTACTCTCTGTTTTTAGCCTGCCAAACTCTTTAGATATAAGATTTTGGCAGGATCTGCTATGTAAAATTGGATTGAGTTGAATTTGATCCTTTGTTTTCCTTGCAGAATGTCCCATAAAATGCCTTAGTGTCATCAGCTTCCTCTTGAAAATTATTTGTTTATGCGGTTATGGTCGGTGCTTTCATCCTTTAACCTTTCTAGCTTCTACCCTTGGGAACTGCATCATTGATATGGTGCTAGGTTAGTTTGGAACTGGAGAAGGATGCTTTCTGGATATATTTTGTTGGATTACTTAAGGGGGTGCTTGGGCAGCTCAAGAGTTTAGCCCTTTTGGATGTCCTCTGGATTCCAAATGGCTAATATAATTGATCTCAGTTATCCATTTGCTAATTTAGCTGTATGAATTGTTATCAATTTTTATTTTTATTTTTTTTTAGTTTTTTGAGCTATAGAAATTTGATTGATCCATATGTCCTTGAATAGGCTTGTGAACTTAGATAGTTCTTAAGATGAAATTTATCTCTGCATGTGCCTGGGTTGGCATTGTCCATTTTGGGGCTACTAACAAAGAGTGTGTTTCAGTAAACATGCATACTTCAAGTTTTCAACTTCTTGTGGCCGCTTGAGTGATTGATTGGCCATTTCTAGGGCTTCATACAAGGGAAAATGTCTAATAACATGATAAGCTTCATCTTCTTGTTGCCAACCAAATGGTAGCCTTCATACCTTGGACGATATGGTTATTCAAGACGATGAAAAATGATGAAATGAGCTCTAAGATGGTTTTGGGTTTCATTTTCTAAGGCATTTCCTCAGTCGTGTGTACGGCTAATTGTGCCCAAATTTGCAAATCGTTACTGGCTGCATCGCATCGAATTGTCGTCAGGATGGGTTCTTTTATTTATTTTATTGACTTACTAGTATAGGATAATCATATGCTTGCTGGTCCATTGGGTGATTTACTTAAAAGTGGATCACATAATGAAGTCATATGTTAACAAGAAGTTTACGTTTCAGTATCAAAATTGGGTTTAGCGATTCTAAAAGTTTATTTAAATGCAAGTGGGAGGAGGAATTTTGCAAAAGATATCAGTTTTTCCGTTGGTACAAAAGAAATGACAAAAACTAATGCAAAAGTTGATAATGTCGTTTACACTCTTGAAACGGCCAAAAGCTTCAATTGCCTCAATGCTTGCATCAAACAACAAAATGAGTTTAAGTTTAATGTCTCAACATCTAACATAACAGACTTCAGTTCTTTCGGAAGGTTTGCCCTCTTTAATCCAAACAAATGAGGGCAATTATCATGTATGAGAAAGAGACACAGGCCAATTATGGTTCCTTAATCACATGTTTGTCAATTTCCATGTGGTGTGTCTATTTGGATGCTTATAGCAGTTACAGCATGCTTAATTGTACTCTAATATACATCTAGAAGTTGTCTTCCATCAAAGTTATGTAATAGGATGTTGATGCAAATTCTTGAAAAGAAATGCTTGGCCTTGCCAAATAACATTTAGTAAAAAGTATCTATCATGAATGTCGGAACTTGAAACAGTTAATCAGTAGATTTGACAGTTCAAACATGCACAGTTGTAGACTTGTGGGGGTTATAAGTGTTATCTTTATAAAACTGATTTTTTTAGTATTGTTAGAGATTTACAGTGTAATTTTATTAATTCTGTAGATTTATAGTATTTGCTGGGGTTCTTCAAATATATTGTATCTGTGCGTGTGTGATGTAATTTCTGCCATTAATGCAGGTTTAATCAAAGTATGATTTTTTATTTAAAAAAATTATCTATCAAGTGATGTAGCGTGAAAATGATAATATGTTTCTTATACCTAGCAATTGGACGGATTAATATTGGGTTTTCATTTAAATGTGTTACATTTAACCCGTCCAACTTTAGATTGAGTTAATTTTGGGTTGGGTCATATTGGGTCATTTCAAACCCATGACCCAAATATGACCCAATATATTAATTAATAGATTTTGATACATAAACTCTCTCAAATATATTTTCACATACAAAAAAAAAAAATTCACACACATAAACACATTTTCACATAGATAGACATATTTTCACACACTAAAACACTCACAGATATAAACGCACACTCACTTTTTAAGCTCTTTTGAAATACTTTATTTTTACACATATAGACACACTAAAATACACATGTATGATATGGGAGGAGATAAGGGGTTTTGGCGTGAGTTAGTGGTGTCAGAAATGGATTTAGCGTAGTGTGTATTTTGCAGTAAAATAAAGAAGGAATCGTGTTATGAAAGCAAGGGTAGTTGCCTTGATCAATTAAGATCTCTTTAATGTCCAATTCTACACTGGTCTACCAGATTTGAGAATGGGAATAGCGTACTAGTACAACAAGAAGTGGGAAAGACACATATGATATGGTGTCTGCAAACTTTCCCGGATTGTTATGTTTTCCCAAATTTTTTTTTATGTTTTATTGAACGTATTTTTTAATTATTTTGTTATTATATATTAAATTGTTAGAGTATATTTTTTTATATAAAATTTTCAAAAATAACAATCCAAATGGGCTTATATTTGATTGCATGACAAAAGAAGAAGTGGCCAAAAATATTATGGAAGTAAAAGGAGTGGAATGCTCTGAATATAGGAAAATAATAAAACGTCGACGCATGCAAGTAAGTATTATAGCTAAGTAGCTCATATAATTGTGTTAAGTATTCATACATGGAGGCCCTGCTTTGGCTCATGTCTCATGCTGTTTCATGAACAATGAAATGTTTCTGTATCCCACATCTCATCCCTTGTAATTTGTTTATTTGTTTTTTTAATTTAAGTTGGGTAATGTGTGCCTAACACAAATACCAAAATCGCCCAAAATATATGTAGATTTTTATTACCCAATCCAAAATTTGATCCAATACCCAACTTACCCAACCCAACCTCTCAAATTAGTGGGTGGGTTGTTGGGTTTTGGGTATAATTACCAGGTCTAATGTTTCTAAATACATTGAGATTTCTAAATATATATCGAACCTGCTATGATTAGTTTCTAATATATTTTGCTGCCACGCTTTTGACTCTGATATTGTTCAAAGTCTTCCTTGCTAATCTTGGGCTATTCCTCATTATAGCAATCCAATAAATTTGTTTTTAGTGACTTCCTTCATCAGTATTGAATCAACCAAATGCACTTCTAATACCTGTTCAACTTTTGAAAGACTCGTATCATATCATAAGATCTCAATATTTATTTATTTTTATGTATCAACGTAACTATATATCTCCTCTAAAAAGGCAACGCAACTCCCAACCATTATCCAATGGAGATCTCATTTTTTATTTTATGTTGAATCAATTTATAAAGCACAGACTGAAAATTGTGAGTTCCTATCAAAAGAGCCGCATTTGCTAGAAAATTGTGAGTTCCTATTATAACTCATCATTAATCTAGGGGAGATTCACTTTAAATACTTGGCTCCTTATTGCTGAGATAATGCCTTAACTGGAATTAGTGCTCTCAACTCTCAAATGTTCATGTGATTAGGGATTAAAATCAGACATAAGTTGTTGAGCCAATTTTACTCCAATTCTACATTATGCAGAAGCGGTGGATCTAAAGAGGTCAATGGGGAACCTGAAAGGGATTGAATCGCTACCGGCGCAAATGGGTGCTTATGCACCCTCTGGTGACACTTTTCGAAAATCTTGGAGATTCAAGAAATTTGATTTCTTGACCTATATCCAAGAAGAGTTTTAAGTCTATTCGTGGTAGCCAACTCAGCCCAACTGCGTTGGTTTGTTGTGCCAATATCTATAGTGACGCAAAATAAGATGCTACGATTGCCATCTAGAATGGGAACGTTTATTTATCTTCTTCTTCTGGAACTAGGTTTGCTTTCTATTTTTTCTGACCATTTTATTGGATTCGTGTCATTTAATCTTGAAATATAACTAAAAAAATTGAATAACCACTTTTTGGCTCTGTACTAGATTAACAGCTGTTCCAATGTAATTGCATGGGGTTAATAATTGTTGACTCTCAAGTCAAATTGTCTCTTCTGAATCTGAGGGAAACTAATTTGATAAAATAAAAACCGAAAACAAATCTAATTAATCCAAAGAATAACATATCTTCAGTTTAAGTAGGACGAAATACTTGGAGCAAAGTTCAAAACGTCAAATATCACACGTCAATTACTTTTGTTCATAGTTATTAAACCCGGCCCGGCCCGGCGGTCGAACCGGTCAAACCGGTGAACCGGGCATGAGATCGGGCTGGGTTTCAAGTTGGATCGTTTAAGCAATCAAACCGTTGACTAGTCAACGGATCGGCGGTTCGACCGGATCAAACCGGAAACCCGGCCGGTTTTGTCTAAGAACCAGGTTTCATATAAAAATTTTATGCCTATGCCGAGAGTCGAACCTTATACTTCTGATACATTGCAACAACGACGCAACCGCTAGGCTACTTGACGAGATAATGATAAGGCTACTTACTTATAATATATAAACACTTTCCATTTTATCTTTCTTTTTCATTTCTCTAAAACAAATTTATTTGGAATCTTCTAATAAAAATTTATGACCCCCAAACTTATGAAATGGACTTCAAAAATAACATATTACATAATTCATTTTAAAAACATATATTATTTTTAATAATTTTTTGCACTTAAAATTTATAAATAAGTTAGATAATTACACTAAACATAGATAAAATTTTATACTTGAAATTTGGTGTATTACTAAATAACTTTATATTTTATTGATTCTTATATGAATTAATTTTTTTATAGCAAATTAAATTATATGAGCATTTGCTATGACATTATTTATTATAATTTATGTCATATATCCTATATCAACATTTATAATATATAATATTTAAATATATGTAGTGACCCACTGGTTCAACCACTCACCCACCGGTTGAACCAGTGACCCGTTGACCCACCTCCTTCGCCGGTCTCCCCTCCGGGCCGAGTTTAATAACTATGCTTTTGTTTCTTGGGACAACTGCTCACCTTAAGGAACAAACGAGGACAATTCATCAACTATGTAAATGGAAACAAACTCTTCCGAATTAATCTTTCTACGCCAACAGTGTATACACTGTCATCATTAGATAAATGGTAATTATAAAAAAGTTAAATTTGAAATTCAACTTTTACACAGATGTTATGAATTCAACAGTGAAAGTGTATATACTGTCAGTGTATATAAGATTTACTTAATTCTATCATGTAATTTGATCTATTTTTGAATCACGTAACGATTCCATCCTCCTGCATGTGAATGCAATAAGTTTTGTTTCGATGGTTCATATCCACCGGAACTGGCTTATAGTTTTTTGGGCGTTAACTTTGAGGAGTTTTGTCTTCTATGATTAGTTTAAGCTATTCTGAGTAACAAAAATTTGTTCTGAATACTGAATGGGATACCGATGCATATGAGAACTAGCCAAGTAATTATTTGATTATTGGGTAAAATACCAAAAATCTCCTTATAGTTTGTTAAATGTTCAATTTAACTCCATCTGAGTTGAAAACTTACACTATAACTCCCCATGGTTTTAACTAAATTGAAAATTGGATGGAAAGTATCTAATCTAACAATTATACGTGCAATGTCAATATTGCCCCTATATAAATGAACTCCCTATTATTTGTCGAATGTTCAATTGAACTCCCTCTGATTTGCAAAATCACATTATGACTCCCTACGGTTTCAACTAAATTGAAAATTGAATAAAAAACATCTCACATATGGTAGGGGTAATATTGACATATCACACACAACCGTTAGATTTTATACTTTCTGTCCAATTTTCAATTTAGTCAAAACCACAGGGAGTTATAGTGTAGGTTTCCAAACTAGAGAAAATTAAATTGAATATTTGTCAAATTACTGGGAGTTTTTTGATATTTTACCCTTGGTTATATCAAGTCCACTCTGGACGTTGCTAATGTGACCGTTGTTTCTAGTGAAGTAGCAATTAATATGAAACGTCAAGTATGACAAATACTATAAGGGGACAAAATACAAGTCATTTTTCAACAGCAGCAAGCAAACTCCTACACGCCAGTGGCATCATTAAGGATCCTCTCAACTGATAATATAACCCGGTTGCAAGGTAGCAGCTATTACAGGTTCTGAAACCAAGAAAAATCCAAGACAAGCTATACTTTTCTTGTGCAGTGATGAAACAAAAAACCGAAAACAAGAAAATATTCAATAAAGCAAAGCACATAGAGCATGAAAATGTGAATCCACCAACAGATATTTTTGTTGAATTTACTGTAATAAGCAAGCATTTTGAGGCTAATTTATGTTTATTTAAGCGTCCAAATATTGACTTTGGGTACATGTAAATGAAAGAACAATTTCAACATAATATTCATAACTTTGGGTGGGCTAAGTCACATTGTTAGAAACCTCTGGAATTTTCGATATTATCCCTATATCTATATGATATATCTCTTAGATTTTTGTAAAACCTATATGGATGAGGAAATTAAATATATAGAATATAATTGGTGAAGTGATATTCTAGTTCAACTCTACAAATAAATTATCATTTTTTATTTTTTAAAATGTATTTTCCTAGTTCCAACTCTAAAAATACACGTTCATTGTCATTCAATATCATTCTTAACTCTTAAACTTGCTATTGGTGGATAGTTTAAGTAAACCGAGTATACCATCACAAAATGCATTCTAGCATCGCGCGCAAGTAGAGATGAGATGCTATTTTGACCTTCTTTGTCTATACATGAAGCTATTTAATTCACTATTCGGCAGCTCGTACACCACGAAGAGACTTGAGAAAACGAGGACTACATGTCTACATGTTGGTTTTTTTTTTTTTTTTTTGGGGGGGGGGGGGGGGAAGGGGGGGAAGTGAAATAACTGATTCCGAGTTAACTGTTTGGTTTATTTTTGATGACAATTGACGCCTCTAATTTGACTCTCTTTTCTTTCTCTTTATCCTCTGCTAAGGTTTGGAATCTTCTTTTGAAGTGAAAAAAGAAAGAAAAATCAACTTTGGACTTTTTGGTGCTATTGTTTTTAATTTTTTTTTTTTGGATATGATAGATTTTATTCTACACTTTTATTCTATACTAAGAGGAACTGGCGAAATTTTTCCAGAAAAGTCTATATTGTTTAGAATGCAGGCTAGGGATCAACACCCAAGTAGAGATTTAAATCTTTCCTTGGTAGCCAACTACTTTAGAAGTAGTTGGTTTTTTCTAGAAAAGTCTGAATTTTTTAGAATGTAGACCATGGAATTTGATCTTTTGACCTACATTATGCTATTGTTTTAGTTTGAATATTAAGATTTGAGGATGTTTTTTTAAAATTTAATCCGTTGAAGTCTAGAATTTCTTTTAGCCAATGGTGTTGATGAATAAACCAGAAAGCTCGTTCTATTGGATTAATCTTCATACTAATGATCCTAACATTAAGGATTTCATGAGTTTTAGTTTCAAGAAATATTGCACTCCTTATATGAACCTTTACATCGTCCATTTAGAATGGGCCTGGCTTTCACATGGGTTAATTTTCGTCTACATTTAGTAATAAAAATTAATAAAATGGTCAAGAAGCAATCTTAGGAGTTGACTAGTTGAGTGACTTATTTGACAAAAATAATTTAGTGAGTGAAATGAGAATCTTGAAAATTTTAACGACTTGTTGCATATTTTACCCTATATTATCATCAAAAGATAAGATTGCGTGTTGCATAGTATTTCATTCTTTGTATATATACCTGCATAGTATTTCATTCCCTGTATATATACCTTACCTTTCTTGTGCCATTAATCTATTCATCAAGTGTTAGCACAAAAAATCACGTAGCGAAATTAAATATAAAATCTATAAATTTGACGAAGAAATCAAAATATCTCAAAGCTTAAATTCTCAAAATAATCAATCAAATTATGAACATAGTGTCACTGCAAGAATAGGGAAGCAATCCGCTCGGTTATAAGAATAAGGGATAATTTCAGATACCTCCCTTGAGGTTTCTAACAATTACACTTAAATACCTTCTAAAATTAAAAATTACACTTACCTCTCCTCTGTTATAGATATGACAACATGTCATCTCCAAAAGCCTCCTAATGACCAACTTGCCCTCAAAATGTTGTGGCTAATATTATTGCAAAAAATGTGAGAAAAAAATTGCCTACAACAATAATATATATTTTTTATTTGCTTCTTGTCGCAAGCATCCGCAAAAGAAAATTTGATCTTGTCATTTCTCAACTATTATCCTGAGAAGCAAAATTGAATTTATTATTCCTCAACTGCCACAGAGAGGAAGAATGCTAAGAGTTAAAAATAGCATTCATTTTTTTTTTTTTTTACAATTTATCCATCTTATATATTGCCAAAATAAAGCCGTTGCAACTTGTCCAACTCTTCTTGCTTTTAATAGTCAAAAGTGTAGAATTGTATATGTATTCTTTGTTGTACTGAGAGGATCCCTACTATTTTAATATATTTTTCTCTTTTTTAATTAATTTTTATAAACAATTCGTTCAGAATATAAAGAGGGTAAAGTTGGCAAAAACTTGTGTGTCAGTACCTTTTTCCCACTTTTTTAACTTTCTTTAGTGACAGGGGGTGCAATATTTATCAAATGTGTCCATCAAGGGGAGGTGAGTGTAGTTTTAAATTTTAGAAGATATTTAAGTGCAATTATCAAAAATATCAAGGGAGGTATTTGAAATTATCCCTAAGAATAAAGCCACCGATTGATTAATCACACACGCAACAGGCACGGGAGGAATTGAAGTAGTATTTCATTGACAACTAATTTTCCTCAATTACAAATATGAGGCTTTAAGTCCTTAAATAGAAAAATATATTCATGAATCCTATTCTAATTATAATATTAAAACATGACTCAACTCTATTTTCTAAACTAACTGTGACACAAATTCTAATATAATTAGTAAATCATAAATCAATTTCTAAAACCATTAAAATTTAAAATATGATTGATTTAAAATATGTCAACATCTAAGCCATCAACTCTTGGACCAATGATTCGTCCTACTCCTAGTCCCCCATTGCACAAGAGATGTTATGAACATCAATCGACATGATTTGTCACCTCCACAGCATGTAACATTTTCTCGACGAATATTCTTAACAGCACTAAGAAGGTATTAGAGTAAATGTAACGTATAACACAACATAGTCAACTATGTATAAACTAAGAATTGACAATATTAAGGGATAATTTCACAAATCTCCCTTGAGGTTTTTAATAATTACAAAGAACTTCCCTCAGGTTTTAAAAATTACATATACCTCCCATACTTTTACTGTTTAGTAATAACATAGGTCCAATAAGATAGATTTTTTCACAAAATTCCTAAATTGTCCTTTTGTACAGAACTAAGAAAGAAAAATATAGTATATTCAATCATTTTCTTCCATACTTTGCACAAATTAACAAGCCTAATCCCTAACAACCATTCAAATATATGTTCTAAAACTAAGTAATCATCCAAAAGATCCCAAATTGCATCTGCAATATCAATACTTGTCACACAAAAAAAAAAAAACACACACACACACACAAATCCCATTGACAACCAATTTTATACCCCAAAATTAAATATCAATGCTTAAACAGCTTTTCAATATAAGTTAATCTGACATAGAACTGCCATTACAACCCCCTTTGGCCCTAAAAATATTAATATCTCAAAAGGAGAAAATAAATTCTACCTCTACAATAAAATCATAATAAAAAATTTCTAATCCAATGAATGAAATCCTTATATAATTATTGATATTTTATAAAATGTTTTCTAGACAACAAATAAAATATGACAAATTTCACATCTTTAGTTCCTCTTCTTATTTCAATCATCAATTTCATTATTTATTTCTCTATTACAATGAGTCTCTTTATTTCCTTCTTGTTTGACACATAATTTTGTTCCCTCTGTTGATTTTGTAATTTCAATTTGCTAATATCCACAAAACTGAAAATAACAAAATGGGGTTATGTTAACTAGAAAAGAAAGGAGCGAAAATAGACAAGAGACAGAAAAATAGATATTTTTTGGGTTTTGTAAATTTACTTCTACCAAGTGGAGGACATTATAGATATTTTAGAATGCCGATGGAGGTAAGTGTAATTTTTTAAATTTGAGGGGAGTCGAGTGAAGTTGTCAGATACCTCAAGGGAGGTTTCTGAAATTATCCCCAATATTAAAGTTTCTTTTATTAGTACGTTTAAATGGACACTACAATGTATGAAATGAAGATTTCAAAATGTGAATTGCAACTTTTATGTCATGAATTTAAGACTTACTTGTGAACAGAACTCTTAATTTATGTGTGTGTGTGTGTGCAATCAGTCCAATAATATTAGGAAAAAAAAGTTGATGGTCTCACTTTATTGCTTGATTGTGTATCTTGAGACATAAAATTTTCCATGATCATATAATATGTGACATGTAACTAAGACTTTTTCTATACATCTTAGTCAAGGTAACTAGAATTATCTTGAAGAATGATGATTGACCAATTCGCAAACAAGTAATGTTGTGTAGGTGAAAAGGCGGCAGTTGAATCGGTTTAAATCAAATCATAAAACATTTGAATGGCCTGCAAATAATAAAGTTCATTAAGGACATAGAACCCAGAAAGCAATGTTTGATTTAGTAACTTTCAGATTTGTCATTTTCTCTCTGTCATTCTCCTCAATCGCTCCCTGCATTGGTGCCTGTTGTAGCCATTCTTCACCTTTCTTGCTGAATCTTTTAACTGATACCATTTATTTGTTTGTATTTTCTTCTATTCTGATTTAATTATACTTATATCAGAATGTCAACAAATCCATTAACAAATCCAATGGGTTGTCTCTTGCACGCCCTGTACCCCAATTGTCATCTGGTTATAGAGTATTTGAAGAACTTTTCAAAAGCATTTAGTCTTTGCTTCTATTTTCTTTTCATGTTTTTCATTAAAAAATCAACTCAAGTGAAAATAAATAGCTTTGTTACACTATCCGAGGAAAATATTTGTGGGCTTCTTGCTATTTCAGTTGCATGAACATTTTTCAAGAAAGCAGCAATAGGGTATGTGGATTTTTCTTGATATATCATCTGTGCTTGATGGTTTATGTATAGTTTGCTGATCAGTTGTTATTTTTACTAGATATGCAAACAACAAATGAATTGACTGTTTATTAAGTGTTCTTGGTCAATTTGGTATTATTATGGATTACCCAGACAAAAATAATTGTTTGGTCATTTGGAATATGGATATTTTTGCCAGATTGTTTGTTCAGGTATTTTCTGGAAAGCAGATAGTTTATTTGCAGAAGAAAACGTAAGGATGTGAGGAATATCTGGCTATGTTGATTAGACAGATTGAAGCATTTAAGATCAGTGTGTATTTTAGAGCCTTTAGGGGGCAAAATTTAGAAAGCATGAGAAGAAAAGTATTAGTTGGGCGGATAACTGGATTCATATGTATCTGCTGGTGTACTAGCTTGAAAGTTCAAACAGGTAAGACTGATATAGTCTTTTGAATTTTTGGAGTTTTGGTTGGAAAAATGGGTAAAAATGGTATTAATATGGTAATTTTACCTAAATATCAGTTTGAAGCTTTTGATGTTTTCATGTACATGGCATACATGTTTTGAAACTGTAGACAACTTGTTTGTGAATTTGATCTTTATTGTTCAAATTTCCTTGAGTAGATAATTGAGATTCTGATTAATAGTGGATTGTTTCATTCTGTATTTTTTCTTTTTGGCAGTTAATAAAGCAGAAGTATACATTTTGTTTTGATCTTCATTTCGCGGATTCCTGGAATTTCTCTTCCTTGTCTTTTGGATGCGATTCTTTTTCTGTTTTTCTGGGAACATGCTAAGAATTATGATGTTTATCAGTGTTTGTTTTCCTGAATTAGGCTCTGCTTCTGAGGTTGTCATCAATTCAAGTGACATGGCAACATCATTGGAGGAGCTTTTGGCAGAAGAAGGGTTTAGGAGGCACAAAGCAAAGATGATACCCCGAGCATCCTTTGGATTAGAAGCAATAGGTATGCCATTTTACCCACTCGATGATCGGCACAAGCCTGGTTCTTCAGGTGTAAGAAAGACACAGAGAACAAGATCGGATATACCTCGTCATCATTTCAGAGGTGAATTTCTAGCAGATGACGAACTTAGTGATCAGAAGTCAAGAGACATTCATGTTAGACAGGATAAAGGATCGAAGAAGGGAAAGGGGCCGAAACATGAAAGAAGGGGCTCTCAAGAGATAAGGCATGTTAAGAAATTCAGCAATGGCACAAGTGATGATTTGCCTGGCTCTGAAATCAGTAGCACTGCACGGAGTAATGAGATAATTGAGGTCGCAGGGATTAGGAAATATGATGATATACGTTCAAATGAAGTTTACAGCCCTGAGGAAAGGGGTAAAAAGTATGGAACCAGAAGTGAGGAAATGGAGAGCCCCAGACAGATTACAGAGAAGAATAAAAGAGTAGATAAGAAAAACGGATACAATTCTAACAAAACTTCAACTGTTTATAAGAGCCTCAATGAGACTTCTGGGAAAAGCAGAAAAAAAACCGAGACATCCTCTGGCAGATCGAATAGAAGTTCACAAAATAGCAAAAGCTTGGAAGACAGTAAAAGCCGAAGGAAACCTGATATTGAGCAGAGTATAGCTACTCCTGCACTTGATGTAGCAGCAGTACAGGCTATGATTTCTATCTTGAATGGTTATGTCAAATGCTTTATAAGAGACGAGGATTTCAGGGCCTTGCATCGTCAACGTAGTTTTGCCTCCCTAGACACTATTGGACAGCTAGAAGGCTTTCAAACAGAAGGCAAAGTTATAGCAAGTCTTGAAGAAGCTATTGAAACAGTTGAAAGAGCTGCTGAGGAGCGTGCAACTACAAAAGAGTTGAAAAAGGCCTCGTTGCAACTCAGTGTTATTGCAGGTTTGAATTCGAATGACTCAAAAGATGGCTTTACGTCTGGAATCCCTAACAACGAGCTATCTGCTTGTGCTCATTTCTACCTTAGTGTAGTATATAAGCTACAGAAGAAAGATAGGATAGCAGCAAAACATCTTCTTCAAGTGTTTGTTGATTCACCCTTCCAGGCACGAAATGTTCTTTTACCTGATATGTGGGAACACATATTTCTCCCTCATCTTTCAGAGTTAAAAGTTTGGTACGGCAATGAAGCTAATTTTCTGCTCAATTCGCCAACTAAGATGAGGAAACTTAAGCTGCTTGAGAAAGTATATAATGAAATTTTGGATTCAGGCACTTACCAGTTTGCAGTTTATTACAAAGATTGGCTAACTGAGGGAGTTGAAGCTCCTCTGCTTCCTTCAATCCAGATACCATCTATACCTTTTCATTTGGTTGAGAAGGCAGACCTTGACAATCAGTCTCCTGACGCTAGTAGTCCAGCTAGTACTTTCTTACCTCAAACAATGGTCAGTAAGACACTATATGACTCAGTGTTCAGGCATTCAGTTAAGCCAGCACCTGAAGTGGCTGGTTGTGAGGAAGAAAGTTTTGATATCAGTGCACGAAGCTCACATGATGCTGCTGTTCAAGAGAACTCCCCTTCTGAAATTGTCAAACGCACAGTTCGAGATGATGCAGCCTCATATCTGGTAAGTGATTTTTTCGAAAGTAGTTTTCTTGCAAGCTTTGAGGAGCTGTTGTTCATTAGTAAAATGCTCCAATCAGACCTAATTCGTTGTAAGATTTTAGAGGCTTTGGGAGTGCTCTATTTCATTATTAGTTCTATTAGGATTTTGACCTACATTTCTGACCTGAAATCAACTTTTCAAATCACATTGTTTCCCTCATAAAGTATAAGAAGAAGAGAAAAGAAAGAACAAACCAGGTTGGCTATGTACATTTATTTTACCAATGTTTCTTGGTGCATTGGAAAAGAGATTAAGTTTTGTAAATCTTTTGAATTTGTAGATAGTGCAGTGGTGGTACTAATTAGTATTAGCCAAGTGTTGTCATTTTTACAGTTGTTTGTTTTACCGGTTGTGTAGTAAACTGCATAAAATTAGTAGTTCTTCAACCTTCAGCTGTCTGAAGATGGAGATTGATAGGCCACCTGATAAGATGATCCAAATTACTTTAGCTGGTCATTGGATGTTGCCAGTGGCGTTAAAGCTTTGCTTTCTGGCAATGTGTCTCATGGTCAACTGCATTTTTCTTCTATTCCGGATGACTTGTACTGAAGGATTCTCTACACGCTTGCAGAATGGTGCCTTAAGAGTTGTGGGAGCTCATAGATTGGGTAGGGATAATTCTTCAGAAAGACATCCTAATGAGAAAGTTGGCAGCAACGACATCAACCTAAAAACTTCAAAGAGTGTGCATATATGTACTACACCACCAGCTCATCATAATTACAATCAATTGATAGTCAGTAGAGTAGCGAAAGCAGTTTTTGAACTGCAACAGCCTGAGAATCCTATTACTGCTGCTGGTGCTGGTACTTTTTTGACATACAACAAAGATGTTCTGCATTCTGATTTCTTGGTAATTTGCTGTATGCTAAAGTGCCTTTTCGTTTGAGTGTCAATGTACTAAATTTGTTTCTAATAATCTCATCTCTTAGTGCAGCTGACTAATTCAGGGTCTGCTGTTGAAGGTGGGGAATGAAAGACCTTTAAAGTGGTTTTCTATTTGAAATTTGAATGCAGCTCTAATAAGTTACATGCTATAGTGCAGGATTAGAGGAAAACTGTGGATATTTCATTGGAGGGACTTCTTTCTTAAGCATTCCCCAGGACTTTATTTGCCCTTTGACAGAGATGTTATTTGAAGAACCTGTAACCCTAGAGACTGGACAAACGTTTGAGAGGTCAGCCATTATAGATTGGTTTGGAAAAGGTAATACAACTTGTCCAGTAACTGGGAAAATATTGGAATATCGAGCTGTACCTCTGACAAACTTCATTTTAAAGAGTGTTATTGTTAATTGGAAGAAAGACCATAGAAGGAATCTGCTAGATTTGGCCTCTCAAATAGGTGAAAGTGTGGAGTCAAAAGATGAAATTGCAGTATTTATACTGGAGCAGCTTGTTGCTGCTTCCAGCCAAGAGGACAGAATAAGAAGTACAAAACAACTTATATCTCTTGGAGGCTTGCAGTTCCTCATCCGAAGGTTTCAGTGTGGTGACCTCGAGGAGAGGACACGTGTCTCAGCATTGCTGTTAATTTGCATTCTAGCAGACCCTGATTACAGAAATCATGTAGCTAGAAACATTGACAAATTATCTTTGCTTGAGCTACTTCACTCCAGACAGCTGAAGTCAAAAAGAAATGCCGTATCACTGCTAACTCAATTAATTTGCCTGAACAGGTATGTTATAGTTGAAGAAGTCTTGACATTTTGTGTGATTTTGGTAAATCTGGTCCACAAGATAGAATTATGGCATAAATAACTCTAGTTGAGATATGTTAACAGGTATCTTGGGAGGAAAACATCTAGTCACCATATTATGAGTGACCAACTAGTATTTATAGGAGTACAACCCTAACAAACTATTTACAAAAATACCCTTACTAATTTATTATCTACAAGAATACTTATATTCTCTTAACACTCCCCCTCAAGTTGGAGCATATATATCATAAGCACCCAACTTGTTACAAAGGTATTTCACCATAGAGCCCCCTAAGCTCTTGGTAAACACATCAGCCAATTGATCTACAGACGGTACATGAGATGTCTTGATGACCCCGTCAAGCAATTTCTCTCGAATGAAATGACAATCAACTTCAATATGTTTTGTCCTCTCATGAAACACTGGATTAGACGCAATATGAACAGCCGCCTGATTATCACACACTAAATTCATAGGCTGTTTATGCTCAAACCCAAGTTCAAGTAATATGCTCTTCAACCAAACCAACTCACACACAGTGTGAGCCATAGCGCGGTATTCAGATTCTGCACTTGATCTGGATACAACTGTTTGTTTCTTACTCTTCCACGACACTAAATTACCACCAACAAACACACAATATCCTGTGGTCGATCTTCGATCTGAGGCAGAACCAGCCCAATCTGCATCACTATATCCTTCAATATCAGTGTGTCCATGATTTTGATACAGCAACCCTTTTCCAGGAGCACTCTTAAGATATCTGAGAATCCGTACAACAGCATCCCAATGACTAGTACGAGGGGTATCAAGAAATTGACTCACAACACTCACTGCAAACGAAATGTCAGGTCTCGTTACAGTGAGATAATTTAATTTACCCACAAGTCTTCGATATTGCTTAGGATCATCAAGTAATGCACCTTGATCTCTTGCTAATTTCACATTGGGATCCATAGGAGTATCCACAGGTCGGCAACCTAACATCCCAACTTCACTCAACATATCGAGTACATATTTCCTTTGACATAAATAAATCCCATATTTAGACCGAGCTACCTCAATACCCAGAAAATACTGTAGATGACCTAAATCCTTTGTCTGAAAGTTTGCCTGCAGATTGGATTTAAGTTTCTGGATTCCCACAACATCATCACCTGTAATCACAATATCATCCACATAAACAACTAATAAAATTTTACCAGCATTAGAATGCCGATAAAATACAGAGTGATCTACTCCACATCTTGTCAGACCGAACTCCATGACAACACTACTAAACCGGCCAAACCAAGCCCTCGGAGACTGTTTCAATCCATATAAGGATTTTTTCAAACGACAAACCAACCGCGGATTCTCCCCCTGAACAACAAATCCAGGAGGTTGTTCCATATATACCTCTTCTTTCAAATCTCCATGCAGAAATGCATTTTTCACATCCAACTGATGCAATGGCCAATTATAAGTCGCTGCCAAAGAGATAAGAAGACGAACAGAGGTAATCTTTGCAACAGGAGAAAATGTTTCTAAGTAATCTACTCCATACACCTGAGTAAATCCTCTAGCTACCAGCCGAGCCTTCAATCTATCAATAGAACCATTAGGCTGCACTTTTATAGTGTACACCCATTTACAACCAACAACAGGCTTACCTGAAGGACGAGGGACAAGATCCCAAGTACCATTTTGTTCCAAAGCAGACATCTCTTCTTGCATAGCTAATCTCCAACCAGGATGATTAAGAGCATAGGTAATAGACTTAGGAATGGAGATAGAATCAAGGGAAGCAACAAAAGAAGAATATGACATAGAGAGACGAGAATAAGAAACAAAATTAGAAATAGGATGGGAAGTACAATGTCTCTTACCTTTGCGTAAAGCAATAGGAAGATCTAACTCACAGGAGGGCGTCATACCTGAATTTGAAGATTGAGAGTTAATTGGTGAAGTGCGTGGCATATCAGGAACTTTCTCAACCATGGAACGACGAGAGTAAACTTGAAGATGAGGACGAGATAATCGAGCTATGGAATCTGGTGGACTAGATGACTCAGGTAATAAAGGGGAAGGGACTGGTAAAACAGGAGAGGAAAAAGAGGGACACTGGTCTAACTCACAAGGCGTACTTTGTTTGATAAAATATGGAGTGGATTCAAAGAAAGTAACATCAGCACAAATAAAAAATCGATTTAAAACTGGACTGTAACATCTATACCCTTTTTGCGCTCGTGCGTATCCTAAGAAAATACACTTAATGGCACGAGAATCCAATTTATCCACCCCGGGAGTAAGCTGATGAACAAAGCACACACATCCAAAAATACGAGGAGGTAATTTAAACACAGGTTCATGAGGAAAAAGAATGGAGTGAGGTAATTGACCTCCAAGAATATTAGATGGCATGCGATTAATTAAATAACATGCAGTTAGAACTGCATCACTCCAAAATTGTTTGGGCACATTCATGTGCAACAACACTGTTCGAGCAATTTCGATTATATGTCCAATTTTTCTTTCAGCAACTCCATTCTGTTGTGGAGTGTGAGGACAAGAGGACTGATGAATAATACCAGACTTACTCATAAAGGTATTAAAAGGAGTGGAAAAATATTCTTTCGCATTATCACTGCGAAGTATACGTACCGGCACACCAAATTGATTCTTTATTTCTGCAACAAATGCACAAAAAATGGAATATAGTTCTGAACGATCTTTCATTAAATAAAGCCATGTAACTCTTGAAAAATCATCAACAAAGATTACAAAATATTTAAAACCTAACTTTGAAGTGACTCGACTAGGACCCCAAACATCAGAATGAACTAACAAAAATGGTTCAGAAACCCGTTTATTGACTCTAGGAGCAAAAGAAACACGATGATGCTTTCCTAACTGACAAGACTCACACTCTAACGAAGATAATTGACTCAAAGTAGGAACCAACTTTTTCAAATTTTGTAAAGACGGATGACCTAAACGACAGTGAATTTCAAGAGGAGAAACAGTAGCAGGACATGCTATCGGACCATTGAAGTTGAGAAAATAAAGACCATTATGCTCATGCCCTCCACCAATCGTCCTCTTTGTCTTCAAATCCTGAATGACAACAGAATCAGGAGAAAAAGTAACTGTACACTGTAGAAATTTAGTGAGCTTACTAACAGACATTAGATTAAAGGGCAAATTGGGTACGTAAAGAACAGAAGACAGCGGAAGTGATGGATTAATTTCTACAGTGCCTAGTCCTTTAACTTTAGTGGTAGATCCATCAGCTAAAGTAACATGAGGATATGGAGTAGACTCTTGAAAATTAGAAAAAATTTTAGAGGTACCTGACATATGATCAGTAGCCCCGGAGTCAATAATCCATGAGTCATTACCTTTTTGTGCTAAAGAAGCAGAGGGAAGAGATGCGTGATTTGTAATTTGGTACTGTAGGAATTTAACATAATCCTCCTCAGATATAGTAACAGTCTTCTGGGACCCATGTGCTGAAAAACTCGATTCAATGTGGTCATTGGTAACCGCATTAACAAACCTTTCAACTATGGCGAATGGCACATCAAACCAAAGAAAAGGTCAAAACTCAAGTGACAGTGCCGTGAACAGTGCCGTGAACAGTATCGCGTGAACAGTCGCGATGACCAAAACTTTTGCTAGATGTTTAACCCTAACCCTAGGACTTTTGCTCTGATACCATGTTAACAGGTATCTTGGGAGGAAAACATCTAGTCACCATATTATGAGTGACCAACTAGTATTTATAGGAGTACAACCCTAACAAACTATTTACAAAAATACCCTTACTAATTTATTATCTACAAGAATACTTATATTCTCTTAACAAGATAGGATAGAATTTTGGGGGTAATACATCATCAGTCAAGAAGGAATTTCACTTAGAAATAAAACACAATACTTTAACAAGTTATATGCAATTATTGCTAAAATAGGTCGTATATATGGATCCAAAACTGCTGTTCTATACATTCCCACAACCAAGAGTGTCTGTCTGTTGTTCCTGTTTGTGTATCTCCTTGGATATTTATACATTGTTTACTGGTTATTCTAAGTAACAAGGCACATCAGAAATGGTTATACTGAACATAATAAAGCCTGAATTTTACAAGGACTTAGAGCACTTGAAAATTCTTCAGAGATGGTAAACCATTCAGTTGATTTGGTCGGAAAGAAACAACTTGGCATTAAAATTTTGTCAACCCCAGCAGATGAAACTTGTGGTTGTTCTTTTTGAATTTTCGTTTGTCTATTTTAGGACTGTGGAGACATGCATTAAAAAGTTTCCCTGGCAGTACGTTCACCAAATACAAGGACAAACTATACAAAAAGTCATTTCCGTTCCAAGATAAATGTTAACTGGTATTTTGGGAGGAAAACATCTAGTCACCGTATTATGAGTGACCAATTAGTATTTATAGGAGTACAAACCTAATAAACTATTTACAAGAATACCCTTACTAATTTATTATCTACAAGAATACTTATATTCTCTTAACACTCCCCCTCAAGTTGGAGCATATATATCATAAGCACCCAACTTGTTACAAATGTATTTCACCCTAGAACCCCATAAACTCTTGGTAAACACATCAGCCAATTGATCTACAGACGGTACATGAGATGTCTTGATGACCCCGTCAAGCAATTTCTCTCGAATGAAATGACAATCAACTTCAATATGTTTTGTCCTTTCATGGAATACTGGATTAGACGCAATATGAACAGCCGCCTGATTATCACACACTAAATTCATAGGCTGTTTATGCTCAAACCCAAGTTCCAGTAACATGCTCTTCAACCAAACCAACTCACACACAGTGTGAGCCATAGCGCGGTATTCAGATTCTGCACTTGATCTGGATACAACTGTTTGCTTCTTACTCTTCCACGACACTAAATTACCACCAACAAACACACAATATCCTGTAGTCGATCTTCGATCTGAGGCAGAACCAGCCCAATCTGCATCACTATATCCTTCAATATCAGTGTGTCTATGATTTTGATACAGCAACCCTTTTCCAGGAGCACTCTTAAGATACCTGAGAATCCGTATAACAGCATCCCAATGACTAGTATGAGGGGTATCAAGAAATTGACTCACAACACTCACTGCAAACGAAATGTCAGGTCTCGTTACAGTGAGATAATTTAATTTACCCACAAGTCTTCGATATTGCTTAGGATCATCAAGTAATGCACCTTGATCTCTTGCTAATTTCACATTGGGATCCATAGGGGTATCTACAGGTCGGCAACCTAACATCCCAACTTCACTCAACATATCGAGTACATATTTTCTTTGACATAAATAAATCCCATATTTAGACCGAGCTACCTCAATACCCAGAAAATACTGTAGATGACCTAAATCCTTTGTCTGAAAGTTTGCCTGCAAATTGGATTTAAGTTTCTGGATCCCCACAACATCATCACCTGTAATCACAATGTCATCCACATAAACAACTAATAAAATTTTACCAGCATTAGAATGCTGATAAAATACAGAGTGATCTACTCCACATCTTGTCAGACCGAACTCCATGACAACACTACTAAACCGGCCAAACCAAGCCCTCGGAGACTGTTTCAATCCATATAAGGATTTTTTCAAACGACAAACCAACCGCGGATTCTCCCCCTGAACAACAAATCCAGGAGGTTGTTCCATATATACCTCTTCTTCCAAATCTCCATGCAGAAATGCATTTTTCACATCCAACTGATGCAATGACCAATTATAAGTTGCTGCCAAAGAGATAAGAAGACGAACAGAGGTAATCTTTGCAACAGGAGAAAATGTTTCTAAGTAATCTACTCCATACACCTGAGTAAATCCTCTAGCTACCAGCCGAGCCTTCAATCGATCAATAGAACCATTAGGTTGCACTTTTATAGTGTACACCCATTTACAACCAACAACAGGCTTACCTGAAGGACGAGGAACAAGATCCCAAGTACCATTTTGTTCCAAAGCAGACATCTCTTCTTGCATAGCTAATCTCCAACCAGGATGATTAAGAGCATAGGTAATAGACTTAGGAATGGAGATAGAATCAAGGGAAGCAACAAAAGAAGAATATGACATAGAGAGACGAGAATAAGAAACAAAATTAGAAATAGGATGAGAAGTACAATGTCTCTTACCTTTGCGTAAAGCAATAGGAAAATCTAACTCACAGGAGGGCGTCATACCTGAATTTGAAGATTGAGAGTTAATTGGTGAAGTGCGTGGCATATCAGGAACTTTCTCAACTATGGAACGACGAGAGTAAACTTGAAGATGAGGACGAGATAATCGAGCTATGGAATCTGGTGGACTAGATGACTCAGGTAATAAAGGGGAAGGGACTGGTAAAACAGGAGAGGAAAAAGAGGGACACTGGTCTAACTCACAAGGCATACTTTGTTTGATAAAATATGGAGTGGATTCAAAGAAAGTAACATCAGCACAAGTAAAAAATCGATTTAAAACTGGACTGTAACATCTATACCCTTTTTGCGCTCGGGCGTATCCTAAGAAAATACACTTAATGGCACGAGAATCCAATTTATCCACCCCGGGAGTAAGCTGATGAACAAAGCACACACATCCAAAAATACGAGGAGGTAATTTAAACACAGGTTCATGAGGAAAAAGAATGGAGTGAGGTAATTGACCTCCAAGAATATTAGATGGCATGCGATTAATTAAATAACATGCAGTTAGAACTGCATCACTCCAAAATTGTTTGGGCACATTCATGTGCAACAACACTGTTCGAGCAATTTCGATTAAATGTCCAATTTTTCTTTCAGCAACTCCATTCTGTTGTGGAGTGTGAGGACAAGAGGACTGATGAATAATACCAGACTTACTCATAAAGGTATTAAAAGGAGTGGAAAAATATTCTTTCGCATTATCACTGCGAAGTATACGTACCGGCACACCAAATTGATTCTTTATTTCTGCAACAAATGCACAAAAAATGGAATATAGTTCTGAACGATCTTTCATTAAATAAAGCCATGTAACTCTTGAAAAATCATCAACAAAGATTACAAAATATTTAAAACCTAACTTTGAAGTGACTCGACTAGGACCCCAAACATCAGAATGAACTAACAAAAATGGTTCAGAAACCCGTTTATTGACTCTAGGAGCAAAAGAAACACGATGATGCTTTCCTAACTGACAAGACTCACATTCTAACGAAGATAATTGACTTAAAGTAGGAACCAACTTTTTCAAATTTTGTAAAGACGGATGACCTAAACGACAGTGAATTTCAAGAGGAGAAACAGTAGCAGGACATGCTATCGGACCATTGAAGTTGAGAAAGTAAAGACCATTATGCTCATACCCTCCACCAATTGTCCTCTTTGTCTTCAAATCCTGAATGACAACAGAATCAGGAGAAAAAGTAACTGTACACTGTAGAAATTTAGTGAGCTTACTAACAGACATTAGATTAAAGGGCAAATTGGGTACGTAAAGAACAGAAGACAGCGGAAGTGATGGATTAATTTCTACAGTGCCTAGTCCTTTAACTTTAGTGGTAGATCCATCAGCTAAAGTAACATGAGGATATGGAGTAGACTCTTGAAAATTAGAAAAAATTTTAGAGGTACCTGACATATGATCAGTAGCCCCGGAGTCAATAATCCATGAGTCATTACCTTTTTGTGCTAAAGAAGCAGAGGGAAGAGATGCGTGATTTGTAGCTTGGTACTGTAGGAATTTAACATAATCCTCCTCAGATATAGTAACAGTCTTCTGGGACCCATGTGCTGAAAAACTCGATTCAATGTGGTCATTAGTAACCGCATTAACAAACCTTTCAACCATGGCGAATGGCACATCAAACCAAAGAAAAGGTCAAAACTCGAGATGACAGTGACGTGTGAACAGTACGCCGTGAACAGTGCGGCGCCGTGAACAGTACGGCGTGAACAGTGCCGCGATGAACAGTGCGGCTGAACAGTACTTTTGACTAGATGTTTAACCCTAACCCTAGGACTTTTGCTCTGATACCATGTTAACTGGTATTTTGGGAGGAAAACATCTAGTCACCGTATTATGAGTGACCAATTAGTATTTATAGGAGTACAAACCTAATAAACTATTTACAAGAATACCCTTACTAATTTATTATCTACAAGAATACTTATATTCTCTTAACAATAAAAAATGATAGGAACAAAGTATACCAACTCTTTCAATTCATCTTTTGTCCTTGCAGTAGAGGCAAAAAAGGGGACTGTTATAATCAACTTTCTTTTTTTCCCTGCAAGGACATAATTGTATGTCTTTTAAAGGGCAAGGGAAGTTTGCTTTAGTTTCCTAGCCTGTTGACATCATAATTTTTTATGCTTCATTTGCTCTGTAATGGTTGAAAAGATCAGGTCCCCTGGGGCGTTGGCTTGATGCTTGGCTATGATCTAAATGTTTTTTTCTGGACCTTGGATCTAATGTTAAGATTTGTTCAATATATGCTTAACTTCACAATGAGGCTGGCTCCAACTAATGTGGGTAAATAATCACATCACTCATGTCAGTGTCTTCTCATTCCAGGCTTTACTATGCATGCTGAAATGATTCTTTCTTTGTTTCGTCTCATTCTTGTACATGAAACTTTCCTTTCTAAATTCATCAATCATGAATATTTGAAATTGATATGTCAAGATGGAAAGAGAACTGAAAATTATATTTAGATGATTATCTTTTTCACATGCCCTATATCTCTGACCTAGAGACTGGAAAGGCAAAGTTTAACAAAATTCTTGTTCAAGTCAAAATTATTGCCACATGAACTTATTTGCTGGTTTTGTTGCAGCACCCCATGATGTTTGTAATGATTATTTTTGAACAATAAAATTTCAGGAGGAAAGATGCAAAGTGTTTCTTAGAGGGCTTACAGAAGGAAGAGACAAAGAACACTTTGCATGTTTTGCTAGTGTATCTCCAAAGTTGTCTATTTGAAGAAAGACCTCTTGTTGCAGTGCTGCTCTTACACTTGGATCTTATGGTAAGTCCGTGTTATAAATTTGCATTAGGAGGTTCTATCAGATCCAATTTCTCATTGTACATTGAGCATGCAGTTATTAAAGCATTTAATGATCTATGAAGTAAAGTATCACAGCTACATTTTCCTGCATCTACAACTTTACTGCATGTGTTCAAGTGATATTCTATGAGTCATTACTAACATGTTTGGGAGTTAAAGTTCTGTTGATAAGATGGTAAATATAATACCAATATAATTCTGGACTTACCCTGTGTAAGATCTAAAACAGTGTTGTAACTCATCCACCCGCACAAAAGTTAAGCTGTCAGATGATAGGAAATTGCAGGAACGAATGACTGAAATTAAATGGTAGTACTCAAAGTCTGCATTGATCAAATACAGAAATATATACCACTCTTGTCCTAAATTGGCTGCCAAAGGGGACTTTAAGATAAGGATGAATAGAAAGGGCATCTTGTGATCTGCATAGGCTCTTAAATAATTCTTTCTTCATGGATTTAGCAGACAACAGAAAACTCAATTAATTCAGTCATCTGAAACTAATTTGCTGTACATTGTGACAAATATGCTACAAAAAGTCATGGATGCTTTAGTAAGTGAGGAGGTTATTCAGACAGTAACTGGTTTTTTTGGTCAGAGGCTTAAAATCCTCAGTTTTAGTTCTCTAAATCAGGATGGAAATTTTCACGTGCACCCTGAATTGCATGAAAATTATATGTATTGATAAAAATAATAAAGATTGAACATGGAAGTATAAGATGTCTTTTCTGCTTGTCTTTCTCTAGGATTGCATTCGACCATCTATTTTATTTTGAAAGGAAATGAATTTGTTGCATTCCCTTTAGCTATTTACCATGTACTTGATGTATCAAGGAAAGATAAGCTTCAATGGTCTGCAGTTTTGCACAGCATTGAGGGACTTAATACAGTTATCAAGCATTACTTACATTTTGATTTTCTAAAATATTCATAGGTCGTAATTAATAATTGCACTTACATAGCTCCTTTCACTGTATGGAACCCGAATGGGATAGAAGACTCTTCTTATGTTTTATTGTAATTGTCTGAAGGCATAAACACGTATTTGCAGTGCTTTTCAGTTGAAAGTGAAGGTTCATATTTACCTGCAGGTAGAACCTCAAGAACATAGTGCATACAGAGAGGAGGCTGTGGATGCCATTACAGTGGCCCTTGAAAGCAGCTTGACTGATGAAAAGGTTCGAATGAAGTGTTGCAGAGCACTCCTTATCTTGGGAGGACACTTTTCGTTTGCTGGGAAGATCATGACAGAGGATTGGATGCTTAAGCAGGCTGGATTTCTCGATGGACCAGTATATGATTCTCCTGAAAATGAAAACAATATATTTGTTGATGAAAGTATTATCATGGTATGTTGGTCTATCACTGTATATTTATCCCTCATTTTCTTCCTCCACCGTCTTATATCCTAACAGAAGCTTAGAAATAGCAAAGATAAGCTTCTTGTTTACATTGGTGTTCTGTATATCCATTGAGTATAGTCTCTTTGGAGTGAAGTTTCCACATTTAAGCTTGCAACATGTGATAATACACTCGTTTGCTTATTTCTTTTTGAGGAGCCTTAAAAAGTAAAGAAATTTGGCATGTTATGGAACAAATTGTGGAGAACATCAAGTATCTCTTTATAATTAATCTGCTTAGTTTTGTGTCTTCTTATATGATTTTTAAGTTCACCACAGTTTCAACAAATTTTACTTATTTCAAAGTGCTACCTTTTTGATTGATTGTGATGATGATTTTGACCTTTGATGCTTTCCTTCTCTTTATCATCCATCTTGATATCTCGCCTCCCACTGCCATCACTGTTAAGCAGAATAGAATGATGAATGGGGAAGTTGACCGCTATTGTTTGCTAGAATCATTGTTAGCAAATTTCGTTGTATAGCAAAGTAACAATAACACTCCTTGAAAGTAAATCAGCAGATGGAGGCTGTTGACGAAGAAAAAGCCCGGGAGAAATGGTTGATGAATTTGTCAGCTTCACTTCTTGGAGATGGGCACAAATCCTTTTTGGCAGCTACAGCCAGGTGTTTAGTTTCTGAAAACCCTGATCTGGTGAGAGTGTGCCTGACCACAGTGGCATGGTTGAGCTCAGCTCTTGTTTCATTAGCTGAAGCTGAGTTTCAGCTATCTGCCTTTTCAGCTCTAATCACTGGGCTTAAAGGTTGCCTCGAGAATGAGCTGGTTGAGCACAAGATTCTTGCTTCTATGTCTCTGCTTAATTTCAGCAAGTTTCCAGGTCAGTTTTCTTGTACAGAAAGTTCTTATCAGTAATATAGCTGCACAAAAATATTTTTGAGAAAGATTTTTCTGTTTTGATTAATATAGCCTTGGATCCTTCATGGATTTATTGGATTTCTTACTTGCTAATCTTTATATCTCTCTATTAAAATCCAAAAAGTTGAATAAGGTACACGGAAGCTTGCTTGATACAGACGTGACACATGAAGCACATGTAACAAGTAACTTCCCTGATAGATTCACGAGTTTAGTTTTCCACAAGAGTGTTTTATATACTTCTCCAAGTTACTTTCCTTTTCCTAGTAATCTTTGATGACATTCATAACAGAAAATGTTTGAGAGACAACACCTTCAATAGATAGCACAGAAGCCCTGCTTGCTTTTTACTACTAATTTTTTTAATATTCTGATAATCTTTGCAATAAGCATTACTATTTAATCTCATTTCTTGGAGTTAGAACTTCTTGGATTTGATCTCTAGTTGAAAATCGCATGCTACAAGTACCAAGTATGCATGTATCTGAACTTCGTAATATCTCCTATTAATATGGTTCATGTTTTTGGGTTCCAGAATGTAGGCTTTTATTGATGACAATGGCTGAGGACATTGCTGCTTCTCTTGAAAGCCTCGCAGAAGTAACATGGACAGCAAAAGAACTGTATTCTAAGATTTGCACCTAGTGATTTAAAGAATTAGACTCACTGCAGGCAAGAACTACTGCTTAAGATGAGCTGTCCTGCTTTGTACAGTTAGAAAACACGTTGCAGATGAAACTTTTTGCAGATGCATCATTTGCATTTTTGCAGATGAAACTTTAGAGAAGAATGCTATCCTTACTTCTCCTTGTCTTGTTTCTTTTTGTCCGAGTTGGGGGAGAAAAGGGTAGAGGACTAAAAATAAGATACAATCAGATCCATTCTCAGCTGCCCTTTGAGAAGTTTGGCACGGTGTCATTGAAGATTGTTTGGAGGAAATTTGTGTATATGTAGTACATTTTCGGAGGCAATGAACTCTTACAGACAACTTTGGATGTCTATTATAGCCTGTACATGATGCAATTTTCGCTGTATCAGATTCTTTTGGGCACAAATTTTCTTGCTTCTTTTCTTCCCTAATGCCTTTGTGGTTTGACTGCATATATTTCTGTGAATTAGCTGTTGTCTAGGACTTGAAGATGAAACTACTACGATTCAATTGTTTAGGGAATGGAAGCGGAAAGAGCTAAAGATTAGATAACCTGATCAGAAAATTTTTCTGCATTATACAGTGAGTCGGAGTCTTCCCATGTGTTAATTTGTAAACTCTCGGATAAAGAAAATGTATCAATGCTCCAATTTGCCCATTCATTTTTTTGTTTCATGTGCTATGTGAGGTCCTTCTAGGCCTTCCAAGACAAAAATCTTCAAATTTTTATTTCTTCTGTACATTGTTCTTTTGGGGATAAGAAAGGAAGTAATATGGACAATAGCCAATAAATTAAGAAAAATAAACCATCCTGTGCAGGCCATTGAAGAAATTTATACAAATCAGAGCCAAAAGAATAACTTTATACTTACTTACCTGGATGGGGTCGATGGGCGATCAAGAAGGCTCATGGCTTAGGTAGGTGGCCTCCATTGCGCCTTGGAGGGGCGCCTGCCAACATCATAATTTGTTGCAGTGGGAGCCTGCGTTCGCGCGGCTCCTGCCCGATCCTCATGATACAAATCTTTATGAACAATTTATTTTCTGTTGAACAGTTTCTGAGAGTCTGAGATATATTTTTTGTTAAAAGGAAATTACCAGATAATTTATTGATCCTATGTCTCTTTAACTCAAGATGTCAAGCGTTTATACTCAGACATCAATCAGAAAACTCAGTCTAATGCTAGGATAAATCCATAGAAGTTCAGTTTTGTCCGAGTTTGTGTAGGTAGACAACGATATTTCATGTTTTGAATTTTACGACCTAAAATTTTTGAATACACCGATAACATATGCAATATCACCGTCGCACATTTAGTATATACACCATCGCCGTTAGATTCATGTTACATTTAGTATATATATCATCGTCATTAGTTGAATCTCATTTCCTGTAACAAATGCATAAAGCTCAAGCTCTAAGTTTGAACTTGGCTCAAATATGTGGAGCTCAAATTAGCATATTTACTCGGTTACAAAATAAAACTTTACTTTTCAACCTATTTATTGTAGTCAAGCTTTGTTTGGATATGTTAACAGCTCTAGACTTGTGATGCGTAGCAACTAGGGTGCAAACGAGTCGAGCTCGAGCCGAGCTTTGGCCTAATCGAGCCGAGCTCGAACTTGACGAGCTCAAAATATCAAGCTCGAGCTCGAGCTCGACTCAAATTCGAGTCGAGTTCGAGTTTAAAAAATAAAAAAAAAATAATTATTATTTTATTTTTAAAAAATAAAAAATAAATATTTATTTTTAAAAATGAATAAAATAATAATTTTTTAATAAATAATAAAATATTAGGGATATATATGTAATTTTATTATTAAAATAAAAAATAAAAAATAAAAAAAATATATAATTGAGCTCGCGAGCCGCTCGCAAGCCAACGAGCTTAATGTTTTTGAGCTCGAGATCGACTTAATTAGCTCAAACTCGACTCGAGTTCGATATTGACGAGAGCGGCTCGATTCATGAACACCCCTAGTAGTAACACATTTTCATGCTTTAATTCTTAATTTGCTATACCAATTTAGACCATCAATTATGTCAGTAATTGGAAATTAGCCATTCCTTTGATCCCTATTCTGTACAGAACAATATATAGTCTTTGTAAAACGACACTTAAGTTATTGGATTTTTCCAAAGTGGTTGATTTTTTCTTTCCTTTCCATTTTATTTTTGGTGGAACAGTGTCTTTCATCTTTTTTTCCCCCGAAAGATATTGAGATTTCATTAAAACAAGAGGCACCAGATAACTACAAAAACTCCCTCAAAAAACAAGTGCCTTTCATTTTTGCATCTCTATTTGTTTAACTTTACCTGGTGTTAAAAAGCGGTTGATCCTTGGGGACTAGTAGTCCGTGCATGTGGCTGGTATTTCAGTCCATCAACTTCGAGAGAATTAACTTCAAATTTAATTGCACAAAGTTACTTGTGGATTGGAGGTTGGAGAATAACAAAAAATTGATCATGTTCCTATGAAGGCAAACACCCTATTAATCAATGAAAGTTTCGAGAGACTCTTTTTCTTCTTGATTTTTCTTTAATTTTTTCATTTTAGTAGAAAATTTTGTTGTGGACCAAAGCTTAAGAAAAACTTGCCCTAAATCCTCAAAGTACACATTGCTGAATTTGTTGCAAATTACATTTTCAAAATATCATTATAGCTCTTGATTTTTGAGAACAAGGAAACCAAGTCAAGAAGTATCTATTTAATTTGTAATAGTTTTGTTGAGATCAACTGTTTTTAGTAGTTTTCTTATTTTAGGAATTGGTATATTGATTATTATTTAATGTGTAGTTTAATTTATTTACTAAGGTGCGTTTGATAAAATTGAAATCTGAAATTTGAACTCTAATACTTGAAATCTGAATCTATTAATTTATTGAATTGTAAATACTAAAATTCTAATATTTGAACACATTTGCATTAAATGATAAATGAATAGTTTATCACTTAATTTTTGGAATAAGTTTCACTTACATAGCTCACATCCACTTAATTATTTAAGATTTGTTCTATTTTTTATTATCAAATACGTCTAAACATATTAAGATCTGAATTAATTAAGTTTAAATGATAAATTAAGTTATCAAACAGAATCTGAGTCTAGTAGGCTACATATACACCACTTCTTGGAATATTTTTCTTAGAGTCTAATAGGGTTTTCGATTTTATATTATTTTAGATGTTTACATTATTACGAATTGTTTAATCTCTCTCCAAAGATAACTTTGGTTGATTGTTTCCTCCCAATTCTACGAACCTATTACAACACCAAAAATTTATTTCTACAATGTCCAAGCAAATTCATCCAACTCAGCTAGCAATAATAATCTCATTATCAGGGCAACTACAAAAAGAACTTCTGGCGACAAAAAATAGAAATACCATATTTACTTATTAAAAAATGGCTACAAAACTAAAAAAGAGAAAAAAAAAATCCACCATATCAAATTGCAATATTATTTATTTATTCATTTGCTTATTTTATTGCAGGTTGGAGTCTTTTTACTATAGAAGAAGATCTCGCAATTTGAATGGGAAACACACCATAAAACTGAATCCCAGTAGGCAAAGACAACGGAGCTATAATCAAACATGCTTGTTCCCAAGTTCCCACATCGAAGAAACAAAGAGGCAAGGCGGCTGGAGGACACTTATAAAATGCTATGGTTTGACGACGTAAAACATACTTACCTGGACGGGGTCTATGAGCGATCAAGAAGGCTCATGGCTTAGGTTGGTGACCTCCATTGCACTTGGGAGGGGTGCCTGCCTATGGTCTCCCCAAGTGGGAGAGCCAACGTCATAATTTGTGGCAGTGGGGGCCTGCGTTCGCGCGGCCCCTGCCCATCTCTAGTTGTTAAATCTTCCCTGGGTTTTGGTCTTATTCCTCTTTGGTTCCACAGCCATGAAAGTCTGAAACCATTGTTTTTGTTGTAGAATGCCATGAAAGACCATATGTCTGCAAAAAGGTATGATATTGATGGTCAAGTTGGATCTGCATTATGTTTTATAGGCATGGAAGTCATATTCACGTGCATCACAGTAATGTGCAGCTGAAGATGGGCAAAAAAAAAAGAAAGAGGAAAATAGATTTTTTTATCATGGTGAAATAGGAAATTTGGCAACAAAATGATGGAAAATAATAACTAGGAAATAGTATTACGTAAGTAGTCTAAAAGTGATAAAGAGGACATATACCTAACTCGATTTGGGACATAGAAACTAGTGTGTATATATTATGGTTTAATGGTTAGGACAGATAAACTAGAGATCCTTGATTTAAATTTTTATATTTCTGTCCTCGTTTCTTAAATCTCTTATAAAAAATTTTAAAAAAAGATTATATGACCTGATTTTAGGCGAAAATTTTAACTACTATAAGAACCGAGGCAATTTGTGCAGTGCCATATTTGTCAATTCATTTATTGAGCTTTTTGGAAACTTATTTTATCAATTTATTATCATTATTGTTGTGATTATTATTATTGTTACTATTATTAATTATTATTATTGTCATTATTACTATTGTCATCGTGGTCATCATCGTCGTCGTCGTCATCGTTGTCATCATGATGTTATATTTAGTGAAAATTCTTTTGTCTCTTTACGTACTATTCTCTCAATAATATCCCTCAATAATGATATTGGTTTAAATTTACCATTTTTAAACATATTAGTATCTAAAGGTGAAGAGTACTTATTGCACCATGTAATGGTGGATTTAGCTTGAAGGCACAAAATCCAAAAAGGAAATTAGAATCTCCCTAAAATTAGTAGGTTTTAAGGTCCTTTGAGAGTCAATTACCAATAACTATGATATAGTGCTGTGAATAGACAGGAATGTAGGGTGGTAAAGATCAATCTGAAAAATTTCGGCTGACCTTATGTGTTAATGGGCTTGATACGATTCTTAGTACATCAAAACGAACCGAGAACGTGAATCACAAGCCCTGAATCTAGATTAAAGTATAATGTTTGGGGATAGATGTTTTAATCTATCTTGGACCACTCAAGAAAGATTAACACGTAGAACAATGCGACAAATTAAGTTGATTACTTAATTGATATATCGACGAAACAACTTAAGTCAACTCTAAGATGTTCAAGAACGACTTTTACAAGCCAAGAGAGCTTTTTCTCACAAGAAAAAAATCTGAAAATTTTCTCAATATTATTCACTTGTGAAAAACGTTAAAAACTAAGGCATATTTATAGCATTTTATACGACTCAACTCCTAATCAAACTAGAACTCAATTAACTAAATATTAACTACTAAGAATGGACTCTTAAAATTTGGCCAACATGGCCTTAATATGGCTTACTATGGTTAACATGGCCTTAAGCCATTTATTTCCATCAACTAATGACTCACTAATCCCCAAACTAATCACGGATTAATCGGAAATTTGCTAACAAAATAACGACACTAACAATTGTAAAGCTAAGCCAAGCTAACAACTAAAGGAAACGACACTTGACTTGATGATCAACAACCTGATGATCACAAACTCGGTCCAAACAACTTGAACTACTTCATTGCTGGGTAGATTCCGTATCAGGGTCAGGTAGAGATTGGGCTTATATATGAGGCTCAACTTAAATGTGAGCCAAGTTTTGACTTCATTAAATTTAGCCCCAATTAACGCTCAGTCAAAATAATTTTATGTAATAGAGTATATAATTAATAATCATATTAGTATAGTTTGTAATATATATATATATATCAAAGTAATAAGATATAATGTGATATTTATATCGGTATGTAGACACAATTACGTGATAATTGTGAGCTAATAGGTCGAAAATCCTAATGTTTTTGTGAGCTGAGTATGTGCCCCACAAGGTAAGTCCGAAGCCCGAAATTTATTACTTTAGCTTTTTTTTTTGGATAAGTTAAGTTTGAACTTGTCAAAACCTAACAAAATCTAACTCAAAAAACCTAGTTGACAACTTTACCGGCATACCACATAAGTCATACCACAACTAACAAATAGGTTTAAGGCAATTCAAAGTGCTTATAAAAAGCTATGTCTGCGCAAAATATACTTATCTGAATGGAGTCAATGGGCGATTATGAAGATGGCTTAGGTTGTGACCACAAATTAGTACTAGTCCATGGTAGGAATTGCAACGGGGCGGGTTTAGGGTGGGGAACCCCTCCCTCGTCCCCCGCTCCTCCGGCCCCGCCCCGCTTCCCCTGCGGGTGCTCCCGCGGAGTTAATGAAAATTTGGCATTTAAATTCATTGTAGTCAAATTTTAGTAAATAATTAGGTACTAAAAATATCAATATATTACCAAATCATTATGCATTGTAATTTCACAATTGAAACTCATAAAAACAATCAAATAAAAATTATTTGAATACAATCTAACATGATAAAATAGATATAACTAAAATAGTCACGATTTCACTTTTGAAATAAATACAATCACTAAGTCATTATTGTATTTTTTTGAGAAAAAATGTGTTATTGCATTAAGTGTAATTAGGAATTTATTATAAATGTATTCATAAATTTAGTATAAGTAATTAATAATTTCTATTAGTAGACATGTATAATTATTAGTATAATTGATAATATCAATTACATTACATATACTAAAATGCATTATATATATTTATAACTCATAATATCACTATTATAAGTTTGCAACTAATTAAATAAAATTATATATATATATATACATACATATATATATATTCTAACGGGTGGTGGGGCAGGGGTATACTCTCCCTCTGAGACGGAGTGATTTTTGGCCGTAAGACGCAGAGAGATGGATCTCAAGAAAGCTTTGAACTACTTCCAAGCAAGTAAAGATTAATTGAAAGTACGTACTACCAATGTCAGGGAAAGGAGACTGAGATACAGGCACCCATACCAAGGGTTTTTTTTTTCTTTTTCCCCTAAATAGCTTAGGTCCCCCGCTTCGTTTCTTAACGGGGGGAAAAATTCCCCCCCTCCCCGCCCCATTAACCCCTGCGGGCACCTACCCCAATTGTCATTCCTAGTCATGGTCTCCTCAAACGGGAGTGCCATAGTCATAATTTTGCTCGCAAGGGCCTGTGTGCACATAACCCTTGCACAATCCTCATGATTTTCAACAGTATCAAGCATGTGTTTTTATGGGAATAACTTATTATTTTGTCATTGAAGGTATAAAGTAGGGATGACAGCGAGTCAAGTACTCTCGAAAATCTTTCTTTTCAAACTCTCCTTGCATATCTAAGTATATTACCAAACCGAGTTTTAATTCCTATTACCAAACCCTCTTACTTGTTGGTTGGATTACCTATCCAATACCCTCTATCCACTAAACTCAATAGTTCTAAAAAGGAAAATTAACCTTTATAAAACTAAAATCAATGCATACATCATGTTAAATTAACAGATTATATTGAGTTTTAAATTTAGGTAAAGCCATCAAACTTGTATGAAAAAAATCCAACATTTAATGAGGGGCAAATCAATATTCTTCTGTTTTTAATCATATTTCATTTGTGTTAGGTTAGAGTTGTATCTAATTGGGTTATAAAATTACGAGATGTGTAATCAAATTGTAAAATTGCAACCTATACATATTCAAAAGATCCCACTTGCACTAATATATACATATATATATATGTATATGAGGTAATAGGGATCTAGTATCGAATTTTTAGGATCCTTTTAACAAACCCTATCGGGTTACTCATTAGTAACTTCTCATCAAGACCAAATCCTAATGGATAATCAATTAGTTGTACAATTAGATTAACCATCGGGTTGAATAATGGCTTGGATTAACCAATGGGTCGAATACCAATGGATGTTCGATTTTAACCAACCCATTGCCATCTCTACATACAGGTAGATATAAATCATATCTTTACAAGAAAAAGCAGGTAACTAATGTAAACTAAAGGACACATGTTGTGATCTTCGAGTAAATTCCTTAAAAAGTTCGTGTAATCTAAAAGACACAGCCTCTAATTTTTTGAATAAATTCCCAAAAAGTGGGACTTTTTAAAAAATATTCTCAACGGGTGGTATTTTTCAGTACTCTTCCTGAAGTGTAAACAGTGCATTCAGTGAAGCAATATTTCCATAAAATGCACACTTGCATTACGTCTTTTTTTTTTTTAATTTGTCTAGGCATTTATTTGTTAGACACACATCCACTAAGTTCGTTTTTTAAACAACTTATTCGCCAAATATGTTTTTCTGTTTTTTCAAAACTTTTCACTATCTGTGAGCGTCTAGTTGCAATGGTTATCTGGTAATTGATTTGAAGCTTTGTACGCACACAAGCAAGTTTTGTACACATTCATTGCCATTAGGGCTTTGTACATACACAAAGCAATTTTATACAGCACTTACTGAATCGCAACACATACTGATTGGAATTAGTACTTGTAATGAGCAGAGTTGAGTCGGGCTAACTGTTTCGTTTGAGCTTTGTCCAAATTCATATCAAAACCCTGAATATTCAATTCATTATTTGCTAGTCAAATTTTGATAATTATGCGAATTATTGGAAAGTAGAAATCCATTAAGTCCCTATCTATTCCGCAGAAAACAACTTAAAACAGTAAAATGATAGAAGTCGTTGGTTTAGTCTTCATTCCATTATTTGTGGTTGGTAGTTGTAACGTTGTATATTTGTAATCCATAAGTGTAGATCCCTCCAATGTTATTACTTGTGATCATATCAAAAAGAAGAAAGGAAAAAAGGACAATGCTCGAATTTGCCCTTTTTTTTAAAAAAAAAATTTTTAGTGTGCTGTGTACCCTTTTTCTTGTTTTTAATAAAAAATGCATTTAATATGGATAATACCCAATAAATAAGGAAAGATCAATCATCCTCTCCAGCACACGTAAGAAATTTTTAAATGAGAGGCAAACGACAGAAAAAGCACAAGATAATGACCTAAACAAAAGCCCCAAATAAGAAAAGAAGAAAATAAGTTGTCAAGAGTCTGAACTAAATTGACAATTCAAGAGAAGTTTTTCCCATTCCACACAATTAGTTAATATCGTTTTTCAAAGTTTCTAGTTTATTCGAGAACTTGAAAAAAAAGAAAGAAGCTAAAATTTCACTTATACAGGAGTTTGAAGTTTAGTATATTCCTTTTTCTATCTCAAACATTTTTGGTTATACTTCCTATTCGGATTCTACTTTGTATTCTAAACGTATAACAAATGGACAGAAATGGTGATGACTAATGACGGGTTACTTACTGGCTTCTTTTTTCCCGCATCAGAAGCGTTGAGAGAAAGAGGGGGACACAAAGGCATATAGATACTCAGCTTCGGGCAACTAGAAGCATACTTGCCTGCACGGGGTTGATGGGCGATGAAGAAGGCTCATGGCTTAGGTAGGTGACATCCATTGCACTTTGGAGGGGTGCCTCCCCATGGCCTCCCCAAGTGGGAGAGGCAACGTCGTAATTTGTTGCAGCGGAGGCCTGTGTTCAAGCGGCCCCTGCCCAATCCTCCATGAAACAAATCTTTAGTATATCAGCAGCACATCTAGAATATGTGTCTGGTGGAAACTATTGGTGTATAAGATCAATTGATGCTCTTTTGAATTGTTTCTGAGAGGTAGAGATATATTTTTGGTTAAAGGAAATTGCCAAATAGGGTTGATCCATGTCTCATAACAAAGGAAATTGGCAAATAATTTGTTGATCCATCCACGTCTTTGTAACTCAACACGAGTAAAAGTCAGTCTGATATTAGGATAACTTATAAAAGTTCAACTTTGTCCCAGTTTGTGTAGGTAGAGAATGGCCGAGTATTTCATGTTTTGTTCAAAGCTTGTTTGAAAATTTTACCACCTAAAATTTTGTTTTGACCTCATATCCTTTAACATACACGCCTATGTTTGAACTCAAGTTTGAGCCGGACTCAAATATGTTGAGCTTTTGCATATTTATTCTGTTACAAAATCAAACTTTTCAATCTATTTATTATAATCAATCTTTGTTTTGATTTGTTAACAGCCCTAATTGTGATGCATAACAAGGCACTTCCATGTTTTAATTCTTAATTTGCTAGTCCAATTTAAACCACCAATTACGTCAATAATTGGAAAGTGTCCATTCCTTTGGCCCCTATTTAGTACAGAACAACAAAGTGTTTGTAAAATGATAAAAAAGTGGTTGATTTTTTCTTTCTTTTCCATTTTATTTTTGGTGGAAAAGTATCTTTTATCTTTGCATCTCTATTTGTTTAAGTTTTCCTAGTGTTAAAAAGCGGTTGATTCTTGGAAGTTCTAGTAGTCCTTGCATGTTTTGATATGTTAACAACTCTAGTTGTGATGCGTAGTAGCACATTTTCATGTTTTAATTTTTAATTTTCTATTCCAATTTGGACCATCAATTACATTAGTAATTGAAAATTAGCCATTCCTTTAGTCCCTATTCTGTACAGAACAATATAGTCATTTGTAAAACGACACTTAAGTTATTGGATTTTTCCAAAGTGGTTGATTTTTTCTTTCCTTTCCATTTTATTTTTGGTGGAATAGTATGTTTCATCTTTTTTTTTTCTCCGAAAGATATTGAAATTTCATTAAAATAAAAGGCACCAGGTTACTACAAAAACTCCCTAAAAATACCAGTGCCTTTCATCTTTGCATCTCTATTTGTTTAACTTTACCTGGTGTTAAAAAAAGGTTGATTCTTGGAGACTAGTAGTCCTTGCATGTGGCTGGTATTTCAGTCCATCAACTTTGACAGAATTAACTTCAAATTTAATTGCACAGAGTTACTTGTGGATTAAAGGTTGGAGAATGACATAAAGTTGATCATGTTCCAAGGAAGGCAAATCCCTATTATTATTGTTTAACCACTGAAGTTCCGAGAGACACTTTTTCTTCTTGATTTTTCTTTAATTTTTTCATTCTAGTAGAAAATTTTGTTGTGAACCAAAACTTAAGAAAAACTTTCCCTAAATCCGCAAAGTACACATTACTGAATTTGTTGCAAATTACGTTTTCAAAATATCATTATAGCTCTTGATTTTTGAGAACAAGGAAACCAAGTCAAGAAGTATCTATTTAATTTGTAATAGTTTTGTTTTGAGATCAACTGTTTTTAGTAGTTTTCTTATTTTAGGAATTGGTATATTGGTTACTATTTAATGCGTAGTTTAATTTATTTACTAAGGTGCGTTTGATAAAATTGAAATCTGAAATTTGAACTCTAATACTTGAAATCTAAATCAATTAATTTATTGAATTGTAAATACTAAAATTCTAACATTTGAGCACATTTTGCATTAAATGATAAATGAATAGTTTATCACTTAATTTTTGGAGTAAGTTTTACTTACATAGCTCAGATCCACTTAATTAATTAAGATTTGTTCTATTTTTTACTATCAAATACGTCTAAACATGTTAAGATCTGAATTAATTAAGTTATCAAATAAAATCTGAGTCTAGTAGGCTACATATACAACACTTCTTGGTAGTGGCGGAACCAGAAAAAATTCTTAGTGGGGGCAAAAGCAACAGTCAAATTTTTTATCTATTGTTTTTCCAGTTTTTTAAGCAAAAAAAAAAAAAAATTCACCAACAAGTACAAATGATGCATATATTCCATGAAAAACATAAAAAGACAAATGCAAAATTATTAATGTAATAATAATTTTATTTCAAAAACAAACTAAACTATTTACAATTGCTCACTGCGAGTTTTTATATTTTGATAACTAACTTAGTTGTGGAAGTAAGAATGGCTCTCGGTTGTGGAGGAAAAATGGGGGACCGGTGGAGGGAAGGGAAATTGGGGAGTGAGACCCAAAGAAAGTGAATGATATGATTGGTATTTGCTAGTTGAAATAAAAAGACTTTTTTTATCTTATTTTAAATGAAATTTGTGCCCCACGTATCTTTTTAGAATTTTAGTTTATGAACTAATTTAAAAAATTACGTAATTCTTTCACATCTTTTCTAAGAAAACTCTGGAGGCACACTTAAAATTACATCAAAATTGTATAAGTATTATAGGAATTTGAGGGAGGTAGTGGGAGCCCGTGCCCCCACGTTAAATATGCCCCTGCTTCTTGGAATATTTTTCTTAGAGAGTCTAATAGGGTCTTCGATTTTATATTATTTTAGATGTTTACATTATTACGAATTGTTTAATCTCTCTCCAAAGATAACTTTGGTTGATTGTTTCCTCTCAATTCTACGAACCTATTACAACACAAAAAATTTAATTTCTACAATGTCCAAGCAAATTCATCCAACTCAGCTAGCAATAATAATCGCATTATCAGGGCAACTACAAAAAGAACTTCTGGCGACAAAAAATAGAAATACCATATTTACTTATTAAAAAATGGCTACAAAACTAAAAAAGATAAAAAAAAAAATCCACCATATCAAATTGCAATATTATTTATTTATTCATTTGCTTATTTTATTGCAGGTTGGAGTCCTTTTACTATAGAAGAAGATCTCGCAATTTGAATGGGAAACACCCCATAAAACTGAATCCCAGTAGGCAAAGACAACAGAGCTATAATCAAACATGCTCGTTCCCAAGTTCCCACATCGAAGAAACAAAGAGGCAAGGCGGCTGGAGGTCTCTTATAAAATGCTATGGTTTGACGACGTAAAACATACTTACCTGGACGGGGCGATGGGCGATCAAAAAGGCTCATGGCTTAGGTTGGCGGCCTCCATTGCACTTGGGAGGGGTGCCTGCCTATGGTCTCCCCAAGTGGGAGAGCCAACGTCATAATTTGTGGCAGTGGGGGCCTGCGTTCGCGCGGCCCCTACCCATCTCTAGTTGTTAAATCTTCTCTGCGTTCGTGCCTGCCTATGGTCTTATTTTTCTTTTGTTTTTGTTGTAGAATGCCATGAAAGACCGTATGTCTGCAAAAAGGTATGATATTGATGGTCAAGTTGGATCTGCATTCGCCTCCTCTTCCTCAGTTTTGTTTTGTGCGACTCTCCACTTTTCTGTTAGCTTTCTTCCTTATTCACTCAACACCATACCCCAGCTCTCTCCACCCACTTTTCTGTCAATTGCTACCTTCAACTAGAGCTGTTAATCGAATCGAGTCGAGTATTTGGCTGCCGAGCTCGATTCGAGTTTAATTCGAGCCGAGCTCGACTCGAGCTCATTAGGAAAACGAGCTTTAAAATGTGTTCGAACTCGACTCGTTAAATGTACATGTAGCTCGAACTCGAGCTCATGCAAATTAACCTTAATAAAAATCTATAATTTTTAATTTTTATAATTTTGATTTTTAAAATAACAAATATGCCATTCATTAACGAGCTCTAACGAGCTACTCGAGTATCAAACGAGCCGAGCACTCGGCTCGTTAGCTAAACGAGCATGTTTCGAGCTCGAACTCGACTCGTTAACCAAAATTAACGAGCCGAGCTCGAGCCTTAACGAGTCGAGTTCTAACGAGCTTTCGAGCTACTCGATTGACTTATCAGCTCTACCTTCAGCAGGACGCATCCTCTCTTCCCTTAGTTTTGTTTTGTACGGCTGATTCAAATTTTCAACTTGATTTTCAAAATTGAAACTCTTCCGTTTGGTCCATCATGTTCCCGTTTTGGCTAAACAATTTTTTTTATTGGAACGACGCCGTTTTTGGGGCCTCTTGAAGGTTTCCTGACGTGGAATATTCCTCGCCTCACAATTCAGTCTTGTGAGAAGACCGTTCAAGAGCGGTCGGTCTGATGACCGCTCCTACCCCTAATCCATGTTTTATAGGCATGGAAGTTATATTCACGTGCATCACAATAATGTACAGCTGAAGATGGGAAAAAAAAAAGAAAGAGGAAAATAGATTTCTTTATTATGGTGAAATAGGAAATTTGGCAACAAAATGATGGAAAATAATAACTAGGAAATAGTGTTACGTAAGTAGTCTAAAAGTGATTAAGGGGACAGATACCTAACTCGATTTGGGACATAGAAACTAGTGTATATATATTATGGTTTAACGGTTAGGACAGATAAACTAGAGATCCTCGATTTAAATTTCTATATTCCTGTTCTCGTTTCTTAAATCTCTTATAAAAATTTTAAAAAAAAAGATTATATGACCTGATTTTAGGCGAAAATTTTAACTACTATAAGAACCGAGGCAATATGTGCAGTGCCATATTTGTCAATTCATTTATTGAGCTTTTTGGAAACTTATTTTATCAATTTATCATCATTATTATTGTGATTATTATTATTGTTACTATTATTAATTATTATGATTGTCATTATTACTATTGTCATCGTGGTCATCGTCGTCATGGTCATTATCATCATCATGATGTTATATTTAGTGAAAATTCTTTTGTCTCTTTTTGCGTACTATTCTCTCAATAGTATCCCTCAATGATGATATTGGTTTAAATTTACCATTTTTAAACTTATTAGTATCCAGCGGTGAAGAGTACTTATTGCACCATCTAATGGTGGATTTAGCTTGAAGGCACAAAATCCAAAAAGGAAATTAGAATCTCCCTAAAATTAGTAGGTTTTAAGGTCCTTTGAAAGTCACTTACCAATAACTATGATATAGTGCTGTGAATAGACAGGCACGTGGGATTGTAAATGGGGGAGATCAATATGAAATATTTTGGCTGAGCTTATGTGTCTAATGGGCTGGGAAGAGATTGGGCTTCTATATGAGGCCCAATTTAAATGTTAGCCAAGTTTTGACTTCATTAAATTTAGCCCCAATTAATGCTCATTCCAAATAATTATATATAATAAAGTATATAATTAAGAATCATATAAGTATAGTTTGTAATATATATATGTGTCAAAGTAATAAGATATAATGTGATAATTGTATCACATTATATAATGTGATATTTTTATCGGTGTGTAGACAAAATTATGTGATAATTGTGAGCTAATAGGTCGAAAACCCTAATACTTTTGTGAGTTGAGTATGTGCCCAAAAGGTCAGTCCAAAGCTTGAAATCTATTACTTTAGCCTATTTTTTTGGATGAGTTAAGTTTGAACTTATCAAAATCTAACAAAATCTAACTCAGAAAACCCAATTGACAACTCTACCGGCATATCTCATAAGTCATACCACAACTAACAAACAGGTTTAAGGCCGTTCAAAGTGCTTATAAAAAGCTCTGTATGGGCAAAATAAACGTATCTGAATGGAGTCAATGGGCAATATGAGGATGGCTTAGGTTGGTGACCTCAAAGCAGCGCCAGTCCATGGTCTCCTCAAGCGGGAGTGGCAGTCATAATTTTGCTCACAAGGGCTTGTGTGCACATAGCCCTTATACAATCCTCACAATTTTCAACAGTATCAAACATGTGTTTTTATGGGAATAATTTATTATTTTGTCATTGAAGGTATACAGTAGGGATGACAGTGGGTCAAGTACTCTCGAAAATCTTTCTTTCCAAACCCTAACCTGCACATCTAAGTATATTATCAAACCGAGTTTTAATTCCTATTACCAAACCCTCTCACTTGTTGGTTGGATTAACCTTCTAGTACCCTCTGCCCACTAAATTCAATAGTTTGAAAAATGAAAATTAACCTTTATAAAACTAAAACCAATGCATGCAGCATGTTAAATTAACAAATTAAATTGAGTTTTAAATTTAGGTAAAGCCATCAAACTTGAATGAAAAAAATCAAACATTTAATTAAGGGTTAAATTAATATTCTTCTGTTTTTAATCATAATTGTCTTCATTTGTGTTAGGTTAGAGTTGTATCTAATTGGGTTATAAAATTACGAAACTTGTTATCGGATTATAAAATTGCAACATTTATATACAAATTTCAAGTTCGAGATATCCCACTTACACTAATATATATATATATATATATATATATATATATACATATGAGGGAATAGAGATTTGGTATAGGATTTTTTGGATCCTTTTAACAAACCCTATCGGGTTATCCGTTGGTAACTTCTCATCAAGATCAAATCCTAATGGATAATGAGTTAGTTGTACAATCAGATTAACCATTGGGTCGAATAACGACTTGGATTAACCACTAGGTCGAATACCCATGGGTGTTGGATTTTACTCGACCCATTTCCATCTCTATATACACTTAATCACAAATCATATCTTTACAAGAAAAAGCAGTAACTAATGTAAACTAAAGGACACATGTTGTGATCTTCGAGTAAATTCCTAAAATAGTTTGTGTAATCTAAAAGACACAACCTCCAATTTTTTGAATAAATTCCCAAAAAGTGGGACTTTTTTATAAATATTCTCAAAGGATGGTAATTTTCAGTACTCTTCCTGAAGTGTAAAAAGTGCATTTAGTGAAGCAATATTTCCATAAAAAACACACTTACATTACACGTTTTTTTTTTTAATTTGTCTAGGCATTTATTTCTTAAACAAACATCCACTAAATTCGCTTTTTAAACAACTCATTCGCCAAATACGTTTTTTCAAAACCTTCACTGTCTCCGAGCGTCTAGTTGCAACGGTTATCTGGTAATTGTTTTGAAGCTTTGTACGCACACAAGCAAGGTTTATACACATTCATTGAACCTCTGTACACATTCATTGCCATTAGGGCTTTGTACATACACAAGCAATTTTATACAACACTTACTGAATCGCAGCACATACTGATTGCAATTAGTGCTTGTAATGAGCGGAGGTGAGTCGGGCTAATTGTTTCATTTGAGCTTTTTCCAAATTTATATCAAAACCCTGAATATTCAATTCATTATTTGCTTGTCCAATTTGCATAATTATGCGATTTATTGGAAACTAGAAATCCATTAAGTCCCTATCTATTCCCGCTTGGCAAGCGAGTTTTTTAGGTGTTTGTCTAAAACTTTACTGTAACTTATTATAGAAGTTTTTAAAAAAAATTTTGAAGTGTGTAAATTTTTGAATATTTTGAAGTGTATAATTTAAAAACTTTAAGAAATTTTTTGAGGTTATTGTAGCTAAAGTTTTTAAAAAACTTGTAGCAGACAAACTTGGCAAAAAACTCAATTGCCAAACAGGGCCAACAACTCAAAATAGTAAAATGATAGAAGTCATTGGTTTAGTCTTCATTCGATTATTTGTGGTCAGTAGTTGTAACATTGTATGTTTGTAATCCATAAGTATAGATCCCTCCAATGTTATTACTTGTGATCATATAAAAAAGAAGAAAGGGAAAAAGGACGATGCTCGAGTTTGCCTTTTTTTATTATTTTTTTAGTGTGTTGTGTACCCTTTTTCTTGTTTTTAGTAAAAGATGCATTTATAAATAAGGAAAGATCAATCATCCTCTCCAGCACATGTAAGACATTTTGAAATGAGAGGCAAACGACAGAAAAAGCACAAGAAAATGACCTAAACAAAAGCCCCTAATAAGAAAGGAAGAAAAAAAAATTGTCAAGAGTCTGAACTAAATTCACAATTCAAGAGAAGTTTTTCCCATTCCACATAATTAGTTAATATCATTTTTCAAAGTTTCTAGTATATTCGAGAACTAAACAAACGAAGCTAAAATTCCACTTATACAGGAGTTTGAAGTTAAGTATATTCCTTTTGTCTATCTCTAACATTTTTGGTTATACTTCCTATTTGGATTCTACTTTCTATTCTAAACGTATAACAAATGGACAGAAATGGTGATGACTAATGACGGGTGACTGACTGGCTTCTTTTGTCCTGCATCAGAAGCTAGCGTTAAGAGAAAGAGGGACACACAAAGGCATATTGATACTCAGCTTCTGGCAACTAGAAACATAATTACCTGCACGGTGTTGATGGGCGATCAAGAAGGCTCATGGGTTAGGTAGGTAACATCCATTGCACTTTGGAGGGGTGCCTCCCTATGGCCTCCCCAAGTGGGAGAGCCAACGTTGTAATTTGCTGCAGCGGAGGCCTACGTTCACGCAGCCCTGCTCAATCCTCTATGGAACAAAGCTTTAGTATATCAGCAGCACATGTAGAATTGTTTCTGATGGTAAATATTTGTGTATAAGATCAATTTATGCTGTTTTGAATTGTTTCTGAGAGGTAGAGATATATTTTTGGTTAAAGGAAATTGCCAAATAGGGTTGATCCATGTCTCACCACAAAGGAAATTGGCAGATAATTTGTTGATCCATCCATGTCTTTATAACTCAACACGAGCAAAAGTCAGTCAGATATTAGGATATATTATAAAAGTTCAACTTTGTCCCAGTTTGTGTAGGTAGAAAATGGCCGAGTATTTCATGTTTTGTTCAAAGCTTGTTTGAGCTTGTTTAAAAATTTTGCGACCTAAAATTTTTATTGACCCCATATCCTTTAACGTACACGCCTATGTTTGAACTCAAGTTTGAGCCGGACTCAAATATGTTAAGCTTTCTTATATTTATTCTGTTACAAAAATCAAACTTTTCAATCTATTTATTATAAGGGATAATTTCAGAAACCTCTCCTGAGGTTTCTAACAATTTCACTCACCTCTCGTCAGATTTGAATAATTACACTAACCTCCCTTCATGTAGTAAATTGACTATAATATCTTTCACTTATAAATAATTTCTACAAAAAAAATCCCTACAACTATAACTAGTCTTTCATTCTAAAGCAACGGTTATCACATAAAATAAACTTTTATTCTCTCTCTCTGACTTTCTTTCCTACCTTCGTTCTTCTACACCTCATAATCCACTATTTTTCAGTAAATTGCCATCTACATAACCATTTAATACATCTCAAATCCTCATTATTATGGAAATAGATCCTCTCTCCCTTTTTTTGTTTCCCTTTTTTTGTAAGTATTATTGAATTGAAATTGTCAAATGACAAGTTACCAAATCAAATTTGTTGTCAAACTAAATGAAGGTGAAAAGGATGGCAGTGATACAGACAAGAAAATAAAAATAATAGCTAAAAAGAGAACATGGATTGAGGAAGGTTACGTTATTATGCCAATTGTGTAAAAAAGAATTTTGGGATATAAAAACTGCAATTAGATTTGCCTAAAGACATGGGATATGGTCTCTAGTGTTACTTTTGGTTGCTCCGTATTAGTATTCTTGGTGGGTTGGATTATTTTATAATCAACATGGTTGCACCCATTTAAATTGAATTTGGATAGTGACATTGGTCAATTCAAACACTGAATTTAGGCAAAAAAAAATGAGACTAAAGATTATGTTGAATGCAAACTTTAATTGTCATAGTTGATTTGCATGGAAAGTTTTGAAAAGGGGGGGAGGGGAGGGAAGGGAATTAGTAGGTTGTCAAAATTGTGAGAATATGGGGATTAAGTTGAAGTGGTTTATTGAGTTTATTAGACTGGTGGTTAGGTCATTTACAATAGTTGCAACATGTAAGAAATTTATTAGTGAGTTTTTTTCTCCTTCTAAGTAACAAAGGGGTATTTTAGGATTTTTTAGGACAAATTTAGCATACTGGGTCTATATTGTTACTGAAATGCTAATCATAGGGGAGGTAAGTGTAATTTTTTAAAATAGAGGGGAGCTTCCTGAAATAGTTAGAAACCTCAAGGGAGGTTTCTGAAATTATCCCTTATTATAATCAAACTTTGTTTTGATTTGTTAACAGCCCTAATTGTGATGCATAATAAGACACTTCCATGATTTAATTCTTAATTTGCTAGTCCAATTTAGACCACCAATTACGTCAATAATTTGAAAGTAACCATTCCTTTGGTCCCTATTACATACAAAACAACATAGTGTTTGTAAAACGATAAAAAAGTGGCTGATTTTTTTCTTTCTTTTCCATTTTATTTTTGGTGGAAAAGTATCTTTTATCTTTGCGTCTCTGTTTGTTTAATTTTTCCTAGTGTTAAAAAGCGGTTGATTCTTGGAAGGTCTAGTAGTCCTTGCATGTGACCGATACTTCAGTCAATCAACTTAAGAGAATAAACTTCAGATTTAATTGCACAAAGTTACTCGTGGGTTAGAGGTTGGAGAATAGTAGAAAGTTGATCATGTTCCTAGGAAGGCAAATCTCTATTAAAATTGTTTAATCAATGAAGTTGTGATAGATTTTTTTCTTAGAAAGTTGATCATGTTGCTGAATTTTTACTACTTAAGTAAATATGAATATACAGTTCTAGATTTATGATTATTATAAAAATTTAAATTATTTAAAAGAATATTTGTAAAAAAATAATAGCTACCAAGTTCTTGATTTGGGGTACATGATTTGATGTATAGCTAGTATCATATTATAGTAAAAGTCTGTAAACAAATTTTTAAAAATTAATAAATAATTGAATATTTAGAATACATTAATAATTTTTTAAAATTAATATAGGTGAACATGTAGGATTGTTGTTAATTTTGTATTTTAAATTATTTATATTTGTATAAATTCGTAATAAATAAAAAAAGACCATACTAAGGCACAAGAAAAATTCTAGTCTCTATTAAAATTGTTTAATCAATGAAGTTCCGAGAGATTTTTTCTACCTGATTTTTAAGAATTTTTTTCCCTTTTAGTAGATAATTTTGTTGCGGATTAAAGCTTAAGAAAAACGTGCCTTAAATCCACAAAGTGCACATTGATGAATTTGTTGCAAATTACTTCTTCAAATTATCATTATAGTCATCATTTTTTGTTAGAACAAGGAAACCAAGCCTAGGTTATCTATTTAATTTGAAATAGTTTTGTTGGGATCAAATGTGATAAGTGCATATTTTGAGTGATTTAAATGTGTTTTATTATCTAGTTTTGGTATGTTTTATTCACTTTTATAGCTAATGAATTTATGTTTCTAGTGAAGTTAGCATTTTATGGTTTAAGTGTCAAAAATTGCATTTCTATGGATTAAAATATTGAAACTTCATATTTTTGTAGGTTTAATGATTCAATCATCAAATGGTGTGAATTGAAAATATAATTAGATGATTTTTGATGATTTGAAGTGATTTAAAGAAAATATGAAGTGCCAAATACTCAAAAGAGGAAATGCAATCAAGAATAAAAGAGGAAAAGTTTGATAGTTTTGACACTTGTTGGTATTTTGGCTATATCTTGAGCTACAAGCATTGGATTGAGATGATTCTTGAGTCCTTTTGAAACTAACATATAGCTCTACATTTATTATGAGACATCAAAATCCATTTCATGAGTTTTCCTTGTCAAAAAGTTGAAACACAGTCGGTCATTTCTGTTATTGAAAGCTGAAATAGGGGATTGACCAGTCGAGGGTATTTTGATCATTTCTCAATCCATAGAGCTCCAAATTGGATGATTCTTGAAGTATTAGAAAGATAACTCAAAGATCTACAACTTTCATGTTTTGAAAAAGAGTCAATTCAGCCACCATCATAAAGAAAACATCAGTTAAATTGGTAATAAAGTCACAGAAGTGAAAACGTAATTCCATTTGAAAGATAATAACATTCAATTAACCGGTAATTTCATTTGAAAGAGTAGTTAGGAATTCTATACCTCAAGGAGTTTTTTATTGTTATTTTTATCACTTTTATTTCTTGTTTATAGTGTAGATTTAATTTCTTGCACTTGTGATAGTTTAAATAATAAAGGAGTTTGAAAACTATTGGTAATTGACATCCTTCCTTGTAAGTTCGACCCTTAAAACTCTATACTTAATCTTGACTTGTATACTTGTAGAAATCACGTATGGAGTATTTAGGATTTTATAAATGTAAAACTTGATTGTGGAATGAGACGCTCGTCAAAATGCTTAATATTTTTCTTATTTTAGGAAATGTATATTAATTACTACTTAGTGCATAGTTTAATTTATTCACAATTCTAGTAGGCTACATATAAAACGCTTGTTAGAATATTTTTCTTAGAGAATCTAATAGAGCCTTAGGTTTTATATTGTTTGAAATATTTACATTATTGTGACTTGTTTAATCTCTCTGCCAAAGATAACTTCTCTCAATTCTACGATCCCATCAGAACTCCAAAAATTTAGTTTGACAATGTCCAAGCAAATTCATCCAACTCAACTAGCAATAATAATCGCATTATCAGGGCAATTACAAAAAGGACCACTCGCAACAAAAAAATAGGAATATTGTATTTTATTTCATTAAAAAATGGCTAAAAAATAGCCAAAAAAAAAATAAAAATGGTCCACCATATACAATTGCAATACTATTTATTTATTCATTTGTTGCAGGTTGGAGTCTTTTCTACTATAGATGAGAATGTCGCAAGTTGAATAGGAAATACCATAAACTGAATCCGAATCGGTAAAGGCAATAGAGCTATAATGAAACATGCTTGTTTCCCACATCGAAGAAACTAAGAGGTAAGGCGGCTGAGTACTCTTATAATATGCTATGCTTTGACAACGTAAAACATACTTACCTGGACGGGGTCGATAGGCGATCAAGAAGGCTCATGGCTTAGGTTGGTGACCTCCATTGCACTTGGGAGGGGTGGCTGCCTATGGTCTCCCCAAGTGGGAGAGCCAACGTCATAATTTGTGGCAGCGGGGGCCTGCGTTCGCGCGGCCTCTGCCCATCTCTACTTCCCAAATCTTTTCTGGTTTTGGTCTTTTTCCTCTTTGGTTCCATAGCCATAAAAATCTGAAACTATTCTTTATATTGTAGAATGCCATTAAAGACCGTAAAAGATGTAATATAGTTCCTAAATCTTCTCTGGCTTTGGTCTTAGTCCTCTTTGGTTCCGCAGCCATGCATGAAAGTCTGAAACTATATTTTTTCTTGTAGAATGCCATGAAAGACCGTATATCTGCATAAAGGTTTAATATTGATGGTCAAGTTTGATCTGCATTCTGTTTATAGGCATGGAAATCATATTCACGTGCATCACAGTAATGTTCAGCTGAAGATGATCAGCTGAAGATGAAAAAAAAAAGAAAGAGGAAAATAGCTTTCTTTATTACGGTGAAATGGGAAATTTGGCAACAAAATGATGGAAAACAATAACTAGGAAGCTGTCGCACCCATTTTTTAAAATAAAAGAGAAAAAAATTTGGTGTCTACAGAAATAATACTAAGTAATTAGTCTAAAAGTGATTAAAAGGACAGACACCAAACTCGATTTGGGACAACACTGTAAATTCTTTACTACGTCATACTTTGATTCAATTGTGGACGGATTACGCAAAATTGATTTATAATCCCTTACAAAACATTAAGTTTCAGGCTGCGGATTGGAATTTACTCCTCTAAAAACAAGTGTGTTATATATATATATATTTTGGTTTAACTGTTAAGGAGTTAATTGCATTATAGGACCGATAAATTAGACGTCTTGGAATTCAATTTTCTTGTTCCCATTCCCATTTCTTAAATCTCACTATTTTTGTACTAAAAAGATAGCTAAAAAATTAGATTATATGCCCGATCTTAGGCAAAAATTTTAATACTATAAAAACTGAGGCAATTTGTGTAGTGCCATATTTCTCAACTCATTTGTTGAGCTTCTTGGAAGCTTACTTTATCAATTTATTATCATTATTGTTGTGATCATCATCATCATCATTATTATTGTTATTGTTATGTTGATTATTATTGTTACTATTATTAATTGCTATTACTATTATTATTATTATTATTATTATTATTATTATTATTACTATTGTTATCATCATCATCATCAATCATCACCTTCATCATTATGTTGTATTCGGAGAAAAATTCTTTGGTAAGATACCATCCCTCAATGATGATATTGGTTTAGATTTACCATTTTTAAACTTGTTGGTGTCTAATAGTCAAGAATACTTATTGCACCATCTAACGGAGGATTTAGCTTGAAGATACGATATCCAAAATGGATTTTAGAATCTCCCTATAATTAGTAGGTTTTGAGGTCCTTGAAGAGTCGATTACCATTAACTAATCATATAGTGCTATGAATAGATGGACATGTAGAATTGTAAACGGGGCAGGCTGGCTCGAGATCAGTTTTAAAAATTTTGGTTGACCTTATATGTTTAATGGGCTAGGTAGAGATTGGGCATATATATGAGGCCCAATTTAAATATGAGTTTGGATTTCATTAAATTTAGCCCCAATGAATGCTCAGTCTGAATAATTATATATAATAAAGTATATAATTAATAATCATGTTATTATAGTTTGTAATTTATATATATCAAAGTAATAAGATATAATGTGATAATATTATGCAATGTGATATCTATATTTATGTGTAGATAAAATTATTGGAATAATTGTGAGCTTCAACCAAGGTTGAAGTAGGTCTGAACCCTAATGCTTTTGTGAGCTGAATATGCGCCTCACAAGATAAGTCTAAAGCCAAAAATCTATTACTTTAGTCGTTGTTTTTGAATGAATTTTGTCAAAATCTAACTCAAAAAGCCCAATTGACAATTGTATTGGCATATCTCATAAGTCATATCAAATCTAACAAACAAGTTCAAGATGGTTCCAAGTAGACATGGTCACGGTTCCATTTTGAACCGAAAACTAGATCGAACCGAACTGCATTGGAACTGACAAAAATCGGAACCAAAACTGTAGTGGAACCTTAGGTAAATGTTCTGCTTCTGGTTCTCTAAAAATAGAACCAAAATCGAAACCTGCAGTTTCAATCCTGGTTAGAATCGTTACAAAAAAAAAAAAAAAAAGAGACAAAGTTCGACTTGGACCGTTGGATGGACACTTGGACTTCGAGACATGAAGTAGCAGTTGCTAGCTTGCAGCTACTTGATGCCGACTTTATCCGTTTCAGATAAAGCCGTTGCTTTAACAACGACTTTTTTAATATAGCTGTTGCAAACTATTTTTTTCAAGTTTTTTTTGTCTATAAATAGTTCTCCAAATTGCATTTTCTCTCACACCAAAATTTTGTCTTCTCTCTTCCATATCTAATACTCTCAATCTTTTGATCTACTTTCTAATTTCTCCACTTTTGCTCTTATTTGCTCGCTTTCAATTTGTCTATATTATGCTAGTTTTTTAATTCATTAATGTCTATAATTATATGTACTGGACTATTACTTGCAAGCTTTTTCATTTTTACTTATTTGCTATCAAATGGCAAGTTTTGTTAGTGGTAGCTCATCTTCAAACAAGGGCAAAAATATTTGTTGCAATGTTAGCCCAAATGAAGTATTCACATTGATGATGTTGATATTTCAACTCAAGAAAGTTAATACATGGAGACCATTTTCAAAGAGCAAACAATTGAAACTGATGGAGAAAGTGGTAGAGCTCTTAAGTCTCAGATCTTCACGATGCACTTCGTCAAAGTTGATGAAACTAAAGCAAAATACAATTATTATAAAAAAATGTTACCAATACAAAATGGGAGATGGCTATGGAAAGTATCACAAGCATATGAAAAGTGTCATCCTCAAGAATATGGCATTGACAAAAAACAATCACAAATTACCAGGTTTGCTACTTCTAACCTTTCTTTATTTCGATATAGTCAGGAAAGAAATAGGAATGAGATAGCAAAAATGGTAGCTATTAAACATTTATCCTTTAGTTTTGGTGAAAAGTTGGGTTTTAAGAAATATTGTCAAAATGCTTTAAATCCTCAATTTAAATCTGTTCTTAGAACCATTCTTAGATGAACACTTAAAAATATTAGTAATGGAGGAAAAAAATAAGTAATTTAATTATTTGCATATTTAGATAGTCGTGTGTCCATATGTTCCAATATTTGGAGTGATCATTTGGCAAACACATTCTTTTATGGCCATCACTTGTCATTGGATTGATAATGAGTGGAATATGCAAAAAAGAATGATACCTTTTTTGTATTTTTGATGACTATCACACTGCTTTACATATTTTTAAAATGATTAGTATTATATTGGAAGAACATGGTCTATGTAAAATAATTTTTTTTTTCAATTTTCTTTGATAATGCATCTGCAAATACCGCTTCTATTAGAGAGTTATGAGATCTTTGTCGACCCAGATTAGGTGGTAAATTTTTTCATATTAGATGCACATGTCATATTTTAAATTTAGCTGTGCAAGATGGTTTAAAAGCACTTGAAAATCATATTAAACTTATTTGAAAAGCAATTTCTTATTTGTGGGCATACCCTGAAGTAATAAAAGAATGGAGCACTCTTTGTAGGGCTAATGGAAAAAATCGCAAAAGATTATCAAGAGATGTTCCTACCTGTTGGAATTCAACATTTGAATTACGCAACCAATCTTACAAATATAGTGAATTATTATTTGCATTTTTTGCTACGAACATGACTGATATAATGTTGCTTGAAAATAATTGGATTGTTTGCAATAAAATTTTAGAAGTTTTAACAATTTTTAATGATGGTGCTTATACTTTGTCTGTCAATAAGATTGTTTCCTCTCAATTCTACGAACCTATTACAACTCCAAAAATTTAATTTCTACAATGTCCAAGCAAATTCATCAAACTCAGCTAGCAATAATAATCGCATTATCGGGGCAACTACAAAAAGAATTGCTGGCGACAAAAAAAAAAAAAGAAATACTGTATTTACTTATTAAAAATGGCTAACAAAAAAAAAAAAAAGATAGAAAAATCCACCATATCAAATTGCAATATTGGTTATTTATTCATTTGTTTTTTTATTGCGGGTTGGAGTCTTTTTTTACTATAGAGGAAGATCTCGCAATTTGATAGGAAACACCATAAAACCGAATCCCAATAGGCAAAGACAACGGAGCTATAATCAAACATGCTCGTTCCCAAGTTCCCACATCGAAGAAACAAATAGGCAAGGCGGCTCGAGTACTCTTATAAAATGCTATGGTTTGACAACGTAAAACATACTTACCTGGACGGGGTCTATGGGCGATCAAGAAGGCTCATGGCTTAGGTTGGTGACCTCCATTGCACTTGGGAGGGGTGCCTGCCTATGGTCTCCCCAAGTGGGAGAGCCAACGTCATAATTTGTGGCAGTGGGGGCCTGCGTTCGCGCGGCCCCTGCCCATCTCTAGTTATTAAATCTTCTGTGGTTTTGGTCGTATTCCTCTTTGGTTCCACAGCCATTAAAGTGTGAAAATTTTGTTTTTGTTGTAGAATGCCATGAAAGACAGTGTCTGCAAAAAGGCATGATATTGATGGTTTGGTTGGCTCTGCATTATGTTTATTATAGACATGGAAATCGTATTCACGTGCATCACAGTAATGTTCAGCCGAAGATGAAAAAGAAAAGGAAAGAGGAAGATAGCTTTCTTTATTGTGGTGAAATGGGAAATTTGGCAACAAATTGATGGAAAATAATAACTAGGAAATAATATTAAGTAATTAGTCTAAAAGCAGTGGCGGAGCCAGAAAAATATTTCAGTAGGGGCAAAAATAACATTACAATGTTTTATCTGCTCTTTTTCTAGTCTTTTAAGCAAAAAAAAAAAAAAAAAAATTTCACCAATAAGTACAAATGATACGTATATTCTATGAAAAACATAAAAAGACAAACTCAAAATTATTAATGTAATAATAATTTTATTTCAAAAACAAACGAAACTATTTACAAATGTTCACGACGAGTTTTCATATTTTGATAACGGTTTACGACTTTCTCATTTTGAACTTCACGAAGTATATTTTTCTCAATATAAGTAACTAAACAATCATTCATCCAAGTGTTTCCCTTTTTATTTCGTAATCGATTCTTCACTATATTCATAGCTGAAAAAGCCCTTTCTACTGTAACTGTAGCAACAAGCAAAATCAAAGCTAACCTTAAGAGCATATAAACCAATGGATACACAATATCTCTCTTAGTCTCCACCAACCTTTGAGCTAGATAAGAGATTTTTCTTAAATCGAGAAATTCCTTAGCTGATTTCAAGTCATTAATATAAGTATCCAATTCAGTGTCAAGTGCAAGAATATCTAACTTAGAATATCCAATTCAGTGTGGGATGGCAAATGGGATGTGCTTATGAGCAAAGTTCGGTGCGGATAGATTTGTGGCTCTGTTGGGGGGAAAATGGGAAACCAGAGGAGCAATAAATGATGGAGGAAAGGGAAATTGGGAAGTGGGGACAAATGAAGTAAATAATGGATTAAAAAAGAGAGACCGTCGGTTGTGGGGGGAAAATTGGGGACAGATGAGGAAAGGGAATTTGGGGAGTGGGGGCACACCCAAAATTACGTTAAAATTGTATAAATATTATAAGAATTTAAGGGGGCCCCCAGTGCCCCCACCTTAAATCCGCCCCTGTCTAAAAGTGATTAAATGGACAGACACCAAACTCGATTTGGGACAACACTGTAAATTCTTTACTATGTCATACTTTGATTAAATTGTAGACAGATTACGCAAAATTGATTTATAATCCCTTAAAAAATATTGAGGTTTGGACCGCATAATGGAATTTACCCCTCAAAATATATATTATGGTTTAACTATTAGGACAGATAAACTAGAGGTCCTGGATTTAAATTTCTATGTTCCTGTTTTCGTTTCTTAAATCTCATATCAAGAAATTTAAAAAAAAGATTACATGACCTGATTTTAGGCGAAAATTTTAACTACTATAAGAACTGAGGCAATTTGTGTAGTGCCATATTTGTCAATTCATTTATTGAGCTTTTTGGAAACTTATTTTATCAATTTATTATCATTATTTTTGTGATTATTATTGTTGTTACTATTATTAATTACTATTATTGTCATTATTACTATTGTCATCGTGGTCATTGTCATTGTCGTCGTTGTAATCATCATCATCATGTTATATTTAGTGAAAATTCTTTGGTCTCTTTACATACTATTCTCTCAATAGTATCCCTCAATGATGATATTGGTTTAAATTTACCATTTTTAAACTTGTGAGTATCTAATGGTGAAGGTTACTCATTACACCACCTAATGGTGGATTTAGCTTGAAGGTACAATATCGAAAAAGGAAATTAGAATCTCCCTATAATTAGTAGGTTTTAAGGTCCTTTGAGAGTCAATTACCAATAACTATGATATAGTGCTATGAATAGACAGGCATGTAGGATTGTAAAGATCAATCTGAAAAATTTCAGCTGACCTTATGTGTCTAATGGGCTTGATACGATTCTCAGTACATCAAGACGAATCGAGAACGTGAACCACAAGTTCTGGATCTAAATTAGGGTATAACGTTTGGGGATGGATGTCTTAATCTATCTTGGACCGCTCAAGAAAGATTAACACGGGTAGAATGACGCCACAATCAAAATGAATATTTGATTAATAAGTCGATGAAGCAACTTAGGCCAATTCTAAGATGTTCAAGAATGGCTTTCACAAACCAAGAGAGCTCTTTCTCACAGGGAAGAATCTGAAAATTTTCTCAAATATTATTCACTTGTGAAAAATGTTAAAAACTAAGGCATATTTATAACGTTTTATACGACCCAACTTCTAATCGAACTAGAACTCAATTAACTAAATATTAACTACTAAGAATGGACTCTTAAAATTTGGCCAACATGGCATTAATATGGCTTACTATGGTTAACATGACCTTAAGCCAATTATTTCCATCAACTAATGACTCACTAATTCCAAACTAATCACGGATTAATTGGAAATTTGCTAACAAAATATTGACACTAACAATTGTAAAGCTAAGCCAAACTAACAACTACAGGAAACGACACTTGACTTGATGATCAACAACCTGATGATCGCAAATTCGGTCCAAACAACTTGAACTACTTCATTGCTGGCTAGATTCCCTATCAAGGCTAGGTAGAGATTGGGCTTATATATGAGACCCAATTTAAATGTGAGCCAAGTTTTGACTTCATTAAATTTAGCCCCAATTAACGCTTAGTCAAAATAATTATATGTAATAAAGTATATACTTAATAATCATATTAATATAGTTTGTAATATATATGTATATATATATCAAAGTAATAAGATATAATGTGATATTTATATCGGTGTGTAGACAAAATTATGTGATAATTGTGTGCTAATAGGTCGAAAATCCTAATGCTTTTGTGAGCTGAGTATGCACCCCACAAGGTAAGTCCAAAGCCTGAAATTTTTTACTTTAGCCTTTTTTAGGATACGTTAAGTTTGAACTTGTCAAAACCTAACAAAATCTAACTCAAAAAATCCAGTTGACAACTCTACCGACATACCTCATATGTAATAACACAACTAACAAACAAGTTTAAGGCGGTTCGAAGTGCTTATAAAAAGCTATTTCTGGGCAAAATATACTTATCAAAATGGAGTCAATGGGTGATTATGAAGATGGCTTAGGTTGGTGACTACAGAGCAGTGCCAGTCCATGATAGGAATGGCAACATGGCGGGCTTAGGGCGGGTCCCCCGTCCCGTTGCCCAATACTTCTCGCCGCCCCCATCCCCCGGTGCCCCTGCCCCACCCCACTTCCCTCGTAGGTGCTCCCGCGGAGTTAATAAAAATTTACTATTTAAGTTTATTGTAGTCAAATTTTTGCAAATAATTAAGTACTAAAATATCAATACATTATCAAATCATTATCCATTGTAATTTTACAATTGAAACTCATAAAAACAATCAAACAAAAACTATTTGAATACAATCCAACATGATGAAACAAATATAACTAAAGTAATCAAGTTTTCACTTTTGAAATAAATACAATCACTAAGTTGCTATTGTATTTTTTTTTTGAGAAAAAATGTGCTATTATGTTAAGTATAATTAGGAATTTAGTATAAATGTATTAGTAAATTTAGTATAAGTAATTAATAATTTCTATTAGTATATATGTATAATTATTAGTATAATTGACAATATCAATTATATTACATATACTAATATACATTATATAATACTTATAACTAACAATATCATTATTATAAGTTTGTAACTAATTAAATTAAATATTTTACACACACACACACACATATTTATATTCTAATAGGTGGTGGGGCGATGGTTTCTTAATGAGGGGAAAAAATTCCCCCCGTCCCATTAGCCTCCGCGGGCACCCGTCCCAATTGCCATCCCTAGTCCATGGTCTCCTCAAGTGGGAGTGCCATAGTCATAATTTTGCTCACAAGGGCCTGTGTACACATAGCCCTTACACAATCCTCATGATTTTCAACAGCATCAAGCATGTGTTTCTATGGGAATAATTTATTATTTTGTCATTGAAGGTATACAGTAGGGACGACAGGGGTTCAAGTACTCTCGAAAATCTTTTTTTTTTCAAACCTAACTTGATGCAGTATTTAGCTACCAAAGAAGTCAAGTAAGTCTTTGAACAACAACACTAGTTAATATTCTAGTTTCTTGGGTCAAGTTTGTTAGTGTAGTTTGTGACGGCCTCATCTCCCCCGAGGGCGTATCCAAGGGTTTGGCGGACCGCCTGCCCAACTCTCGCCAGGACTCGGTCACAAATCATGAAAACTTACAAATAAAACCCTCAAATAAAAAAAAATAGTTATTACAACCTTAACATATACACTCACGGTGTTCCAACATCCACAGGACCTATAAATACAATCAAAGAATCAGACTTAAAAAATGAACCAAACAAGTTGGCTAGATATCTATGACGTGCACGCTTGAGCAATTAACAATCTTAGAAAAAAATCAAGTCTTTCCTCAATTCAACCTCTCATGTTCTCTTTCTTGTAAGGAAAACAAATGGCGTGGAATGAGCTAAAAGCCCAGTGAGGTTCCAAGTAATTAAGTAGGTAAAATACGAGACAAGATAGCATATTCAGACATCGAGAAACAAGTCAACTTCAATGAGATCATAATCCAGTATATGATTAAGCAAGTAGCCAGATAAAACATGCAAAAGGGTACAGTAAGGAACACATTCATGTCAAAGGGTATAGGTTGCTCTTAGGAGCAAGTTCCACAGTAGCTTGATCAAGGTCCGTTGACTCTCCGTCAACCACGAAAGTATAACGTCCCGTAGATCCCCACTTTACACCAGTTTCCGTCCACCGATCACCCCCTACCGAGCCCGAACGTCCAAGAAGTACCCAAGGTTCGTCGATCTCCTCGACCAAGCCCTTGCCGGCTCGATTCGACCAACTAGCCCTAGGTTGGACTTATAGTCCCAGATATACAGTAATTCAGGATATGACTTATAGCCCCCAAGTATTTAGTAATCAAGATTGGAGTCGTTGGCCATTATCCAACGCTCACACAGTAAAGTTTGGAGACGTTAGTTGTCACTTAACGCTCCGTAATCAGAAATAAACAGTGGTGGTAATATTCGAGCATACCAATTAGTCGAAAAGATAACACTCCACTCGACAAAACAGGATAGAGGCACTGAGACAAGATGAGAGGTACCTCCCATTCGGATGGAATGTGGTACATGCGACCGCTCAGCCCTAGTGTCGATGAGATAACTCTCCAATCGACTTAATCGGGATAAAAGTACTGAGACGGGATGAGAGGTACCTCCCACTCAGATGAAGTGTGGTACATACGGCCGCTCAATACTTGCAAGTCAAATACAAGCACAAACACAAGTACAGGTCCGTCAAGTTCAAGTGAGTACAAGATCATTCAAGAAAGGGAAGCCAAGTGCGATAAGGACACACTCGCCTAGCCAGAATCAAGTCACAAGAAATGTCCAGCAATTCACATTCTCAAGTATTCCAAGTATTTCAAGTAAATATACAGGTCATAGACAGATTAGGTTACTTGTTCATGCGTGAGGGAGATATCAAATACTTAGTAAAGTCGGGTCAATTGAGGGTACATAAGAGCACACTCGCCTAAATAGGTTCAAGTCACAATTAAGTTCAGCATATCATATTTCAAGCAATTCAAATATTTCAAGTCCAAAAAGTTGAAAATCGGATGGTTATGAAACTTGATCAAATAAGAAGAACTGGAGAAAATTAGAAATCTCTTTAGCAAATCTGGTCACATATCAATTATAACAAAATGACCAGTACATATTTTAACAAAATATCAAAGTTTAGTCGAGCGAGGTCAAGTGCAATAAAGTACACACTTGTCTATGAGACAAGAAATCAAGTACCTAACATTGTCTAACAATAATGAGCATGTAACACGTAAGTCGGTGGGAGAACCACCCAAGTGACCAACAAGTCAAGTGCAAGCAAAGCATTTCATCTCATATCAATATCATGAAGTGAACTACAAAGGATCGAGTATGATAAAGTACATCCTCGTCCCAAAGGTTATCAATTCAAGAGCAGTTACTTTAACCAAGTAAGCATGTTATTCAAGCAAGGAGACATTCCACGTAAATATTTTCATGTACTTGGAACACTCACCTATTAAAAAATGTAGAGCTTAATCATCAAGTTCCGCGGTTAACCTCACCTCCGTTTCCCAATCCTAGGGCAATGAGTGAAAGTAGTTAATGATCTAGGTTCAATTCCAATCCAAATGTGAGCTCATTTGGTGACCAAGTGAGTGGTTAAATCTACTCAATTCACCATGCAAGTTAGGCCCAAAATACAGTAAAAAGTCATGAGGAAACAAGTTTGACAAGTGCAAGAAAGTTGGACAAAAGAAAAGTTTCATTCAAGCTCTAAGTGTTCTTCGCGGGTAAAACAGTCGCGCCTGCGTAGTTTTGGGAAAATGGCTATATCTCACTGTAGGAAGGTTGGAATTAGGTGCCGTTAGCGGCGTTGGAAGGTAGACTCAAAGAGATTTCCAACGGTACCAAATGCACACTCTAGTTCATCTCCCATCAGTACTAGTAGTTCGGATAATATGGCTGGTTTTTCAGTTCTGATCAAGTCCAAAACCTTAGAAAAGTTACACTAGTTCTTGATGCTATCATCACTTGTTTTTGTTCAAATTCATCCAAATCAATCCCCTAGGGTTCATATACAGGGGAGCAAGGTATCTAGTATCATTGGAGCTCAAAATGCAACATACATAATTAATTAAAAGAGCCAAAACAGCCTAGCCAACCAATGGTACCAAAACAGTCCACTACTAGCTCGAACAACCACTTTTCTTGCTTAAATTCCATTTTATTTCACATCAAATCTTAAACCAATGTTTATCCAAGCTTCTTAACCCTAACTAAGGTGCAAATGAACCACAAAATCAAGGAGAAACCTCCCTTACAAAACCGGTCAGCCAAGAGAAAAGGAAAACAGTCCACAAGTTCACTTATATCACTAACCTTCATCCTTACATTGTAGTTAACTTAAACATCATACCAAGCATTATTCTTAACTCAAAAAGGGTCCAAAACCATGTTAATACATGAAGGAAAGCTATGAACAAAGCTCAAGCGATTCATCAAACACATGGTATGCAAAACAACTAACCCTACTACCACTTGTTTAGTTCAAGAATTTTAACCACAAACAACATCCATGTGACTCCTAGTTTGATCTTCAAACACATGATATAACACAAGAAAGCCAGGATTTAAGGTTCACATACCTCTCTTATGTGAAGCTTGAAGCACCAAAACAAACCACCAAAACCAAAGTTCTAGGCTTGAAACACACTCTAGGGTTGCAAGTAACTCACTCACTAACTCAAGTTCCTTCTCTTATGATTTTTGCTCAAGATCAAACTAGGGTTTTAAAAGCAAGAAGATGGAGTTTTCTTCCTTCCTTTGGAAGATTCAAGGTGGCTGAAAATATGGTGGAGGAAATGAAGCAAAGTTGGTTTAAAATTCCTTTAATCCTTTGGTCAAACAAGATGTGTGGTTAGGGTTTTGTCACTTGGCCCAATCTTGGCCCTTTCTTCCCTTAATCTTTGACTAATGAAGTTTCTACCCTCCAAATGTTCCAATACCTATTTAACACTTCTAAACTATCACATAAAGTCCCAACCATAAATAAAAGGACATTTGGTCAAAGAGTGTGTGTTGAAATAAAATAAAACCAATTCAAGGAAATGTTACAATTCAAATAAAAGTAATAAAGTGCAATGTAAGGAAATATTATAATGCATGTAGAATGCAATGCAAGGACATGTTATAAGTGATATAAATTTTAGGGCAAGGCATGTAGTTTAGGAGAATTGTGTTTTAAAGTGAGGGTTCTCACACCGTTTGCTTAAGCAAATTCCATCAGCTTTGGTTTGTTTAAGTTGAGTCGTTTAGTTAAATAAAATGGCTAAAGATCATGTTGACCATAGTAAATCATATTAGAGTTAGTTGGCTGAACTAGAGTTATTTTTTGGTAGTTAATGTTTAGTTATCTGAGTTCTAGTATGGTTAGGAGTGTTGAGTCTTGTAAAGGCTATATAAAGCCTTAATTGTTTACATTTTTTTTTTAAAAAAAGCTGAATAAGAATTAAGAAATTTTCAGATTTCATTTCTTTGTGTGAAACGTTCTCTAAGGCTTGTGAAAGCCATTATTGAGTATCATAGAGTTGACTCTAGGTGATCACTAACTTAACAATCAAGCAACCCACTTGAATGTGGCGTCGTTCTACTTTTTGAATCGTTCTTGTGCTGTCCAAATTCAGAGTCGAATCTGCCAAATCCAAACTTTGATATCTTTTCGAGGATTGTGGGCTTGTGGGGGCGAATCTAGTCTCATCAGGGGTCTGGAAATAGTATCAGTTGGTAATCAGAGCATAGGCTCAATGTATCAAGTTATATCCCCTTTGTTTCGTGTTTTGTTTCATTTCTTGTTCGTGTTCTTCATCTAGGGTTTTTGTTGTGTCGTTTCTTTGTGTCTAAAATTCTGCCAAAAAAAAATCGTACTATTCGTTGGTACTGTTCATCCCAAAATTACTGTTCACTCGTAAATTTTCTTTTTTAGTTGTCAATCCTTCTCTTGTTCATTCTTTTATTTGGTGTCAAAAAAGACAAAAACAAAAATTCTGGTCGCTAGGGTTTTGTCAAGTCCGAGGTGTTTCTTGGTTGTCCAAGATTCATCCTAGAGTTTTTTGTGTGTTTGTGTTGTTTCTTGAGTCAAGTTGTTGTGTTTCTTGAAGTTCTTGAGAATTATTGTTGGCTGTCCGAATAAATTCTTGGAGCTTTCTTGAATTTCTTGATTCAAATTGTGAAGTTCTTGAACTCTTGAAGTTCTTGGCTGCTCATCATGTTTCTTGAAGACTCTAGATTTTTTTTTTCCTTGAAGTTGTGAACAAACCAGCAACTTTCTTGAAAATCTTGAACGTATTTTGGGGTTTCTTGGGAATCTTGATTACCTTTGTGCAATTCTTGGTCTGTTGCATCCATCAAAAATCGATTCTTGAAGAAACAACAAATCTTGGAATCGGTTCTTGATGTCAAAACCCAAATCAGGTTTGGCTGTGAAAAAAAAGGGGGAAAAGAAGCAGCCTTGAATCTGGTCTTTAAGGTACCCAAGAACCAAATTTCCAAGTCAAAGTTGGAATCAAGAAACGATTGGAACAAAACAGTCCAACCACCCCAAGGTTTTGTCCAAATTGGATTAGATTTTCTTGTTTAAGTTCCCAAGTCAAATCTGGCAGTTTTTTGTTCTTTTGAACTTTAAGTCGGTTGAACCAAAGCTGCAAATAAGTTTCGGAAGCTACAAAAAACACAGCTTGAAGCTTAAGCAATAAACAGTTCAGCCGTTTTAAGTCCAATACAACTCGGTTTAGGATTTCCATTGCCTAATCTCTCTGAATTCAAATCTGTTGTTAAGGTTGGTTATTCCAGCCAAGAAATCCTATTTTGGGTCTTGATTTGTGTGGAAAAAGTCAACTTTTTGGTTGTTACAAGTGTTCCAAGCATATTCCTTGTGTAGATACCAAAAATTTTGTGTCATTTATTTTTTTTATCTATTGATTTTATTTTATTTATTTTTGTTTTGTTTTATTTTATTTTTATTTCTTACTTTTTTTTAAAGAAAATCATCTCAAATTCAATTTTTAGAAAATTAGAAAGAAAAGAAAAGGAAAGACAGAAGAAAAGAAGAGAAAAAGAGATTCATCAGATTTTTGTTAAAAAAAAAAAAAAATTCCATGCACGCGCGCTGTCCTCCGTTGTTTCGGCCACAAACCAAAAAACAGTACAAGGAGTTGCAGCTGGCATTTTGGAGCAATTTTGATGCGTTTTTGCTTCCCTTTCTTTTCCTCCAAGCCTTGCCAGTACAAGGCCACGTAACCTCAACAAGAATCATCAAGAAACATCTAGAAAAAAGGGATCAAATGGCTCCAAATGAGCCACAAAACCCAACTTAATCTCAGCCTTCTTTCTGAGGGTTTTGATCAATTTGGCTCCATATAAAAGCAAGAGAAAGGCTTGAAAACAAGGCATTAGGGTAAGATAAAGGTAGGAAGAGAGGTGGAAAAGCAAAAAGGGAGAGAAAAGAGAGAAAATGGGAAAAAGAAGAACAAGAAAATTTCTGCAAAAAATACGTGACCAGGCTGAGCCATCAGCCTACTTTCTCATCAAATACTGATTAGATTTTGAGATCTTAGAATGATTTGTTTACTTCTATACTTTCTTGGGATGTATTAGGGCAACTTTTGTTCAGAAAGAATTTAGGAAAAACAACTCCAAGTCCGTCGAATCGAGACCCAAAGTCGCGAAACTGTCAACCCTTGAAGAAATTTCGCAACAAGAACTGAGCTTCAATTTGCGACTTTCCCACCTCTAGATCTGCTTCTTTCACGATATAACGCATTGTGTCGCCTTTTTGAGCGTCAAAGATAATCTTTTTTCATCTTTTTCCGTTCGCATATATCAGATTTTGCATCAAAAAAATGTTAAAATTTTGTGGTTGTACTTCTTGTTGGTTTCCTTCTTTTTTTTTTCTTGTGATTTTCTCTTTCTTTTGCTGGTTGTTAGCCCATATTTTCATCTCATTATACTGAGTTTGGACGCTTAGACCTAGTGTTAATAAGATATTGGGTGCTTGGGAATCATCTTGCATAATTTTCGGATGAATGGAATGAGCAGCAAATATGCAGAAGAAGATGTTTCGAACTAATTTGCATGCAGTTTTCAAAAATTGCAGTTTGACCCTAGAACTTTCACATAATTTTATTGTGGCCCAAAACCTGGAAAATTGGATTATTTTTCTCCCTTCTAAGTTTTAATCCTCTTTGGCATATTTTAAGTATGTTTTTGAGCAAATTATTTCTGTATTTTAGGATGTAATTAGGGCTTAATCATTTTTAATAGATCTAAGGGCTTGTTGGGTATTAAGCTGGGATAAGAATTGGAATAGGGTTAGTTCTTTGCATTTTAGGGAGTGGGTTTTGGTTTATTTTTGGTTGGGTTTTGACTTGAGCTTAAGGGCCAAAATCCATGCATTTTGGTTGGGTTGGTTTGGTCAACAAGATGGGCTAGTCCGCCTTTCTCCCTTGGACATCCGTTGGGCCAGATGGTCTTTGGCCCAAGAAAGTGACAAAAAAACGTCCAGTGGCTTGGTTTTCTTAAGAAATCTGATAGAAAATTGAGATCTGGTCCATGTACTTTTGAGTAATTTCACTATAACTCTAAAAACTTTGGATTTCTTTCAATTAGTTCCCTAATTTAATTGTAATTTGATCCATAAACTTTATTTTTCTTTAATTTTGACCTATGATCTTTGCAATAATTATAACTTGACCCCAAAAATTTTGTTAAATTTTTGCAATTAGGTCCCTGACATCTTTAATTTCTTAAATATAAGTTGATTTTCTTCTTTAATTTTAATTATGTTTCATTTATATGCTTTTAATTGGTAGATTCCATGGTTATTTCCATCTTTTTATAATAATAAAATGAATTTGCCATATGTTTACATTTTATTCTTCTTATTTGTTAATCAAATTGGTGCCTTGACCATTTTGTTGATTTTAGAATATAAATAGGGCAAATTCCACCCCATTTAACCACAACTTCAAGGGCGGTACCTTCTACTATTATTTTAAATCTTTATATGTGCTTCTATGTGTTTGTATGTGTAATTGCATGTTTTGAGTGCTTTTTCTTTTATTTACTCATTTTAAGTTTCATTTATTTTATTTAATTTTGATAATTATTTGAAAAATATTTAAATGCCAAATTGTAATAGATAGATGCCCAATAAAATTATTTAGCTAGACTATGTAATAGATAGGTTTTATTTTTGCCAAAAAAATGTAATTAGTTAGATGAATGTAATAGTTAGATTGTTATTTTTCAAATTCCCCCTTAGATTGTAATTAGGGTCCCAAATGTAATAGTTAGGTATTATTTGCTTGTGTGCTTATATGTTTATTCGTTTTCTTTAAGGTCTTTGCATCTAAATATTATGCATATGTATTACGTGCTCTATGTGCTTTATGTGTTTATTTGTTTTAATTATGTTTATATGATTTATTTATTTATAATAAATACATGACATTACCACACTAGTCCAATGCTAGTTGTGGCTTTTTCTCTCGATTTCTTACTAGTCCAATGCTAGTGATAGCCCATAGAAACGGGTTAGTCCAATACTAGACCCTTTAGGCCATCCGCGCGCTAGAATCATATTTTTTATGTGACATTTATTACATGTCATGCATATTTTTCATTTTTAGGATATTTTTTCTCACCTTGTATGATATTCCCTTTTATACTATTTCCCTTATCCCTATATGTGCGAAACATGACATTTAGATTTGCGTTTCATTTAGGAAATTAGAAGTAGATTAATTCATTTGCTTGATTAGGTTAGGAAAATCACCCTTCAAATATGAGAAATGAACGAGTATGGCTTCTTAGCCTTAACACGCTTTTATCCTCTCTATAAAAAAGAAAATTGAGTCACGATTCTTAGCATCCCGTACTCGTTATGTTGCATTCCCTTTTTCTAGGTCATGTATATTTATCTATATATTATAATTTCTTTTTCAAGTCTTATCTTATATTTGTGATCTCCTTTAAAAATCATTTTTGGGATCACAATTAATGTGATTTGCACCAATTAAATTTTGAAGAGATATTTCAACCTTCCCGATATCCTTTAGGTTTAGATTTGCATTCATGTAGAAACATCCAAATGTGATAAGTTTTATAGATTAGATTAGGAAAAGTTTCGACTAAACTCACAACTAGCCTTGGTTAGGTTGAAATGATACTTTAGGTTTGATTCTATCAAATCTTTGCCTTCCCTTTCTTCAACTGTGACTCCCGAACTATTTTCTCTTGTTTTCAAAGATCTGGAGTCGTCTAAAAAGGGTTTTATCTTTTTTTTTATTAAAATATATTTTTAGGTAATTTGGTATACCTAAACTCAATACCAAGTAGCGACTCCTATTTTTCTTTAAAAAAATCCTTTTTACACTAAATTTTGAGACCAAATCGTCGTACTTTCTATGTCCCATTTTAGACCCTTTTTCTTTATGTATTTTCTAAAATAAAAAACTCATTCTTTTCACAAAATCTCATTCTTTCAATAATAAATTTATTTATTTTTCAAAAAAAAATGGGACACGACACCTTGTGTCAAGTGTTAGTTTCGTAAAATATGTCAACTAGTCCATTGTGTTCCCTAAGCTGTTTTTTATCTGCATTCTAATCAGAAATTTTTCGATTTTTTTGTGCCTTTGCTAGTACATTTAGTTCTAATTTTCATCCATTTTATTTTTTAAAATTCAGCTTGTTTTCATTGTCTCTTTGGTTCGTTCATCGTCGCAATTTTTAATTGTTGTTTGAATAAGTCGATTGGTAACTTGTGAGAAAGCTCTAAGTTATTCAATAAGGGGCAATTAGCAGCCTTGAGAACTCAATTTTTGGGAGCTTCTTAGAGGGATTAAACATTTGAGTGCTACACGAGTGTGAGTGAAACACGTGAGGGAATGCTGTGAGGATCTATTTTTGTGTTTTACTAAACCATTTGCAGGTCACTTATAAAATGTCTAACGGAGAAGGAAGTTCACCATTTGACAATAAACACTTCATGGAGGCTATGACATCTCAAATGCGAAAGTTGATGAGGGAAGAATTGGAACCTATTCAAAAGCTGGCAGGTGTCGAGCCTGTGCAATAATAAAAACCTAACTACCACCAAAACCAGTCAACAATTAATTCCAGATACTGGAGCAGGGATTCTGGATGTGCAATGGGTTACTTGATTCACCCTGTCTCCGAAGAGTTTGCTTAATCCGATATACCAGAATTGACTAACTGACAAAATTACTAATTAGTAGACAATGGCAAGCAGGGTCGAATCCACAGGGACTGGGGATAATTCGTTTCTTCTAGAGTTCAGAGCATGGGAGGGTTTTTGGAAAATATAAAATAACTAATTAACCAACTAATGAAACAACTAATAGAAAATAAACAGGAATTAATCAATAACCAATACGACTCTAGTCAAAGGTGCAACTTTTCAAACACAGTCCATTCAACTAATCATCGATGCAAAGATAATTCAATTACTCATTAATAGATTGGTTATAGTTGTCATACACGCGATAAACAACTAGCCTTTCCTCACTTTTTCGGTAGTCAAGGTACGACCATTAACTATTTCCCTAACCAAGAAATAACCCTAGGTACGACCACATGATTTAATTTCTCGATTGCAATAAGAATTAGAAAATCCCAACCATAACCAACAAACACGCTATGAGGATTCGTTTAAGTTAGATCATACGTTTCCCTAACATGAAACCAATCACGCTAGTCGTTACTGGTATTAATCAATTGAATAATTACGGATTCAATCAATTAATCTGGCAGTAGATTATTAGGTTAATTCGAATATCGGGCCCTTGACATTCAAATAACATGACAAGCATAAGAAATTAAATCAAGATACGTACGAATACCAATGAATAAAAGAAATAAGTAAAATAATTCGATCTCACAGATGTTTGGAACCAAATCTTCAGTTGTCCCCTTGACTAGAACTATGAAATTAGTTCTCCATTAATGGACAACAAGCCATGCAAATAGTTGCTCCAAGCGTTTCCATCGTTTTTCCTCCCAAAAGTCGGCTAAGGAGAAAAGTCAAGACAAAAAGTACTATGCTATTTTGTTTCTAGTCAAAAGAAGATGAATTGTGTCTATCGGTTTTCCACAACTTTTGACTCCTAATTGATTGGTATCCTAATACCAATCAACTTCCTAAAAGACAAAAGATTCCTATTACAACTCAATTTCCTCCAGCTTTTCTTTCTCTTGAGAATGACCCCACGGAATAAGGAAAGTCCTGGCAGCTAATAAATTAGGAAGTTGACTTGGATTGAGAGACTACCAAATATCAATCCCAACTTTCTGCCCTTGAATGTAGGTCCCGAATGTACCACCATCAAATTAACTGGAAAATTGCCACTTTTAATCACGTTTTGCTCCTTTCCTACAATTAACACCATTAACCAAATATAAGTAAAATCTGACAATTAAAACAATATTTGGCTAAAATCAAGGGAAGAATAATTATAAATTTAGCAACAAATTATGATCTATCAAGGATCGAATAGAAAAATCCCATACTCCAACAAAATCCATCCATCGTAGACTTACTCTCTCGGAGTTGGATGATTCTAATGAGAAGGAAGAGGAGTTTGACAGGAGGAAGAGGCGTTCTAAAGCTGACCGGTGAATCCCTAAGCATGAAGATGATGTTATTAAGGGTGTGAAGCTCAAAATTCCTACATTCCAAGGGAAATCTGGTCCCGAAGATTATTTGGAGTGGGAGAGGAAGATTGAGATGGTTTTTGTGTGACAGCCCCACCTCACCCTAAGGCGAACCAAAGGGTTCAGCGGACCGCCTGCCCAACTCTCGCCAGGACTACGGAGTCGAATCACACAAACCCTATATAGTACGCGCGAGAACTCAACGAAAACGTACAATTGGAGACCACCAAGGGTTAAACAGAGCTTACCAAACCATACGGAAGTACGGGACGTCAATTAAACACTTATACATATATTTACATCGGAGTCTTGAACCAATGAACCAAAATACAAATCAGAGTATTCACGCTACACAAAATACAATTAGGGTTTCAGTTACAGAGGAGCATAAACAAAAGAAGTCCTACAACTGGCTCAACTCTTTTCTTCCAAAAATCTTGGTTTCAAAACATGGAACCCTGTAAGGAAAACAAAGGTAACAGAAAGGGGTGAGCTTGCGCTCAATGAGGTACCAGACATATAGCAGTAAAATCATGGCATTTCACATTTAACAAATCATGTACACATGCCAGATGTAAAGTAAAGTAGTTAGACACAATGATTCAAATAGGAAGGATACAAGTGACTCTCAGGAGCCAAATTCCCATTTGCTTCACCGAAGTTTGATCGAAATAATAGTTGACACTTCGTCAACGCTAAAGGAGTAACCAATACCGTAGACTCCACTTTCTCCGATTCCTTCCACCTCACATACCCCTACCGGGCCCGAACTCCAATCAGTTCAGAAATGGTAATACTCGAGTATACCGGAATCAAGGGTCTCAATACCCAAAGATCCCAAAACAGACTAGCGTGGTTCGTTATCTAATCGACCAGGCCCTTACCGGCCCGACTCGAGTAACTAGTCACAGGTGTTGAGTTCAGAGGTCACAGAAAGGTCGTTGGATACAAGCTTCCAAACGACGTCAGAACAGATACAGATACAGATAATAGATTCAGATTCACACCAAAAATTGGCATATGAACAGACAAGAGAACGAGTGTGATAAAGTACACCCTCGTCTCAAACAAAATAAATAGATAGTTCAGTCGTTCATATCACAGATTGCATGTACAGAAATCAAGTTAAACAACAAGTGAGGGGAGTGGTACACTCATCGGTTCAAGTACAGATACTTCAAAAGTTTTCACTTCAGATTGGCTTTAATCGCCAAGAAACCCTAAAATAATCAAAGTAAATCAATTGAAGGTTTCACATCCAAAATCGAGTAAATGGAATGCACAAGTGAGGCTCGACTACACGTCGTACGCCTTTCCATAGTAAGTACTAGTACAAAAGAATAAAATATGACTTTCAAAAGGCAACTCAAACCTAAAGAGACTAAACGGCCTAGAAAATTAGACAGCATTTCCCCTAAATTTGCTTACTTTTCCAGCCGTCATGGCTTCATTATTTTTCTCAGCCAGTCCCAAAGTCATACGAAATATAAATTCATCACAACAGCCGTTCAATAGGCTCAAAGTCATTCAAGTACAAAATTTAGCTAGGAAAATGACCGGAAATGAAAGTCAAGCCCTAAAACCCAAAAACAGTTTTGATGTCATTAAGTGTATTGGACACAACCGGAACTACGATTATCGGATGGAGGTGCAACATACACCGTTTCGAAGCTAACAGAAAGGGCTACAATGTTGAAGAAGGCCACTCAGTCCAGATTGTAGTGAAACTAAGTCAAAATCGCAATGTACCAAACCAGAACCGTATAAACAGGTTAATGAACCGCATTCTGGTTAAACACCCATAATTCAGGTTACCAAAGTCCAATTCACTTGATTCCAAAGCCATCCGAAAGCTAAGATACTAGGATATATTTCTTAAGAAGACATCAATAATCAAATCAGTAGTATTCCCAGTCAAACTAACCAATTACAGAAGCGGATTCTCAGTCTCGGGTAACTATAGGGCAGCAGGGGTAATTCGGTCTTTTCATAGGCTACGTTGCTCCGATTGAGCTGAAATTTTGTAGGCTACTATAAAACATCATTCTATACAAATTTCATGTTTTAAGCCAAGGCTAATTCGGCCTCTAACTAAGGGAAACAGTATCGGGCAGAAAGGGGGTTACATGAAACCCTAACTTCTGAAATTTTCCGTCAAATGCAGAAATTTTCCGCAAACCACCACAATTTACGCATTCAAGCTTCATTCTAGATCATTTCCAACCATCATACATGGCCACACAATGGTAATCATATTAAAACAGAAAAATCATGAATAAATAGAAAAAATGTCATCAATCTCACTAAAATCAAGAAATCTTTCACCAAATCACATCTTTAACCACCACAAGTCATTAATTTGACATTATCAATACCAAGGAAAGAATTCCCTAGCTACTCACCTTGCAACCTCAAGAAAGGAAGTTACTTAGCACCAATTGTTTCCAAATCACTTCACCAAGAACCTTAATCCTACCTAGAGAAGAGTTTTTATGGAGTGATTTGAAATTTTATCGGTTAGATTTGAAGATTGGAGCAAGTTATGGAAGGAAGATGTTGAAGGTTTTTCTCTCTTTTCTCTCCAAGAAATTCGGCCAAGAGAAGGATGAAAGTGATGAATTTTTTGGTCAATTTTGGTTAATTGGTAAAGGTAAGTAAAATGGTCAAAGTCAAGAATAAACCACAAGGTGACACTTGTCACCCTTATTTGATGCAACTCTATCCTTTTGTCTCTCCAATGATAATCCATCTAGGTAACTTCTAATTATCTCTTCACACCTGATAAATTAAACCCGGTATACACAACTTAACCTAATTGGTCGAATTTTATCAAACTTACCGCACTAGCGGGTCCCACGCCCGGTATCCACTTCTAAAATCTCATAAGCTAACTTATACTCGGAAAAATGATTTCAAAACCATCTTTACTCATAAAATTTATTTTCACAATTTTTCGAATAAATAAAATGTGGAAAAGCGTGCAATTAATAGAAAATAAAACCTAGCAATTAAGAAAATTACGGGTTCTCACACTCTCTCCCCCTTAAAGAAATTTCGTCATCGAAATTTTCTTATCAACGGAATCTTGCAAAATCTAAGGTACCTAACGGATCGTACTTTCTACATCCTCAGACGAGTCAGGGACCTGATGGTGTTCTAAAGAGTATACCCGAGCCGGTACCTTCGATCCAGCCCCTTCCTTTTCCGACTATCCAGGGTTAGTCCTAGTGGGTTGCGGGGTCCCTGTTCCTTTTCGTAATCGAGCTGGGCAGTCAGCAATCCGATGATCGGCACTTCCGCAGCGCAGACATTTTCCCTCTTTCTTCCAACAATTTGCCTCCGTATGATTTGGCCTTCTACAATATTCATAGGGACCACGAGTAGCAGAGACCGGTCCCCCCTGAGAGACATCACGCGACACCCCTGATTGTCGTACTCCCCCGTTTCCCTTTCCAATCTTAGGAGGCATACTTGTACCTTCTTGCTCAGAGCTACTCCCAGAAAAGCCCCTTTTCTTGGCTTGGAAGTTTTTCACCTGTAGCCTAGCATTCTCTACTCGTTGCGCCTTCTCTATGGCCTCGCTAAAAGCATTAATCTGGGCCACCGCGAGGTCCTTCTAAATTTCTACGTTCAAACCCTGGATAAAACGCCTTATTCGCCGCTGCTCGGTCATGATCAACTCAGGAGCAAATTTGGACAGGCGGGTGAACTGACTCTCGTATTCCGCTACAGACTGGGCCCCTTGGCGAAGTCGGATAAACTCATCTTCCTTCCGCTCCTGGACTAGAGGAGGGAAAAATTTCGCGTTGAACTCCCGCATAAAATTCACCCAAGTACTGGGCGTTTGTTCCCGTTCCCATTTTTACCGAATAACGTTTCACCAGGAACGGGCCGCCCCTTCCAGCTGAAAGACGGCAAAGGTTACCTGCCTCTCCTCGGTATAGTGCAAGGCAGCAAAAATATCTACCATTTTCTCGAACCACCTTTCGGCGACATCCGGGTCGGGCCCCCCAATGAATTTCGGTGGGGCAAACTTCTGGAATCTCTCAAGAGCCCTATCGTCGCTCTCGATGTGGTTGCCAGGGTTTCCAGGGTTAGGGTTCGGGTTTTGGCCCTGTTGCTGCACCACTTGTGCCAGTAGGTTGGTCATTTGCTGCATGGCGGCAGCTATTTGAACGTTGGGGTCAACCCTCGGTTCAAGGTTGAGTCCAGATGAGGTTTTCCCAGCACCCCTGACGTGGGTTGCCTACGCCCGCGCCCACTTCCCTGGCCACTACGTGTGCCCTCCATTGATCTAAGTCAATCTAAGGTCGAGGGGTAAAGATAATATTAAAGATAATTAGAAGCATAAGCAAATAACAAGAGGTACATACAGATCAAAAGCATATATACACACAACTGTGCCGAACCAGTCACACAGTAACAGTCAATTAGATACACCCAAAAGAGATCCATGAAGGTAACGGGGTCATCCCAAAAGTACTATAAACGAACTAGATTAAAGGCACAAAAGCAACTAACGAAAAGTTATTTCCCCTCAAGGTCTCCCTCCCTAATCTACGAGAATGCCACAATTTATATCTTAATCCAGGTTAATCATACTTACGAACACCCGAACAAACTACATGAAGTTCCATAGAATCAAATTTCTAATTCGCCTAAGTCCTTTCTAACCTAGGCTCTCATTGATTTAGTAGCCGAGCACAAGAATTTCAAATAAAATAATTCACAACTCGAGCCGGCCGGTCCCAAGCGCAAATCATCCAAAATAAAGATTCCTACCCGACATACTTATCTATCTTCCCCCAGTTCCATGATAGAAAACTTGCAGTCGTGGAGTTCACTGACTATGCATCGGTATGGTGGGATCAACTACGCCTTAGTCATCGAAGGAATCGTGAGAGGGCTGTGGAGGCTTGGGAGGAGTTGCAAGGATTGATGAGAAAAAGATTTGTGCCTAACTATTATTATCGAGACTTGCACAATCCATTACAAACTCTTACTCAAGGCAATATGTCCGTGGAGGACTATTTCAAAAAGATGGAGATGGCCATGATGAGAACTGATGTGCAAGAGGATTTAGAAGCAACCATGGCGAGGGTTTTGTGTGGATTAAAACCAGAAATAGCTGAGGTAGTTGAGCTCCAACACTACCTAGACATTAGTGAGATGCTGGACAAGACTGTCAAGGTGGAAAGGCATCTCAAGAGGAGGGGTAGTGCATGCCAAAATACCAACTACCAAGCTGAAAATTGGAGAAATTCTCAACCTAGAAGGGAGGAAGAAGCCACAGCCTCAATCTCACAACCAAGGCCGAGAACTACTACTCCAAAGCCTATTCCAAAGGTAGACACTAAAGTTGTCCAAGAAGTTTCTAAGTCATATAATCGGGACAAGAAGTTCTTTAAGTGTCAAGGATTTGGGCATATATTTTCTCAGTGTTCTAACCAATGAGCCATGATCATTTTGCCAAGTGGAGAGGTTATGACTGATGACAAGGATGAATATAAGGATATGCCGGCGTTAGTTGAAGATGAATTGGAAGAGGAACAACTCGTGGATGGACCAGTAGGTTGTTTGGTTATGCAAAAGAAACTTGTTGCCCGAGCTAACTATGAGGACATCAGTGTGCAAAGAGAGAATATCTTCTACACTCATTTTTTAATCATGAACAAAGTGTGTAGTTTGATAATTAATAGTGGGAGTTGTACTAACGTAGCAAGTTTGCTTATGGTCGAGAAGTTAGGTCTTTCTAAGAACAAACACCCTAAACCATATCGATTACAATGGTTTAATGAAGATGATGATGTGTGCATATTCAGACAAGCTTGAGTGCCATTTCGCATTTGGTAATTATGAAGATGAAGTGGTATGTGATGTGGTGCTAATGCAAGCAAGTCATGTGATCTTAGGTCGTCCTTGGCAATTTGACAAACCTGTCAAATTCAACGGACGAGCTAATAAGTATTTCTTCATACATGGTAATAGAAAGATCATGCTTGTTCCTCTTACCCCTAGACAGGTGCATAAGGATCAAGTGAGGTTACATGAGGAATACAAGTTAGAGTGTGAGCTAAGGAAAAAGGAGGGATAGTTGGAGAGCTTGGCCAAGAATGGTGGAAAGGGAAAAGCTCTTGTGTGATTGGCTAAAAGAGTGAACAAAGCCAAGAAACATAGCTTGTTTACTAACATCTTTGCTACTAGTTTCATTTCTTTTTCGTAGGTTAAGCAAGAGGCCATGAACATGTGTGATTACTGTCCGATCTCACTCTTTCTTGTTGTTATGTCTTTTCGTGAAGATGGAGACTATCGGGCTGATCGTGTGCCGAATCAGCTTGTGTATTTTGCAAGCTTATTCAAGTTTGAAGGGTTTGGCTTCATGAGATACACCTCGTACCATTTTGAAGACCCTTATCTAATGGAAACTAATGGTGCCACTTCGGGTACTCTTACACCAGCCATCACTGATTGATTGTTTTCATGTGAAGAATTAGATTTGGTGGGTCATGATTTGTGGCTGGTTCGTGCAATTCAAGGAGCTAAATGAGGTCTTTTCAAGCACTGCCATTGGTGGTTTTCGTTTTGAATGGCATTTTCGCTTGTGATCATAACAAGGCTGACCCGTCGGCATGTAACTCTCCTTGTCATCATTCGCGTTTTGATTTGTGGGCAAATTGCTTACAAGAAGAGGGGAATGATGCGGTAGCTAGCTGCCAAAGAAGTCAAGCAAGTCATTGAACCACAACACTAGCTAATATTCTAGTTTCTTGGGTCAAGTTTGTTAGTGCCATTTGCTTAAGCAAATTCCAGCAACTTTGGTTTGTTTAAGTTGAGTCGTTTAGTCAAATAAAATGGCTAAAGGTCATGTTAACAATAGTAAACACTATTAGAGTTAGTTGGCCAAACTAGAGTTACTTCTTGGTAGTTAATGTTTAGTTCCGTGAGTTCTAGTATGGTTAGGAATCTTGACTCTTGTAAAGGCTATAAAAGCCGTGGTTGTTTACGTTTTTTTTTAGGGTAAAATACCAAAAAACTCCATGTGGTTTGATAAATGTTCAATTTAACTCCCTCTAGTTTGAAAACCTACACTATAACTCCCTGTGGTGTTGACTAAATTGAAAATTGGACAGAAATTAAAGTATCCAATCTAACGGTTGTGTGTGAAATGTCAATATTGCCCCTACTATATGTGAGATACTTTCCATTCAATTTTCAATTTAGTCGAAATCACAGGGAGTTATAGTGTAATTTTTCAAACTAGAAGGAGTTAAATTGAACCTACAACAAACCATAGGGCGTTCACTTATATAGGAGCAATATTGACATTTCACGTGCAACCGTTAGATTGGATGTTTTCCGTCCAATTTTCAAATTAGTTGAAACCACAGGGAGTTATAGTGTAGGTTTCCAAACCAGATGGAGTTAAATTAAACATTTAATAAACCACAAGGAGTTTTTTGGTATTTTACCCTTTTTTTTTTTTAAAAAAAAAAGCTAAATAAGAATTAAGAAATTTTAAGATTTCGTTTTGTTGTGTGAAACATTCTTTAAAGCTTGTGATAGCCATTATTGAGCATCATAGAGTTAACTCTAGGTGATCACCGACTTTTCAATCAAGCAATGTACTTGATTGTGATGTCATTCTATTTTCAAATCGTTCTTGTGCTACTTTGATTCTAGTCTCGTCAGGGGTCTAGAAATCATATCATAACCTGCATATCTAAGTATATTACCAAATTGAGTTTTAAATCCTATTACCAAACCCTCTCACTTGTTGGTTGGATTACCCATCCAGTACCCTCTATTCACTAAACTCAATAGTTCGAAAAATGAAAATTAACCTTTATAAAACTAAAATCAATGCATACATCATGTTAAATTAACACATTATATTGAGTTTTAAATTTGGGTAAAGCCATCAAACTTGTATGAAAAAAATCCAACATTTAATGAAGGGTTAAATCAATATTCTTTTGTTTTTAATCATAATTGTCTTCATTTGTGTTAGGTTAGAGTTGTACCTAATTGTGTTATAAAATTATGAAACGTGTTATTGAATTATAAAATTGCAACTTGTATATACAGGTTCCAGGTTCGAGACATCCCACTTACACTAATATATATATGTATATATATATATATATATATATATGAGGTAATATGGATCTGGTATCAGATTTTTAGGATCCTTTTAATAAACCCTATCGGGTTACCCGTTGATAACTTCTCATCAAGACCAAATCCTAATGGATAATCAATCGGTTGTACAATCAGATTAACCAACGGGTCGAATAATGGGTTGGATTAACCACTAGGTCGAATACCCACGGGTGTTGAATTTTACTTGACCCATTGTTATCTCTATATACACGTAGACACATAAATCATATCTTTACAAGAAAAAGCAGTAACTAATGTAAACTAAAGGACACATGTTGTGATCTTCGAGTAAATTCCTAAAAAAGTTTGTGTAATCTAAAAGACACAGCCTCTAATTTTTTGAATAAATTCCCAAAAAGTGGGACTTTTTTAAAAATATTCTCAAAGGGTGGTATTTTTCAGTACTCTTCCTAAAGTGTAAAAAGTGCATTTAGTGAACCAATATTTCTATAAAAAAACACACTTACATTACACCGTTTTTTAAAAAAATTTGTCTAGGCATTTATTTCTTAAACACACATCCACTAAATTCGTTTTTTAAACAACTCATTCGCCAATTACATTGTTTCAAAACTTCCACTGTCTGCAAGCGTCTAGTTGCAACGGTTATCTGGTGATTGTTTTGAAGCTTTGTACTCAAACAAACAAGTTTTATACACATTCATTGCTATTAAGGCTTTGTACACGCACAAAGCAATTTTATACAACACTTGCTGAATCGCAGCACATACTGATTGCAATTAGAGCTTCTAATGAGCGGAGTTGAGTCGGGCTAACTATTTCGTTTGAGCTTTGTCCAAATTTATATCAAAACCATGAATATTGAATTCATTATTTGCTAGTCAAATTTAGATAATTATGCCAATTATTGGAAAGTAGAAATCCATTAAGTCCCTATCTATTCCGCAGAAAACAACTTAAAACAGTAAAATGATAGAAGTCATTGGTTTAGTCTTCATTCCATTATTTGTGGTTAGTAGTTGTAACGTTGTATTTTTGTAATCCATACGTTTAGATCCCTCCAATGTTATTACTTGTGATCATATCAAAAAGAAGAAAGGAAAAAAAGACAATGCTCGAATTTGCCTTTTTTAATTATTTGTTTAGTGTGCTGTGTACCCTTTTCTTGTTTTTAATAAAAAATGCATTTAGTATGGATAATACCCAATAAATAAGGAAAGATCAATCATCCTCTCCAGCACATGCAAGAAATTTTGAAATGAAAGGCAAACGACAGAGTTCGAGTGGTACGGGGGAGGGAGTGTAAGCGTGAAGTCTTGAGTTTGAATCCTCTTACTTACATTTAAAAAAAAAAATGACAGAAAAAGCACAAGATGATGGCCTAAACAAAAACCCCTAATAAGAAAGGAAGAAAAAAATTGTCAAGAGTCTGAACTAAATTCACAATTCAAGAGAAGTTTTTCCCATCTACATAATTAGTTAATATCATTTTTCAAAGTTTCTAGTATATTCGAGAACTAAAAAAAGAAGAAGATAAAATTCCACTTATACAGGAGTTTGAAGTTAAGTATATTCCTTTTTCAATCTCCAACATTTTTGGTTATACTTCCTAATTCCTATTCGGATTCTACTTTCTATTCTAAACGTATAACAAATGGACGGAAATGGTGATGACTAATGACGGGTTACTTACTGGCTTCCTAATTCCTATTCGGATTCTACTTTCTATTCTAAACGTATAACAAATGGACAGAAATGGTGATGACTAATGACGGGTTACTTACTGGCTTCCTTTTTCCCGCATCAGAAGCGTCGAGAGAAAGAAGGACACACAAAGGCAGCTAAAAACATACTTACCTGCACGGGGTTGATGGGCGATCAAGAAGGCTCATGGCTTAGGCAGGTGACGTCCATTGCACTTTGGAGGGGTGCCTCCCTATGGCCTCCCCAAGTGGTAGAGGCAACGTCGTAATTTGCTGCAGCGGACGCCTGTGTTCACGCGGCCCTGCCCAATCTTCTATGGAACAAATCTTTAGTATATCAGCAGCACATTTAGAATATGTGTCTGATGGTAAATATTTGTGTATAAGATCAATTTATGCTGTTTTGAATTGTTTCTGAGAGGCAGAGATATATTTTTGGTTAAAGGAAATTGCCAAATTGTGTTTATCCATGTCTCATCGCAAAGGAAATTGGCAGATAATTTGTTGATCCATCCATGTCTTTGTAACTCAACACGAGCAAAAGTCAGTCTGATATTAGGATAAATTATAAAAGTTCAACTTTGTCCCAGTTTGTGTAACTCAACACGAGCAAAAGTCATGTTTTGTTCAAAGCTTGTTTGAGCTTGTTTGAAAATTTTACGACCTATAATTTTTATTTGACCTCATATCCTTTAACATACACGCCTATGTTTGAACTCAAGTTTGTTTTGCATATTTATTCTGTTACAAAATCAAACTTTTCAATCTATTTATTATAATCAAACTTTGTTTTGATTTGTTAACAGCCCTAATTGTGATGCATAACAAGGCACTTCCATGTTTTAATTCTTAATTTGCTAGTCCAATTTAAACCACCAATTACGTCAATAATTAGAAAGTATCCATTCCTTTGGTTCGTATTTAGTACAGAACAACATAGTGTTTGTAAAATGATAAAAAGTGGTTGATTTTGTCTTTCTTTTCCATTTTATTTTTGGTGGAAAAGTATCTTTTATTTTGACATGTTAACAGCTCTAGTCGTGATGCGTAGTAACACATTTTCATGTTTTAATTCTTAATTTTCTCTTCCAATTTAGACCATCAATTACGTCAGTAATTGGAAATTAGCCATTCCTATAGTCTTTTGTAAAACGACACTTAATTTATTGGATTTTTCCAAAGTGGTTGATTTTTTCTTTCCTTTCCATTTTATTTTTGGTGGAACAGTGTCTTTCATCTTTTTTTTTTTCTCCGAAAGATATTGAGATTTTATTAAAACAAAAGGCACCAGATTACTACAAAAACTTCCTCAAAATACAAGTGCCTTTCATCTTTGCATCTCTATTTGTTTAACTTTACCTGGTTTTAAAAAGCGGTTGATTCTTGGAGACTAGTAGTCCTTGCATGTGGCTGGTATTTCAGTCCATCAACTTTGAGAGAATTAACTTCAAATTTAATTGCAGAGAGTTACTTGTGGACTAAAGGCTGGAGAATAACATAAAGTTGATCATGTTCCTAGGAAGGCAAATCCCTATTATAATTGTTTAACCAATGAAGTTCCGAGAGACTCTTTTTCTTCTTGATTTTTCTTTAATTTTTTCATTCTAGTAGAAAATTTTGTTGCGGACCAAAGCTTAAGAAAAACTTGCCCTAAATCCGCAAAGTACACATTGCTGAATTTGTTGCAAATTACTTTTCAAAATATCATTATAGCTCTTGATTTTTGTAGAACAAGGAAACCAAGTCAAGAAGTATCTGTTTAATTTGTACTAGTTTTGTTGAGATAAACTCTTTTTAGTAGTTTTCGTATTTTAGGAATTGGTATATTGATTGCTATTTAATGAGTAGTTTAATTTATTTACTAAGGTAAGTTTGATAAAACTAATATTTGGATTTTACAGTCTAATACTTGAAATTTGAATCTATTAAGTTATTGAATTATAAATATTAAATTCTAACATCGGAGCATATTTTGCAAGTTTTACTTACATAGCTTTTTACTTACATAGCTCAGATCCACTTAATTAATTAAGATTTATTCTATTTTTTGTTATCAAACACGTCTAAACACGTTAAAATCTAAATTCATTAAGTTTGAATGATGAATTAGGTTGTCAAAAAGGATTTGAGTCTAATAGGCTACGTACACAACACTTGTTCGAATATTTTTCTTAGAGAGTCTAATAGAGTCTTCGATTTTATATTATTTTAGATATTTACATTATTTTGAATTGTTTAATCTCTCTGCCAAAGGTAACTTTGGGTGATTGTTTCCTCTCAATTCTATGAACCTATTACAACGCCAAAAATTTAATTTCTACAACGTCCAAGCAAATTCATCCAACTCATCTGGCAATAATAATTGCATTATCAGGGCAACTCCAAAAAGAATTGCTGGCGACAAAAGAAATATAAATATTGTAGTTACTTATTAAAAAAGAGTAAATCTTATATACACTGACAATGTATATACTATCATCGTTTGATTCACGAAATGTGTGTAAAAGTTAAATTTCAAATTCAAATTTTACATAATTGTTATTCATTCAACGCTGACAGTATATGCACTGTCAGTGTAGAAAAGATTAATTCAACGCTGACAGTGCATATACTGTCAGTGTAGAAAAGAATAATTCATTAAAAAATAGCCAAAAAAAAGATAAAAAAATCCACCATATCAAATTGCAATATTGGTTAGTAGAAAAGAATAATTCATTAAAAAATAGCCAAAAAAAAAGATAAAAAAATCCACCATATCAAATTGCAATATTGGTTATTTATTCATTTGTTTTTTTATTGCGGGTTGGAGTCTTTTTTTACTATAGGGGAAGATCTCGCAATTTGATAGGAAACACCATAAAACCGACTCCCAATAGGCAAAGACAACGGAGCTATAATCAAACATGCTCGTTCCCAAGTTCCCACATCGAAAAAACAAAGAGGTAAGGCGGCTCGAGTACTCTTATAAAATGCTATGCTTTGACAACGTAAAACATACTTACCTGGACGGGGTCGATGGGCGATCAAGAAGGCTCATGGCTTAGGTTGGTGACCTCCATTGCACTTGGGAGGGGTGCCTGCCTATGGTCTCCCCAAGTGGGAGAGCCAACGTCATAATTTGTGGCAGTGGGGGCCTGCGTTCGCGCGGCCCCTGCCCATCTCTAGTTGTTAAATCTTCTCTGGTTTTGGTCGTATTCCTCTTTGGTTCCACAGCAATGAAAGTGTGAAACTTTTGTTTTTGCTGTAGAAAGGTATGATATAGGGCCTGTTTGGAACCTGAGTTTTTTGGGAGTTTATCTAAACCTTTACTGTAGTGCACTGTAGAAGTTTTTGAAAAAATTTTGTAGAAGTTTTTGTAAGGTGAAAAATTTTTTTGTAGAAATTTTTGTAAGATAAAAAATTTTGTAAAAGTTTTTGTAAGGTGAATTTGTTTTTTCTTTTTTTTCTTTCTTTCTTTTTTTCTTTCTCTTTCTTTTTCTTTTTTTTCCTTTTTCTTTTCTTTCCTCTCTTTCTTCTTCTTCTTCTTCCTTCTCCCTCCCGTCACCCCTCTTCTCCCTTTCCCTTTCTCCTCTCCTCTGCATTTCCCCCGCCACCTCCTTCCCCCGCTAGCCCCTCTGCCCCTTCCCTCCCCTCTGCACACCACCCCCTCTGTCTCTCCACCCCCGCCAGCCCTTCCCCCGCTGCCGTGCCACCCCCTTTCCTCTTCCCCCCGCCAGCCTTCCCCCTCCCCTCTGCACGCCCTCCCCTCTGCCCCACCAGCCCTTCCCCCGCTGCCGCGCCACCCCCTTCCCTCGCCACTCCCTCTGCCCCTTCCCCTCCTCTCTGCACGCCACCCCCTCCCCCCGCCAGCCCCTCTCCCCGCTGCCCCGCCTCCCCCTGCCAGCTCTTTCCCCGCTGCTGCGCTACTCCCTCTGCCCCTTCCTCCTCCCCTCTGCCACGCCACCCCCCTCCCGTTTCCCCCTTCCCTGTTCCCCTTCCCGTTTCCCGTTTCCCGCCACCCCTTCTGCCCCGCCACCCCCCTTCCCTGTTCCCCCGTCAGCCGTAGCTTTGGCGTGACTGGAGGGAGAAAGGAAAATCAGAGCAGGAGAAAAGTAACTACTGCTGCTGCATAGGTCGGGGGAGTTTGGCCAAGGAGGGGAGGGGGAGAGGGGAGGGAAGGAGAGAGGGAGGGAGAAAGGAAGGAAAAAAAAAATTTGGGAACGCCGGCGCCGGAATAGGTGGCCGGAGCCAGAAACGGCGGCGGAGGTGGTGGCTGGCGATGAAGGTATGGTGGATGGGGTGGGAGAGAAAGAAAAAGAAAGATAGAAGTTTTTTGTGTATTAGATATTTTGAAGTGTGTAGATTAAAAAATTTGATAAGTTTTTTTGGGTTCTTGTAGCTAAAGTTGTTAAAAAACTTGTAGCTAAAAAACTTGGCAAAAAAACTCACTTCCAAACAGGCCCTATAGTCTCAAGTTTGATCTGCATTATGTTTATAGGCATGGAAATCATATTCACGTGCATCACAGTAATGTTCAGCTAAAGATGTGAGAAAAGAAGAGGAAAATAGCTTTCTTATTATGGTGATATGGGAAATTTGGCAACAAAATGATGGAAAGTAATAACTAGGAAATAATATTACGTAAATAGTCTAAAAGTGATTAAAAGGATAGACACCAAACTCGATTTGGGACAACACTGTAATTGTAGACGGATTACGCAAAATTGATTTATAATCCCTTATAAAACATTAAGTTTTAGGCTGCGGATTAGAATTTACCCCTCAAAATACTAGTGTGTGTGTGTGTCTATATATATATAGATGTGTGTGTGTATATATAATGGTTTAACTGTTTCGAAATTAATTGCATTATACGACCGATAAATTAGCCATCCTGGAATTAAATTTTCTTGTTCCCATTCCTATTTCTTAAATCTCATTTCTTCTATTATAAATTTTTTTTAAAAAATTAGATTATATGACCCGATTTTAGGCAAAAAATTTAACTACTATAAAAACTGAGGCAATTTGTGTAGTGCAATATTTCTCAATTCATTTAGCTTCTTGGAAGCTTACTTTATCAATTTATTATCATTATTGTTGTGATCATCGTCATCATCATGATTATTTTTATGCTTATTATTATTGTTACTATTATTAATTGCTATTATTATCATTATTACTATTGTTATCATCTTCATCATTATGTTATATTCATAGAAAATTCTTTGGTCTCTTTAGATATTATGCCCTCAATACTTGTCCTTCAATGATGATATTGGTTTAGATTTACCATTTTTAAACTTGTTAGTGTGTAATAGTCAAGAATACTCATTGCACCATCCAACGGTGGATTTAACTCGAGGATACAATATCCAAAATGGAATTTAGAATCTCCCTATAATTAATAGGTTTTGAGGTTTGATAACGGCTAGTTTGTGATTTTTTTGAATGTGTTTCACATTATTTTTTAGTCAATTTGTAAGGTTAAATGGTGTAAGTTGTCCATTTTTGTCACTAATTTGCACCTCGAGTTGATAGATGAATTTGTTGTGATTTTGTCATTTTAGTTGCAAAATCTGTTTGTTTTTGTAGGTAAAATGATTAAACTCAATTGGAAGTGAAATGGTGATTTAAAGCGAGGATTAGAAGTTTGAGAAGTCACAAGAATATATAAAAGAAAAGGTGCAATTCAAGGATGAAAAGCAAAAAAAAAAAAAAAAAAGACTGTGGTTTTTCCTAGGGATTGTTGGCAGAAACTTCGTTTCGCAGTGAAAATCAAAGAAACACATGATCTGCATAATCCCTGAGAGAATCCCTCGAGGGATTGGTTCGAGGGATTCCTGGCAGCTGGAAGTTGCCAACTTGCATAATTTTTGTTTCTTTTTCCATCTTTGACAAAACCAAAAGGCACAACTTGTACCAACTTTTGGGGGTTCTAGGAGCTTCTTTTTTTGACATTTTGGCTCCAATAACGCAAGACCAAGAATATATGCTACCAAGTTCTTCTAGTTTTGGGAGTTTTTTTAGTTTAAGTTAGCTTGAGAAAAGGGAGAGAGTTTGGAAAAAGAAGAACAACCAATGGGTTGTGTCTTGAGGCAAGACACAAACCTTAACAAATGTAACTCTATTTGTTTTCTATTGTTTAGTGTAGGTTAGTGTGGTATAATCTAGTTGTGGTTATCCATTCTTGTAGTAGTTCAACAAGAAGGACAAGGGAGATGAAGAAGGAGAGGCTCAAGAAGCTCCAGTGACAAGGGTTCTCTTCTCTCCATTTTTTCTTTGTATTGAACTTTAAATGTGTTAATGAAAGATTTGGATATTGTTTTTATGATGTTGATTTAAAATATGTGCCTTGGGTATTTGGTTGAGCTTTCTATGATTGGTTGGTTTTGATTTCTTGGCTAATTGATGCTATTATCTTGTTTGAGTTATTTAGCATTTTTGCTCTTATAATCATGATTAACTGACCATTGATTATGATCATCTCAATGTGTTAGATTTGCAATGAGAATTGGAATTTGACACTAGTTTATAGTAGTGTTAAACCTAGGGAGCATACTCATGAAAGTAGAGCTACACCTTTGTGGCTTTTGTGGCTTTGTCCCATGTAATTTCATAGAAATTAATGAACTTGTAGTTGATTTCATAACCACGAAAGTAGGTATGAATTAACTATAGGTATAGTTGGTACATCGGTGAAAGAGGATATTACGTATATTAGGAAATTACGTTATAATTTAACCGAGGTTTTGGTACTCATTTGGTTAAGGAGTTGCATTAGCATGAATAGGTAGGGATTCCATTATCCAAGGAACTTTTATTTGTATTTGTCTATCCCTTTATAGCTTAGTTCATTCATTTTAATTTGTTGACAGTCTAAATAATAGAGAAGTTTTAGTAGTGCCGTTAGTTGTCCATCTTCCTTGTAGGTCGACCTATAATACTCTATACTCGCTTACGACCAATATACTTGTGAAAAATCGCATGTGTGGTATTTAGAAATTTATAAATATAAAACTTGACTATAAATTGAGATTAACTATTATATGCATACCCCACACTCGTCAAGGTCCTTTAAGAGTCGATAACCGTTAATTATTCATATAGTGTTATGAATAGACGGACATGTAGGATTGTAAGTAGGGAAATGAAAAGTATATCTTCTACGTATTTTTAGCATGTTTTATTAATTAGTTTTGGTGTATTTTAATTAGTTTTATAGCTAATTAGCTAAGTTTCTAGTGAAAATATGCATTTTGTGGTTTAAAGTATAAAAATTGCATTTCTATGGATTTTAATTGTGAAAATTTCATGTTTTGTAGGTTTAATGATTCAATCATCAAATGGCATGAATTGAAAAGATAATTGGATGATTGATGATGGTTTGAAGTGATTTAAAGCAGACATGACGTGCACAATATTCAACGGATGAAATGCAAATTTTTCAGTTTTGACACCTTGTGGTATTTCGGTTATATCTTGAGCTATATGCATCAGATTGAGGTGATTCTTGAATCATTTTGAAGCTAAGAGATAGATATACATTTGGTATGAGACATAGAATTCCAGTTCAGTCATTTTCCTAATCAAAAAGTCAAAAAACAGAAGTACATTTTCATGGTCAAAAGCTAAAATAGAGTTTTGACCAGTTATGGGTATTTTGGTCATTTCTCGGTCCACAGAGCTCCAAATTGGATGATTCTTCATGCATTGGGAAGCTAAATCAAAGTGCTACAACTTTCATGTTTTATGCAAGAGCTAATTCAGCTTCTAGCATCAAGAAAATATCAGTTAAAATTGGACCAAAAATAGAGCAAGGATGAATTCTGCCCAGAAAGTGCAAACCTGCAAAGGAGAAAAGATGGAGTGCAATTGCAACCTAAGGCTGCATTTTCAAGGTCATGTATTCATCATTTTCAGCTGTAACTTGCTCTACAACTTGTTCTTTGTTCACACAACTTTCCAGCTCAATTCCAGCAAGCAAATTCGGCTGTATATGACCAACAAGAGTATGTAAAGTTGGAGAAACAACTCATGGGAGTTTCAAGAGTCAAAAATGACAACTAGAAACAACTCATCTGGCTCTTGAATTCCTCTATAAATAGCAGCCTTTGGAAACCATTTTGCCAACTTTGGAAGGCTAGAGAAACTCACGAAAAATGTAGTCTTCACTAGAATTTCCTTAGTTCATTAGTTAGAGTAGTATAGTATAGGTAGTGTAGTTTATCCATCTTGTATTTGTAGTTAGATTTGGATGAAGATTGAGGAGCAAAGACGGAGAGTTTGAAGCTCATGTGACAAGGGTGTCTTCTCTCTTATCACTTTCTTTTTTGTATTTGATTTCATGTTTAACTATAATACAAGTTTGGCGTTTGTTTTCACGTTTAGTTAAAGTTTATGCTTAGAGTTTTGGATGAATTTTCTATATCTTATTAGTGATATTTACTTGGTTATTTGATGATATTATTTTGAATAAGTCATTTATAACTTTTGCTTTTCTAATCATGATTAACCGGCATTAGTTGTGATTATCTAAAGGTGTTAAGTTTGCAATGAGAATTGGAGTTTAACACTAGTCCAAGAAAGTGATAAACTTAGAGAATTTACTCACGAGAGTAGAGGAGCACCTTTGAGGCTTTACTGACTTGTTTCATGTAATTTCATAGAAGAAATGAGTTTGTAGTTAATTTCATAACCACGAGAGTATGTATGGTTTAATTATAAGTATAGTTGATTCACTACGAGAGTAGGTTTCACATACATTAGTAAATTATGCCATAACTAGTCAAAATAATAGCATTCACTTAACCAGTAACTTCATTTGCAAGAGTAGTAAGGAATTCCATACCTCTAGAAGCTTTCTATTGTATTTTCGTTACTTTCATAGTGTAGATTTAATTTCTTGTACTTGTGATAGTCTAAATAATAAAGGAGTTCGAAAACCATTGGTAATTGACAATCTTCTCTATGGGTTTGACCCTTAATACCCTATACTCGCTCTTGACTCGTATATTTGCGAAAAATCGCATGTGGAGTATTTAGGATTTATAAATATAAAACTTAACTATGGTAAACTAATTGTATATGTATACCCCGCGCTTGTCAAGTTTTTGGCGCCGTTGCCGGGGAAGATTTGTCAATATCGGTGCTAAGAGCAACTTTATTAATTTAAACAATTTTTCTTATTTTTGTTGTTTTTGCTATGTCTTATGTGTTAGATGTCATTTTTAGTGTTTCGTGGGGTCATTTTTTTTGTTTTCTATTTTAGTTTGTGTCTTTTAAGCTATCCTTCTTGACTAATCTTGCTTTTGAGATTGTTTAAAATAATTTTAGGTAATGAGGAAGGTAGGTCAATGTGTAGGACAATGCATGAGAGAAGGAAGTTTGGCAATGGATGCTTATTACGTGCAAAGCTCCATGGATAGAGGTAACCAAGAAATTACCAGAAGTATGTCATTCGAAAATGGTTTACGGTGCTTAAAGGCTAAACTTGAGGTTATAACGCTACAAGTTCAATTGGACACCATTATGCATGAAATTGAGCAAAAAAGGAATTTTAATGCTTATAATTCTAATCATATGATTTGTGACTTGTGTGGAGGTTAGCATGCTACTCATACATGTAGGCAAGCACAAAATATGGATTATTTTAATGAATTTGGGCATTACAATTCTTGTTCTAATCAATGCAACTCTAATTGGGGGAATTCTTATGCTTATGGTAGGGATAATCACTGTACTTGTAGTAATTTTTCATGTTTTATGATTACCAACCTGAATGTGTCTAATATGAATCAAAACCATCTTGAGAATTGGCAATAGAAAGGTTAACTAATGATTCTAAATCATCTTGATATCTAGCTATAGAAAAGCTAGCTAATGCAATTTCCGAACGTTTTGCTAGGATTGAGGAAAGGTTAGATGAATTAACTTCTCATTTTGGTAGAATACAAGACCAATTGCATGAGTTGTGTAAAGTTATTTCTTCTAATGATAAGCACTATGACCCTAGCATGAATGGTGAGCATGTTGCAAGTCAAAGTGGATTGCATTTTGATGAAAATGATGAATCTAATGTGTATTTCAATCAGAAAATGTCCATTTCACATGATAGTACCTTTGGAACTAACCTTGAACCTCAAGCGGTGAGCCTTAATGACTCATTTTTCATCCCTCTTGAGGAATGTATTGAGAATATAGGTTTTAAAGGTATTAATCCCCAAGAAAGCCATGTAGACGTTCCTTTGGTGAGTTCTCAAGTGATGCATTTTTAAGGTAACATCTATGAAACACTTGAGTTAGGTAGGCTACTTCCACTTCTCATATCATTAGAACATGTGGATTTTGCTATTAAGCCACCTTTTAATGATCCATCACGACGTAAAATGGTGGATTATTCATTAACCAAACCTCCTTGAAAAATGTGGTTCAATATTCGAGCCAATGACTATAAACAAAAGTGCTTGTTGGGAGGCAACCTAATGTTTTGGTAATTTAGGTTAATTTGGAGTGATTTTATACTTAAATTATATGTTTAAGTCGTTTTGTTGTTTTTCATTTGTAGGTTTGGGAATTAGAAGCGAAGGTGACCATTTGAGGAGAAAAAGGCGAAATTTGATCAAGGAACTCAACCTCTCGATTTGAGTAAATGTTGTTTTTGATTCTTTATAAGGGGCTAAAATGCATGTTTTGATCATTTTACATTGCGTGCATTGAAAATTTTGGCAAAAGAATGATCTAGAATGCATTTTGAGTAATTGGGGTACCATGTACAATTTTAAAAAGTTAAGATTTTTGTAAAAATTTGTAGAACAATACGCGATGCTCAGAAATACGCGACTTAAGGTTATGTATTCAAGAACTCGCGCATTGTGTTTTGTACTTTTTCAACAGAAAACGCGATTAAAAGAAAATGCCACTCCAAGTCGCGTTTTCATGAGCCACGTATTTGACGCTGCAATTTTTCAACTGAAAATGCGAGTTTCAATACGCAATCTCAAGCTCGCGTTTTCAAGTCGCGTTTTAGGGTTCCTTTTTAAATAAGCAAAAACGTAGGTTCTATTTCCTTTCTTTCTTTTCTTTCACCTCATGTATTTTCTCATACACTCACACACCCTTCACCAATCTCGTCTTATACATCATATCTTTGCAAGAAATCATCTAACAAACATCATTTGACCTTCATAGAGCCTTTTAACCGATTGAAATTCGCATAAAATATCTCAAAAATCGGATTAAGGCCAGGGTTCTTAATTTCTTAATCCATCAATTGGAGGTCAATTGGAGTGTTTTTCATAGGGCTTTTTACATCATTAGCATCACCAAACATCACTCTACCAATTTGAGGTAAGGTTCTTGAACTTAACTTGATATTTTCAAATTCACCTTTGCATATCTTTTGAGTTTAATGACATATTTTGAATGGTGAATTTGTGATATTATTTGTTGGTGTATATGAGTTTATTATGCCTATTTAACGTCTCTAAGCATGTTTAGATGATCAAATGTGGGAATGTGATGATCATACAATGTTTCACTTTATGCATATTCCTATTTTATGATCAATGTGATAATTGGTCTTGGAATGTTGATAAGTATAATTGAATGGTTCAAATTGCTAAAATGCGACTTGTTTATGATGCTTACATGTATACATTCCTTATATGGTGACATTTTAGCCAATTTGATTGCTTAATCTTATATGGAGCATGATTGGATGATGACTTTTGAACATATGAAAAATGTAGCAATTTGTGTGGAATTTTAGGAGGAAAATGTGTGAATTGAACTGATTTATTGTACCTCGTGTAGTTTCTTGTATATTTTCTGTGGGTACATCACCAAAACAAAGGATTGAAGTTACGGATTACCGTTTTATGTTTATAAATACCTTTATTATCACCTTTGTTTCTCATTTTCAATTCTTAGGTTTCTTACTAATGGTTAGATATGGAGCTCGTGAAGTTCATGGCTTGGATTTAGTACATTTTGGATCAATGGCTTGTGAACTTCATGCTTTGACACTTCAATCCCAACAATATGGGAGTATTACTTTCTTTATCTTGGTTTTCCTTTTTACACATTGAGAACAATGTGCATGTTAAGTGTGGGGGAGGGAAAGCTTGAACTTATTGGAATTGTATGTGATTGATTTGTTGGTTGCAAATATTGGACTTGTGCTTGGAAATGTTATTGTGCTTAAAATTTTTCAAAATTGGGTTTGTTGGCAGGGAGTTTAGTCCATTTATAAGAGGAAACTCTACCAAAAATTTTTCAAAATCTTGTCCAAAATTATAAAATTGCCCCAAAATGTTTCAAATTTTTTCGATTTTATCAAAGGGCAACAAGTTTCATACCATTAGTAAGTTAAATTCCTTCTACTTTTGAGATAAATATATGTGACTTAAAAACTTTTTTTGTCATTTAATTTGGAAATGATTATTATGTAATTATAATTTGCGTATTTATAGGAAAGTATATCATGAAAAGTGGAGAAAATTATACCTAAATTTTGCATGTGTGATGAAGTTTCTTCTCTTTACTTGATTTTGTAAGTTAAGTAATAAATATGGTCAATAATTACAATACTCTTCTCATGAGTATTCTTTTAAGGGAATGATTATTATTTTTACTTAAAAAAAAAAGAGAGAAAAGAAGAGAAAAGAAAAAAAAAGAAAAAAAGAAAAGAGAATAAAAGTTGTTCTACTCCATTAGTTCTTGTACTTAGTAACCGGGAGTGCTCATCTACAAATATCGACTTTCACGTAAAACGGTACTTGAATTAAGAGTATGTAAGGCAAATTGAGGATGTGAAGTGTTGAGTAACCGGTGATTTTCATTTAAAAATATCTATTTTTGCATAAAAAGACACTTTCACAACTTGAGTAATATATATATATATATACATATATATATATCTAAATAAATCCCTCTTTAAGATTGAATAAAAGATGATCATGAGTTTAGGAAGCATTTTATTGACCATACAAGTTGCTTGCTTGTGAAATTAGGTAAGGATGAGAAATTGAGTTGAACTAGTTAAAAGTATGGTATAATTGTCTCTTCTTTATTTGATATGATGAGTGCTTGAGGATTAATGAATGATTGTATAATGGTTGTTTACTTTGTTTTGAGGAAATGAAGTTGAATTGTTTACATATATTTATTTTCAAAATGTTGGATGATTGTTGGTTTGTATTTCTTAATTATTTTTAGTATATTTTAATTAGTTTTATCGCTAATTAGCTAAGTTTCTAGTGAAAATATGCATTTTGTGGTTTAAAGTATAAAAATTGAATTTCTATGGATTTTAATGGTGAAAATTTCATATTTTTCTAGGTTTAATGATTCAATCATCAAATGGTATGAATTGAGAAAATAATTGGATGATTGATGATAGTTTGAAGTGATTTAAAAAAGACATGAAGTGCAAAATATTCAAAAGATGAAATGCAAGTTTTTTTATTTTGATATCTTGTGGTATTTCAGCTATATTTTGAGCTACATGAATCAGATTAAGGTGATTCTTGAACCATTTTGAAGCTAAGAGATAGATCTACATTTGGTATGAAGATATAGAAGTCCTGTTCAGTGGTCTTCCTGGTCAAAAAGTTGAAAAACAGAAGTACATTTTCATGGTCGAAAGCTGAAACAGAGTTCTAACTAGTCGTGGATATTTTGGTCATTTCTTGGTCCATAGAGCTCCAAATTGGATGATTCTTGATTCACTGGGAAGTAACGCAAAGGGATACAACTTTCATGCTTTGTGCAAGAGCTAGTTCAGCCTCTATCATCAAGAAAATATCAGCTGAAGTTGGACCAAAAACAGAGCAAGGATGAATTCTGCCCAGAAAGTGCAAACCTGCAAAGGAGAAAAGGTGAGGTGCAATACGCAACCTAAGCGTTTTCAAGGTCGTGTATTCATCATTTTTAGTTGAAACTTGCTCTGCAACTTGTTCTTTGTTTACACAACTTTCCAGCTCAATTCCAGCAAGCAAATTCGGCTGTATATGACCAAGAAGAGTGTGGAAAGTTGGAGAAACAACTCATGGGAGTTTTAAGAGTAAAAAATGACAACTAGAAACAACTCATCTGGCTCTTGAATTCCTTCATAAATAGCAGCCTTTGGAGACCATTTTAACAACTTTGGAAGGCTAGAGAAACTCACGAAAAATGTAGTCTTCACTAAAATTTCTTTAGTTCATTAGTTAGAGTAGTATAGTATAGGTAGTGTAGTTTATCCATCTTGTATTTGTAGTTAGATTTGGATGAAGATTGAGGAGCAAAGATGGAGAGTTTGAAGCTCATGTGACAAGAGTGACTTCTCTCCTATCACTTTCTCTTTTGTATTTGATTTCATGTTTAACTATAATACAAGTTTGGTGTTTGTTTTCATATTTAGTTAAAGTTTATGTCTAGAGTTATGGATGGACTTTCTATATCTTGTTAGTGATGTTTACTTGGTTATTTGATGATATTATTTTGAGCAAGTTATTTATCACTTTTGCTTTTCTAATCATAATTAACCAGCCTTTAGTTGTGATTATCTAAAGGTGTTCAGTTTGCAATGAGAATTGAAATTTAATACTAGTTCAAGGAAGTGATAAATCTAGGGAGTTCACTCATGAGAGTAGAGGAGCACTTTTGTGGCTTTAATGGTTTGTTTCATGTAATTTCATAGAAGAAATGAGCTTGTCGTTAATTTCACAACCACGAGAGTAGGTATGCCTTAATTACAAGTATAGTTGATTCACTACGATGGTAGGTTTTACATACGTTAGGAAATTACGCCATAACTAGTCAAGATAATAGCATTTACTTAACCAATAACTTCATTTGCAAGAATAGTAAGGAATTCCATATCTCTAGAAGTTTTCTATTGTATATTCATTACGTTTATAGTATAGATTTAATTTCTTGCACTTGTGATAGTCTAAATAATAAAGGAGCTTGAAAACCATTAGTAATTGATAATCTTCTCTATGGATTCGACCCTTAATACCCTATATTCGCTCTCGACTCGTATACTTGCAAAAAATTGCATGTGAGGTATTTAGGATTTATAAATGTAAAACTTGAATGTGGATAAATTAATTGTATATCTATACCTCGCGCTCGTCAGGAAAGGTTGACCCAAGATCATTTTAAAAATTTTAGGTTGACCTTATATGTTTATTGGGCTAGGTAGAGATTGGGCTTAAATATAAGTCCAATTTAAACGTGAGCCCTAATGAACTTTATTAAATTTAGCCCTAATGAATGCTCAATTCGAATAATTATATATAATAAAGTATATAATTAATAATCATATTATAGTTTGTAATTTATATATATCATAGTAATAAGATATAATGTGATATTTATATTTGTGTGTAGACAAAATTATGTGATAATTGTGTACTTCAACCAAGGTTGAAGTAGGTCTGAAACCTAATGCTTTTGTGAGCTGAGTATGCACCTTACGAAATAAGTTTGAAGCCCAAAATTTACTACTTTAGCCATTTCTTTGATTGAATTTAGTTTCGACTTGTCGAAACTTAACTCAAAAAATCCAACTGACAAGTGTACCGACATATCTGATAAGTGCATATTTAACATTTTTTTAAGTCTATTTTATTAGTTAGTTTTAGTGTGTTTTAATTAGTTTTATAGCTAATTAACTAAGTTTCTAGTGAAAAAATACATTTTGTGATTTAAGTGGTAAAAATTGCATTTCTATGGATTTTAATGGTGAAAATTTCATATTTTTGTAGGTTTAATGATTCAATCATCAAATGGCATAATTTGAGAAGATAATTGGATGATTAATGATGGTTTGAAGTGATAAAAAGAGAATATGAAGTGCAAAAGAGGAAATGCAATCAAGAACAAAAGAAGAAAAGTTTTCCAGCATGATACCTTGGGGTATTTCAGCTATATCTTGAACTACAAGCATTGGATTGAGAGCTCCAAATTAGATGATTCTTGATTCATTGGAAAGCCAACTCAATGAGCTACAACTTTCATGTTTTACACAAGAGCTATTTTAGTCTCTATTATCAAGAAAATATCAGTTAAAGTTAGACAAAAAACAGAACAAGTAAATCCGAGTTCAGATCTGTACTAAACCTGACTTCGGATAAACTTCTGTAATCAGAGGCTACATCCAAGAGGAGGATTCGAGCTCAGATCCCTATGTTACAGGTCTCGGATCCTAATGTGGAGTGAAGATAAAAATGAAGAAAAATGAGATCCGAGGGGTATTTTGAGCGATCTGACCTCGGATCTTACCCTCGGATCCCCAATTGCGGCTCTGCAACTGGCTCTGCAACTTGTGCTCTATTCACACAAACTTTATGACCAATTTATTTGCAAGAAATCCAGTTGGAACTGAGCAAGCAAGTATAGATAATTCAAGAAGCATCATTTGGTGATTTCAAGGATCAATTTATATCAACTTTAACAACTCACCTTGAGCTTGAATTCCTCTATAAATAGAGGCCTTGGAGAACATTTTTACGACTTGGAAGGCTAGAGAAACTCCAAAAAAATGTAGTTTTTACTAGAATTTCCTTAATTCATTAGTTAGGGTAGTATAGAGTAGTTAGTATTATTTATCCATCTTGTATTTGTAGTTAGATTTGGATGAAGATTGAGGAACAAAGATGGAGAGTTTGAAGCTCATGTGACAAAGGTGACTTCTGTCCTTTCACTTTCTCTTTTGTATTTGATTTCATGTTTAGATATAATACAAGTTTAGATTTGTTTTTTTTCATGTTTAGTTAAAGTTTATGCCTAGAGTTATGGATGAATTCTATATCTTGTTAGTAATATTTACTTGGTTATTTGATGATATTATTTTGAGCAAGTTATTTATCACTTTTGCTTATGTAATCATGATTAACTGCCCATTAATTGTGATAATCTTAAGGTGTTAAATTTGCAATGAAAATTGAAATTTAGTACTAGTTCAAGGAAGTGATAAACCTAGTGAGTACACTCACGAAAGTAGAGGTGCATCTTTGTGGTTTAGTGACTTGTTTCATGTAATTTCGTAAAAGAAATGAGCTTGTAGTTAGTTTTATAACCATGAAAGTAGGTATGAATTAACTATAGGTATAGTTGGTATACCGGCGAAAGCAGGTATCACGGATATTAGAAAATTACGCCATAACTAGTCAAGATAATAGCATTCACTTAATTGGTAATTTCATTTGCAAGAGTAGTGAGAAATTCCATATTTCTAGGAATTTTCTATTATTATTTTTATTACTTTATCTCATATTTATAATGTAGATTTAATATCTATTACTTGTGATAGTCTAAATAATAAAGGAGTTCGAAAAATAGCGGTAATTGACAATCTTCCCTGTGGGATCGACACCTAATACCCCTATACTCAATAAACGACTCATATACTTGCGAAAAATCGCATGTGGGTATTTAGGATTTATAAATGTAAAACTTGATTGTGGATGAGTTAATTGTGTATGTATACCCAACGCACGTCAAGTTTTTGGAGCCATTGCCACGGAGAATTTGCTTAATATCGGTACTAAGAACAACTTTATTAGTTTAGACATTTTAATAGTTTTTCTTGTGTATTAATTGAGTCTAGTTTGTTGAGTTAGTCTTGAATTTTATTTTATTTTATTTTTGTGTTTAATGTGTGTATGTATTTTTTCACCTATTATTCTTACTAATCTTGCTCTTAAGTTGCTTAAAATCAATTTTAGGTAATGAGGAGGGTAGGTCAATTTGGAGAACAATGCATGAAAAGTGGAAGTTCGGCAAAGAATGGCTACTACGTGCAAAGCTCCATGGATAGAGGTAACCAAGAAATTGCCGAAGGTATGACATTTGATGATGGCTTGAGGTGCTTAAAGGCTAAATGCAATTTTATAGCATTAAAAGTTCAATGGGATACCATTACAAATATGCTTGAACAAAAGAAGAATTTCAATACTTTCAATTCTTATCATGAGATTTGTGACTTGTATGAAGGTGATCATGCTAATTATATATGTAGGCAAACACAAAATGTGAATTATTATGATGAATTGAGGCATTACAATCCCTATTTTGATCAAAATGGACCTAATTGGAGTAATTCTTATACTTATGGTTGGGACAATCAATGTGCATATAGTGATTCTTCATGTTTTTATAATTACTAATCTGAATGTGTACAATATGAATCTAAGCCATCTTGGAAATTAGCAATAGAAAGGTTAGGTAATGCATCTTTACCTTGGGAATTAGAAAGTGAACCATTACCTAATGATTCTCATGCATCTTGGGAGCTAGCCATATAAAAATTTTCTAATCAATTTGATTTAGTTATAGAAAAACTAGCTAATGCAACCTCCAATCGTTTTGCTAAGATTGAAGAAAGGTTGGATGAATTAACTTCTCACTTTGGTAGAATACAAGACCAGTTGCATGAGTTGTATGAAGTTATTTTTTCTAATGATATGCACTAGGACTATCGTATGAATGGTGAGCATGTTGCAAGCGAAAGTGGATTACATTTCGATGAAAATGATGAATCCAATTTGAGTTTCAATGAGCAAATATCCATTTCACAAGATAATATCTTTGGAACTAACGTTGAACCTCAAGAGATGAGTATTAGTGCCTCATTTTTCACCCCTCTTGAGGAATGTGTTGGAAGTATAGGTATTAAAAGTATTATTGCCCAAGAAAGTCACGCGGACATTCCTTTGGTAAGAACTCAAGTGACACATATTCAACGTAATCTCTATGAATCACTTGAGATAGGTAAGCTACTTCTATCTCTCACATTATTAGAATATGTGGCTTTTGCTATCGAGCCACCGTTTGTTGATCCACCATGTCCAAAAATGATGGATTATTCTTTAAGGAAACCTCCTTAAAAAGTGAGGTGAAACAGTCAAGCTAATGACTATAAAGAAGCGCTTGTTAGGAGGCAACCCAATGATTTCTAGTTTTTTAGTAGATTTTAGTTATTTGATTAGTATTTTTGTGTGTTTTGTAGGTAGCAATGACAAGAAATCATGCGAATTATTTCAAGTGCAAAAGAGCTTATAAGGAGTGGAGACCGATATGAAAAAAGGAAGCTTAACCTTTATTTTTGAGTTTACAATGCTTAATTTCTTGATATGAGGTTAAGTTAGTCATTTGAATGAAGTTGAAGTGCATTTAAGTGATTAAGTATGTTCATGATCTATTTGCACTCTTTGAACCATTTGAGCACCATCATGTGCATTGAAAGTGTCGAGAGGACTATTTGATCCAAGAACTTCAGTCCTCAATTTGCATTCTACATGTTTTTGATTTATTTTGAGGTGTTGAGATTCATGTTTAAGTCACTTTCCATGTGCGTGAAGTATTGAATTGTTAAAAATTTCATTATAGAGCACGAATTGGAGAGTGTGTTTAGAATTGGGGGGCAAATTGAAAATTGCAGAAAATTTTGAAATAAGTGCAGATTGAATGGATCTGAACTCGGATCTACTTATGCAATCAGAGAATGAATTCGAGTTTTTTGATCCGAGTTCAATCATCATGATCCGACCTCGGATCCTTTCAGAAATAATTCAAAAACGAAGGCTCGGTTCACTTTTCCTCATTCTTCCCTTTCTTCCTCCTTCAACTCCACACACATACTCATACCCAAAACACACACTACTCACTAAATTACTCTTTTCACTATCTAATCTTCAAACAAACTTCACCACATTACTCCCTACACCATCTAGAGTGGTTTTCATGGTTTAATTCTTTCAAAAAACATCTCCAAATTTGAATTTAAGATTCAAGTAGGCTAGGATTTCATCTTCTCATATTTTGCAATTGTGGCCAAATTGGAGTGAGTTTCTTGGGGTTTTCACACCATTTTCATCTCTAATCATCCCCACACCATTTTGAGGTAACAAATCTTCACCTAAATTTATCATTTGAATTTTGCCATGGTTGACTATTTTCTATTCTTAGGCATTTTTGAATTTCATTAATACGTGAAGTTTGGTGTATTTATTTGAGCTTATTGATGCAATTGGTGATTGTTAGTGATAAACAAATCTTGAGGGTGTGTTTATTGTATTCATTTGGTGAATTTTAGCTAATTTTATGCATAATTTAGCTTGGTAATAAAGTTGCATATGAAGTGGCCATTGTAGCATTTTAATTAGCTTTGTGAGAGTTTATGATATTAAAGTGAGTAGTCTAGATTGCTTGATGACTGAAGATGTGCTTGGTCGAATGATTTCTCGAATTCTTAGGTAATTCCAAAAGAAGAGGTGAATTGAAGATGGCCTTAATTGATAAAATTCATAAATACACTTATAATCTTTGTGGTTCAATAGTTTTTAGTATTTCATGAGTCCTCAAGAAGGTCATTTATATTTTGGCTTGGTGTGTTTACCTCTATTTTGAGATTACTTTTGTACTTGAGGGGACTTGATCATTGATGACAAAATTTATAAATGGACCTTACTTTGTTCATGATGATAGGGTTATTTTGTGAAATTAGCTTCCCTTTGCTTTGGATACTAATGCATATACTTGATTAGCGAAGATTAGCTCATTTCATGTTTTTATCCCTTGAACATTGTATGGTTTCACATGCTTGATCACTTTCCCCTTTTCCCTTGATTCGCATGCTTACTTCTTGATCATTGCAAGTTTTTACTCAATTGTTTTATTTTGATTTTGCCACTTGAAAAGGTGCATTAATTGAATTCTCCTTTCTTTGCAAATAAGGTTGAAAATTCATCACTTGGCCATGGATTTGGATAGCGCAAGTTCAATAGGGGAGTACTACTTTCTCTTACTTTCGTTATTTTTCCTTTCTTACATTGAGGACAATGTGAAGTTCAAGTGTGGGGGAGGGAAATATTTGAATTTGCATTCTAGTGTCATGTGATGATATTTTGTAGATTTAAAAGCATTAGAAATGTTGGAATTGTGTTTGGAAATATTGCCATGTGGATAATTTTTTTGAAATTGGGTTTGTTGGTAGGGAGTTTCGTCCATTTATAAGGGAAACTTTGTCAAGATTTTTCTAAAATCTTTTCCAATATTTCACAATGGCCCAAAAATTTTTGCAATTTTTGTCTTTGTTTTAAAAAAAGGGCCAATTTGTTCCAACTTTAAGTGCTTTAATTCATCCATTTGTTGAAAGTTTATATGCATTTTGGAAGATTTAGTTCTCATTTGTCTTGGTAATGGTTATTATGCAATTAGGATTTTTGCATTTTAGAAAGTATATCCTGTAAAGTAGGGAGAATTATGCCTATAATTTTGCATGTTTAATAAGATTTCATCTCTTTACTTAATTTTACAAGTAAGTGATTGATAGAGTCAATAAAAACTACACTTTTTCTTTGATTATTCTTATATATTTTCTATGAGAGAATGTCTATTTATTGTCTTATACTTTAAAAGAAAAAAAAAGAAAAAAAGAGAAAAAAAAGAAAAAGAAAAAAAGAATAAAGAAGAAGAATAAAAGTTTTTGTTCTATTCCAATGATTCTTGTATCGAGTAATCGGGGGTTGACATCTACAAATATTGACACTCGCATAAAAAGATACTTGAATTAAGAGTATGCATAGCAATTTAAATAAGTGAAATATTGAGTAACCGGAGTTCTTTACCTAAAAGTGTCGATTTTTACGTCGAAAGACGTTTTCACTATTTAAATAAGATATCTGACTGTATTTCCCTCTTAGTTAAAATTTTTGAGGAAAGGATGATTATAGGAGGAGGAAAACTATAAATTGGCTATGTGATTTGCTTGCTTGTGAAAATAGATTAGGGTGAGAGATTAAGTTTAACTTGTTAAAATTAGGATATAATTATCTTTCCTTTACTTGATATTATGAGTATTCAGTGTAAATTGAACAATTATATAATGATTGTTTGCCAAGTTATGAGGAATTGAATTCGAAAAAGTGCATATAGTGTTTCACCTCTTGAATCATTGTTGTTGATTATGCGTTAATTGCTTGAGGACAAGCACTGGTTCAAGTGTGGGGGAGTTTGATAATTGCATATTTTACGTTTTTTAAAATGTATTTTATTAGTTAGTTGTGGTGTGTTTTAATTAGTTTTATAACTAATTAACTAAATTTCTAGTGAAAATATGCATTTTGTGATTTAAGTGGTAAAAATTGCATTTCGATGGATTTTAATGGTGAAAATTTCATGTTTTTGTAGGTTTAATGATTCAATCATCAAATGGCATGATTTGAGAAGATAATTGGATGATTGATGATGGTTTGAAGTGATAAAAAGAGAATATGAAGTGCAAAAGAGAAAGTGCAATCAAGAATAAAAGAAGAAAAGTTTTCCAGCTTGACACCTTGTGGTATTTCAGCTATATCTTGAGCTACAAGCATTCGATTGAGAGCTCCAAATTGGATGATTCTTGATTCATTGGAAAGCCAACTCAATGAGCTACAACTTTCATGTTTTACACAAGAGTTATTTCAGCCTCTATCATCAAGAAAATATCAGTTAAACTTAGACAAAAGGCAAAACAAGTAAATCCGAGTTCGGATTTAGACTAAACCTGACATCGAATAAAACTTCTGTAATCAGAGGCTACATCCAAGAGGAGGATCCGAGCTCAGATCCCTATGTTCCAGGTCTCGGATCCTAATGTGTTGTGAAGATAAAAATGAAAAAAAATGAGATCCGAGGGGTATTTTGGGCGATCCGACCTCGGATCTTGCCCTCGGATCCCTAATTGCGACTCTGCAACTTGTGCTCTGTTCACACAAACTTTTTGACCAATTTATTTGTAAGAAATATGGTTGGAACTGAGCAAGCAAGTATAGAAAATTCAAGAAGCATTTTTTGGTGATTCTAAGGAGCAATTTACATCAACTTTAACAACTCACCTTGAACTTGAATTTCTCTATAAATAGAGGCCTTGGAGAACATTTTCACAATTTGGGTTAGAGAAACTCCAAAAAAATATAGCTTTTATTAGAATTTTCTTAGTTCATTAGTTAGGATAGTATAGAGTAGTTAGTATTGTTTATCCATCTTGTATTTGTAGTTAGATTTGGATGAAGATTGAGGAGCAAAGATGGAGAGTTTGAAACTCATGTGACAAGGGTGACTTCTCTCCTTTCACTTTCTCTTTTGTATTTGATTTCATGTTTAGTTATAATACAAGTTTGGATTTTTTTTTCATGTTTAGTTAAAGTTTATGCCTAAAGTTATGGATGAACTTTTTATATCTTGTTAGTGATGTTTATTTGGTTATTTGATGATATTATTTTAAACAAGTTATTTATCACTTTTGCTTATGTAATCATGATTAACTGGTCATTAATTGTGATAATCTTAAGGTGTTAAGTTTGCAATGAAAATTAAAATTTAATACTAGTTCAAGGAAGTGATAAACTTAGGGAGTACACTCACGAAAGTAGAGGTGCACCTTTGTGGATTAGTGACTTGTTTCATTTAATTTCATAAAAAGAAATAAGTTTGTAGTTAGTTTCATAACCACAAAAGAAGGTATGAATTAATTATAGGTATAGTTGGTACATCAGCGAAAGTGGGTATCACGTATATTAGGAAATCACGAGAGTAGGTATACTTTAGCTACAAGTATAGTTGATTCACTACAAAAGTAGGTTTCACATACATTAGGAAATTACGTCATAACTAACCAAGATAATACCATTTACTTAACCAATAATTTCATTAGTGAGAGTAGTGTGGAATTCCATACCTCTAGGAGTTTTCTAGTGTTAATTTTATTATTTTTAGTTCATGCTTATAGTCTAAATAATAAAATAGTTTGAAAATCACCGATAATTGAAAATATTTCCTGTGGAATCGACCCTTAATACCCTATACTCGCTCACGATTCGTATACTTGGGAAAAATCTTGTGTGGGGTATTTAGGATTTATAAATGTAAAACTTGATTGTGGATGATCTAATTATGTATGTATACCCTGCGCTCGTCAATATCTCATAAGTCATATCAGATCTGACATGCAGGTTCAAGAAGGTTCCAAGTTGGCATGGCCACGATTGCATTTTGAACCGAGAACCAGATTGAACTGACTTATATTGGAACTGAACCAGAATCGGAACCAGAACTATAGAGGAACCTAAGGTAAAGGTTTTGCTTTTGATTCTCTACAAATAGAACCAGAATCGAACCCTCCGGTTCCAATCCTGGTTGGAACAGTAAAAAAAAAAAAAAAAAAAAAGAGACAAGAGACAAAGTCCGGCTTGGACTATTGGATGGACATTTGGACTTTGAGACTTGAAGTAGTCGTTGCAAACTTGCTGCTACTTGATGTCGGCTTTATCTATTTACGATTAAGCCGTTGCTTTAGCAACGACTATTTTAATATAGCCATTGCAAACTATTTTTTCAAGTTTTTTTTTGTCTATAAATAGTTCTCCAAATTTCATTTTCTCCAACACCAAAATTTTATCTCCTCTTCCATCTCTAATACTTTCAATCATTTGATCTGCGTTCTAATTTCTTCACTTTTGTTCTTATTTGCTCACTGTTAATTTGTCTATATTACACTACTTATTTAATTCATCTAATATCTATAATTATGGATATTGTATTATTACTTAGAAGGTTTTTCTTTTTTACTTATTTGCTATCAAATGGCAAGTTTTTGTGGTGGTAGCTCATCTTCAAAATCAACAAGGGCAAAAATATTTTTCGCAATATTAACCCAAATGAAGTCTTCAACATTGATGATGTTGATATTCCAACTGAAGGAAGTCAACACACGGAGACCATTTTTGAAGAGCAAACAATTGAAATTGGTAGAGGAAGTGGTAGAGCTCCTAAGTCCAAGATCTTCACCAAGCACTTCGTCAAAGTTATGAGACTAAAGCAAAATGCAATTATTATAAAAAAATGTTACCAATACAAAACGGGAGATGGCTATGGAAAGTATCACAAGTGCCATCCTCAAGAATATGGCATTGACAAAAAACAATCACAAATTACTGAGTTTGCTACTTCTAACCTTTCTTTATTTGGATATAGTGAGGAAAGAAATATGAATGAGATAGCAAAAATGGTAGCTACTGAACATTTATCCTTTAGTTTTTGGGAAAATTTGGGTTTTAAGATATATTGTCAAAATGCTTTAAATCCTCAATTTAAATTTGTTCTTAGAACCAATATTAGACAAACACTTAAAAATATTAGCAATGAAGGAAAAAAGGAATTAGTTTAATTATTTACAAATTTAGGTATTCTGTGTCCATATGTTCTAATATTTGGAGTGATCATTGGCAAACACATTCGTATATGGCCATAACTTGTCATTGGATTGATAATGAGTGGAATATGCAAAAAAGAATGATAGCTTTTTGTATTTTTGATGACTCTCACACTGCTCTACATATTTTTACAAATGATTAGTATTATTTTGGAAGAACATGGTCTATGAAAAATAAATTTTCAATTGGTTTTGATAATGCATCTGCAAAATACCGCTTCTATTAGAGAGTTACAAGATCTTTGTCAACTTGGATTAGGTGGTAAATTTTTTTCATATTAGATGTGCATGTCATATTTTAAATTTAGCTGTACAAGATGGTTTAAAAGCACTTGAAAATCATATTAAACCTATTAGAAAAGCAATTTCTTATTTGTAGGTACACCTTGGACTAATAAAAGAATGGAGCACTTTTTGTAGGGCTAATGGAAAAAAATCGCAAAAGATTTTCAAGAGATGCTCCTACTCGTTGGAATTCAACATTTGAATTAATCAACCAATCTTACAAATATAGTGAATTATTATGTGCATTTTTTGCAACTAACATGGCTGATATAATGTTGCTTGAAAATAATTGGATTGTTTTTAATAAAATTTTAGAAGTTTTAATAATTTTTAATGATGCTACTTATACTTTGTCTGTGTATATTACTAAGACAACCTATTATGGACATGTTTAGAAAATGGACTAATTATTATGGACATATTCCACACATATATTTCGATGCTTAGGTTTTTTATCCTCATGTTAGATTAGTTGATTTGTGCAAGTACTTGTCATCATATTATGAACAAATATATGGTAGTGATAATTATGCTTATGATGTTAATAAAATGGTATTTGAAGTTAAAGAACTTACTTGTTCTTTATATAATGAAATTTTTATTGCTTATGGTGATTGATTCCAGCTAGTACTTCGGATGAACCAGTAATAGTCCTAAAGTGACTGTTAAACTTGGTGATAAATTACTTTTTCAAAGGTCAAAGCGACAAAGGGGTTCACTTAATACTAGTATGAAAATAGAGGCATATCTAACTATCAAGTTTGTGCTTGATGATAGCGGTTTAACTAAGCATTTTAAAGTTCTCAATTGGTGGAAGCAAAAATTGGTGAATTATCCTATCCTCTCCCTTATTGCTAAGCAAATTCTAGCAATTCCAGCATCAACAGTCACTTGTAGAAGCATTTTGGATGAGACACTATCAAGATTAAGTCTCGAATCACTAGAAATTCAAAATTTGATGATGTAATGTAGCATTTTGATAATGTAACTTATTTTTCAAAATTTGATGATGTAATGTAGCTTTTCATAATATTTGTATCATTTATTCCTTGCTTTATAAAATAATAATAAAATCAAAATTTGATCTTTCTACTATATTTAATTTTTTCACATTCTATTTAAAATTTTAAATATATTATTTTGCATTAAAATTTGTAAGAACAAATAACTAAATATAATTGTGCTTGTATAGAACCAAAACTAGAATCCTAAAGAACCAGAACCAGAACCAGTAAAGAATCAAAACCGGAACTAGAACCAGAATCGCTGATTCCGGAACCATAATCGGGAACCATCTTATACGGTGCAATTTCGGTTCTACCTTTTTAAAGAACAGAACTGTCGATTCCAAAATGTGTTTGGCCAGTCCATGGTCTTCTCGAGCGGGAGAACAGCAGTGATAATTTTGCCCGCAAGGGCTTGTGTGCACACGGCCTCTACACGAGCATCACGATTTTCAACAGCATCAAGAATGTGTTTTCACGGGAATAATTTATTATTTTGTCATTGAAGGTATACAGGTAGACATAAATCATATCTTTACAGGTAAATGGAGCTAACCAGTGTAAACTAAAAGAAAATGCTGTGATCTTTAAGTAAATTCCTAAAAAAATTTGTGTAAACTAAAAGACACAGGCTTAGATTTTTGAAGAATATGGATTTTCAAAACTCTCACTATCTGAGAGCATCTTTCAAAATCTACTAATATTTGGTAATTATCTCGCAGATTAGTGGCTTCAACTGTTTTCGGATATCCGTTTCAAAGCTTTGTACATGCACAAGCAAGTTTTATACACGCTCATTACACAAGCAATAATATACAACACTTACTGAATCGGTGTACATACTGAAACACTAAAATGATAGAAGTCATTGGTTTAGCCTTCATTCGGTTATTTGTGGTTAGTTGTTGTAATGTTGTATGGTTATAGTTGAATAAGGAAAGATCAACAACCATCCTCTGCAGCCCATGTAAGAATTTTTCAATTGAGAGGCAAATGACAGAAAAAGCACGAGAAAATGATCTAAACAAAAGCCCCAAATTAGAAAAGAAGAAAATAAGTTGTCAAGAGTATGAACTAAATTAACAATTCAAGTGAAGTTTTCCCCATCCCACATAATTAGTTAATATCATTTTTTCAAGTTTCTAGTATATACTATTCGAGAAATAAAAAAAAAAAGCTAAAATTCCACTTATACAGGAGTTTGAAGGAAAGTATATTTCTTTTTCTATCTCTAACATTTTTCTGTTATACTTCCTATTGGGATTCTACATTCTATTCTAAACGTATAACAAACGGACAGAATATTTAGGGGATTCCAATTTCCAACTTCTAATGGGCATTGACTAATGACTGGTTATTACTTGCTCGCCTCTTTTGTCCCACATCGAAAGCATCAGAGAAAAAGTGCCACCAGAAGTTGTATAAATACTCAGCTTCATGAAACTTGAAACATACTTACCTGGACGGGGTCGATGGGCGATCAAGAAGGCTCATGGCTTAGGTTGGTGACCTCCATTGCACTTGGGAGGGGTGCCTGCCTATGGTCTCCCCAAGTGGGAGAGCCAACGTCATAATTTGTGGTAGCGGGGGCCTGCGTTCGCGCGGCCCCTGCCCATCTCTAGTTCCAAATTCTTCTCTGGTTATTCTTTGTTGGTTTCATAGACATGAAGGTGCATTGTCAACTTGCTGCTTCTTTGCAGGTGAAATATGAAACTTGGGGACTATATGGGGCTTGGTGAAATATGAAATTTTGGAACTAAATAGGGCAGGATTTCTGTTGACGTTTAAAGGGATGTAAGAAAGCCGCTTTTTAGTTATTTACTTTTGTGATTCTGCAGCAGAGCAATTTTTTAACGTTTGTGTTTGTTAAAGTGGTTAAAAAGCTAGCGAAAGAAGAAGGAAAGTGAACCATTTGGACAAGTGTTAGAAACCGAATTAGCTTCATTAAATCAAAATTGCGAAATTGCTGGATAACAAGCACCATTCGACTTTACGATAATTTGCACTTCGCACCCGAAATTTGACACGGGACGACTTTAATTTAAGAGACTTCATATCCCAAACTCTTCAGCTATCTCACTTTGATTCAATTGTTGACAGGTTACCAAAAGCTCAATCGTCAAAGTGGGATGGGTTGAAATGTTTAGGGTGCAAGCGAGGACGGAGGGGGCGGTGCAGTTTGCCCACACGAAATTTTCAGAAAATTATATTGGTATTATAATCTTTTAATTAAAATTATATTTTATAATTATATCTAAAGAAATGTTCTATTCCAAATTAACTCTTACCTCTTTCTATTAAACAATTACCTTTGTTAGTCTACAATAAAAATAACTTTAGGTATACAACTAAGGAAACACTATACTAAAAGGAAATAAAAGATATCCAAAAGGAAATTTCAAGAACTATACTGAGATTGAATGTAAAAAAGTTAAATCTTGGACTAATTTACACACATTAATGTAATGTTGGACTGATTTGCCCAAACTATTAACAAAATTAGTTTTTTATTCATTTATCCATATTAATGAAATAATTAAAATTTTGGACAAATTTGTCCATACCAGAAGAAACTTATGTAATTTGCCCATATTAGTGAAATAACTAAATTTTGGATTAATTTGCTCCTACTATTAATAAAATTAATATTATGGCTAATTTGCCCTTACTAAAAGTTTTAGACTAACTTGCCCTACTAAAAGCAAAACCATATTTGCTTGGCCAATTTTAGTTCAAAAAAGATTAGACATGTCAATTGAGACTTGAGAGTTTCGGCCAAATCTAAACTAAGCTAAAAAATCCAACATATTTATAACCCGAGTATGGATTCATAGTGTTGGGCCAAAACCCAAAATTCAAAATTTCTACTCTTTACAAGCTGAGTTTAGGTTTATCAAAGCCTGATTAACACTCCTAATTATTGGTTTAACAAAAGGGTTTTTGGTCTATAATTACGTAATCCCATCTCATCCTATCTCTAATCAAACACAAAATTATGTTATTTTCTAACAACATACCATCTAATATAAAACCAATCAAATACTGGATAATAAAATTACTCAACCAAGAATGACTCAACCCAGGATAAGTAGTTTGAAGATAAGTAAAACAAGTTGGGTTTCGGTTAATTTGCAAATTGACATGCAAACCCAATAAAAATGGCAATCTTGTAATTAAAGATGAAATTATATTTCCAATTGCACTGCTTAGATGGTAAAAAGGTTGTTGAAAAATCGAAGGCTTGTAAGATAGATTTTGCGTGGGCCTGCAAATTCAGCATGAACATTTTAGTTGGAGGCTTTGAAGGATCATAAGTTGTATGTCTATTATGTAAGGAAATAAAATTTGTTTCTGTCCAACAGTTGAAGCCTTAAAGCTTGTTTTCTGCTTTGAAAATTTTTATGCCGTACGTCTTTGAAAACTTTGAAGACTCGAAGATCTGTTTTTCATTATGTACAGTAGTATTGGTTTTTGTTTTTGTTGAAATTAAAGTTCTAATTAAGAATTGAAGTTTTGGACTTTGTTTTATGGTTTAAAGAGTTTATGGTGTATAATTGTATTTTTGTCTTTCATCCTTCAACGGCAGGAGTCAACAGGTCACATAAATGAATGCAGTAAAGCTTATGGTTAACGGATTTGGGGTTTTTCAAATTAATTTTAGATTAACGAGTTAATCTTGTCGTGTAAAATGCTAAATAAGTTAAAAGAGTTAATTTGTAGGTCAAGATAACGATTCTTCAATGATGTATTACATTGATTCATATTGCAATGATTCTTCAAGTAGCCCATGACATGACATGACATGTCATAATGTCAAAATCTAAAAAATTACATCTAAATTGAGATTTGTTGACACGAACACTACGATGATAAAAGTCATAAAACGCTACCCAATGCCAGGCTAAGAAAAAAGGGGCTGCCACACAGATTGATGCAATATACCTAATCTAATATATATCCAACGTATGATTGGAGATATTTTGCCCCAGGTTCTGATAACATACATGGCCTAAAAAAACTAACAAAGAGTTTTTGAAAGCTAAAGCTGATTGCATCTGGTTTCCATTTCCTCTCTCTGTACTATATGGTAATGAAAGTCATCAAGCACTAAAGAGGGGCTCGTTTGATCTTTCAACGTAGTAGTATTTGGTTACACTGATCCAGCTTTACCCCGTAATTTGTTTGGTCAATTTTGTCCTTTCTTTATTCGTGCAAAAAAGAAATTGCACTAGTGACAAAGCCAAAAAGGGCTGTCATGCTTTAGTATAGGTTCATATTATCATATTGAAAAATAGCAAAATAATTTAAGATAAGGAAAAAAACTTGCACTGTTAATGTTGCCAGAAATTGTGGGAAATTTGGAAAAGATTGATAAAAAAGTATTGGGAAAAATAAGAGTGTTCATTTGCTTTTTTTTTTTTTTTTTAAATTTTTATTTTCTTGTTAAATTTGGACTCTCCAAGATCTGTTTGTCAAATTTGAAATTTCTCAAATATGTGCTATCAAATCTCAAATTTCTCATATTCTTTGTGACAAATCTAAAGTTTCTATTCGAGTTGAATCAGGGTTGTAGAGTTTTATCACAAGATATTTTGGAGTTTCAATGTGCTATCTTTGTTGAATTTTCATATTAGAAGGAAATTCCTCCCATCTACTCTATTGTTGTATTCATTAATGCAGCTTTATTTAAATGAAATTATCTTGTAAAAAACAAAAAGTGAACTTCCTATGGAGTAAAAAAAAAACTAAATTAAAAAAAGCGCTTCTCTCACAACTCTGCCCCCCACCTTCCCTGGCCATGCGTTGTACCAAGTGTATCTACTGCTATGGATGGAACGACAGTAAACGATAGCAGCAGCTACACCGATAAAACTTGTCAAGCTCCCCTGACCAGTCCAGCTTGAATTGCTAATTAATTTTAGCTCTTCAAATACCAAAATTTCTAACATGCACAGAGGTGAGAATCACTGTGAATAGCCAATCTCACTTTTAAATTGTTAGGATAAAAATTAATCCAACTTGAATACTTTTGTTTGTTACCATATCTGGTTGGGATTCTATAAGGTGAAGTTCTACAGTATATAGGAAAGACTTCAAAATATCAAGGTGGCACTTCGTTATTAAAGACCTAAAAAACATACATATTGATAGGAGGATGAACTTGATTTCACTGTTGCAATGGGACTGTCAATTGCTGTATGAATGGAGAGAAGGAAACAAAAATACTGATCATTAAGATTGACGTGCGCGGGGTATACATATCAATTTAGTTCATCCACAATCAAGTTTTACATTTATAAATTCCTAAATACCCCACACGCGATTTATCACAAGTATACGAATCGTGAGCGAGTATAGGGTATTAAGGGTTGATCCCACAGAAAAGATTACAATTACCGGTGTTTTTTGAACTCCCTTATTATCTAGACTATCATAAATATAAAATTAATGAAAATAACACTAGAAAGCTCCTAGAGATATGGAATTTCTTACTACTCTTGCAAATGAGATTACCGGTTAAATGAATGTTATTATCTTGACTAGTTATGGCGTAATTTCCAAATATATGTGAAACCTACTCTCGTAGTGAATCAACTATACTTGTAACTAAATCATACATACTCTCGTGGTTATGAATTAATTACAAGTTCATTTCTTGTATGAAATTACATGAAACAAGTCACTAAAGCCACATAGGTGCACCTCTACTCTCGTAAGTGTACTCCCTAGGTTTGTCACTTCTTTGAACTAGTGTTAAATTCAAAATTTCATTGCAAACTTAACACCTTAAGATTCTGAAGAAGTTTAAGATGGATGTGGTTAAACCAATGATGACTGATAGGGTGTTAATTGTTAGTAATTTTATTGTTAATTTCCCCTTTTATTCTTGCCAAATATTGTTTTAGTTATTAATATTTACTTATATTTGGTATTGGGACTTAATTTCAGGAACAAAGCAGAAAATTACCAAAAAGGAGAGACTTTTATGGGAAAATGGAGACTTCTAAGGACCTTGGACTCTTGAATTGGTGGGGACCACAAGCTAGTGAAAGGCATTTAGTCATTTGGGCCTTTCAAAGAAAGCAACGTAGAGAGACTTGGACCAAGGAAGTAATTTGGAGGCTTTGTCCACATGTGTGGGGACCACAGGAAATAGCTTTTAGGCTTCTTTCTTTTGGCTTTTTAAGGGACAACGTACAGAAGCAAAAGACATCTAGGGCTTTAGTTTTAGTTTTTTAGTTTAGTTCTAGTTTCCTTTCTTTGGACTGGCCTCTGACACACGCCAGGTGTTCGACAATATCCCCCAACGGGGAGATTTTCTCATGAGGCGTGGTTAAGCTTTTCTAGTTAAGGGGACAACTGAAGATTTGGTTCAACAATTACTGTGAGATCTAATTTATTTTAATTGCTTCCTTAATTTATTGGTATTTATATGTTTCCTGCTTTTAATTGCTATAGCTCGTGTGAGTGATTGAATAGATGCGCAATATTTAATTATTCACATAGGTTATTTTGCTAAATAGGGATAATTGAATCCGTAATTGTTCGTTATCTTTATCTCAGTAGCAATTGGCGTAATTGGGTTTATGTCAGAGGAGCATACGATCTAACTTAAACAAACCCTCGTAGCGTGTTTGTTAGTTAGGATTGGGCCTTTCTAATTATTAATGCAATCTAGAAATTAAATCCTACGGTCGTACCTAGGGTTGTTTTTGGGTTAGAGAAATAGTTAACGGTCGTACCTTAACTATCGAAAAAGTAAGGAAAGGTTGGTTGTTTATCACGTGCATGACAACTATAACTAATCTATTAATAAATGTTGGAATTATATTTGAATCGATGATCAGTTGCATGAACCATTTCTGATGTGTACCCTTGGCTAGAGTTTCCCCAATCATTTCTTTTAATTAATTATTTTCTGCAGTTAATTTATTTAGTTAGCATTTAATCCAAAACCCCCCATACTTTGGACTCTAGAAGAAACGAATTATCCCCAGTCCCTGTGGATTCGACCCTACTCACCGCTATATACAAAATCTGTATTTTTCTCGAGTAGGTATTTATTATTGCACAGGTTCGGCACCTGTCAATTTTTGGCGCCGTTGCCGGGGACTGGTGTCAGATTAATTTGTTTCCTTTTGAGTTCATTTTGAGTTCATTTTTTATTTATTTTTTTTTTCTCTTATTTTTTTTGATATAGTTTATGGCTTCTAACACTCCGTATTTTGGTGGTGTATTGGATTTTATTTCCGGGGAAGGCGATGAGACTAGTTTCTTTTCTAAGTTTGCATATTCAGAGGCACTGAACTCTATTAGAGAAAGAATGGCTGCTGCAACCTGTAAAATTTGTTATGCCAGGGATCATTCAACCGGTATGTGCCCCGAATATCAAGAAAATCTGAGTGTCCCCCTCAATAATTATGGAGATTTTTCACCCTGGTCTCAAACGTGGTATGACCCTAATCCAAACGGGTATGATCAAGAATGGTGGGATAACTCCAGTTATGATTATACAACAGGGCCAATGAATTTTCAGCAGTATGAGTCTCCAGAATCATCATCTATGTCAGGTATGTCTCTTGAAGAAATAGTTGAATCATTAGCTACTAATACATATCAATTCCAACAGGAGACACGAATGAGAAATGAGATGATGAAGGATGCAATGAGTAATCTGGAAGATCAAATATGTCTATTGACATCCAGAATAAATCGATTGGTGGCTTCTCAAATTAAAGAATTGCCCTCGAAAACCATTGTTGATTTTGAAGAAAATAAGAGTGCAATTTGCTTGACTAGTGATGAGGAGATGCAAGAGTGTCAAAATGAGAGATCTACAGATGCAGTTGAAAAAGAAGCCGAAAATGAAGAAATGGAACCCCAACCGCAACTCATCCAAGTGAATGAATCCAGTGGACAATCTCCAAATGCGGTGACATCTTCTCCACTCCTTAATCAATATTTTCCTGACTCCTATTCTTCAACTCCTGTTACTGAAATTGATTTTATTATACCAGAAAATTTAAAATTTCATGACAGGAATAAGTTAAGAGTGGAGATGGCAAAATATCTGGAACCAATGAATGCGTGTGATGGAGGAGTGAGTGGAGAATGCAGATCATTGTTGACTTATTTGGCGCCCTCAACTAGTCCATGGAAGACCGTAGCTCGTGTGCTCAAAGATTACTCCATCTATGAAGGTTACCAGGATCACATTGAAGATGAAGCATTGAAGCGAGCTACAAGATTTTATCCTCCATGAACAAGACATAACAATGTCTAGCCAAAGACATTAAAGAAAGGCGCTTTTTGGGAGGCAACCCAAATATTGGTTTCATTATTTTTAGTTGTTCAATTCTTTCGTTCTGTTGTTTCTCATTTGGATAGTAGTTGGTCTTGATATTTTTCTCCATTGTGATTAGGAAGTGAAATCTTGGCGTGCCCACGCAGTGTTTAGGTCTCCTGAGATCAGAGGACGAACACCAATCTTGGCGTGCCCACGCGGTGTTTGGGTCTCTTGAGGTCAGTGGATGTTTTGTAATCTTGGCATGCCCACGCGGTGCTTGACGACCCAAAACATAAAAAAAAAAAAAAAAAAGTTTCAAAGATTTCACATTGAGAAAATTCAAAAATTCAAAACGCATTTTTCTTTTCTTCAAAAATTCAAATTTTGGAATTTCAAATTCAGGAAAAAATTTGAAAAAAAAAAAAAACATTGAGAAAAAAAACCCAAAAAGAAAAAAAAAATTAAGAATCCAAAGAAAAAAAAAACTATTTTTTTTTTCTCTTTTCTTTTTCTCTCTTTCTTTCTTCTTTTTCTTTCTTTCTTTCTTTCTTTCCTTCTCTTCTTCCCCGCTGCCCTGCTTTCCTTTTCTTTTATTTCTTCTTTCGGCTGCCCTCCATCCTCCGCACACCACCAAGCACGACAGCCCACACAGCGGCGAGCTCACTCCGCGCGTCTCCGCCACCACCACGCGAGCACCACCAGCTTGCCACCCTCTCGACCACCTCCAAGCTCCAAGTTTCCTGTCCTTTTGCGCGCTCAGCTGCTGACTAGCCGCCATCCACCACCGGCTACCCACTTGCCGCACGCCGCTGACCAGCTGCCATCGCCGCCGCCTCCGTTCCAAGCTTCATCCCCGCCACCTCCACTCACCAGCGCCTTTGACCACCGCCTGCCCACGCTCCACAGCCGCGGCCACCACCGCGCGCCACCTCCCTCTTCTCTCTCCCGCGGCCATCATCAGCTCCGCCTCAGCTCACGCCAACCTCCAGTAGCTCCATCGCCACCACCTCCTTGCCGCGCGTCACAACCTGCCCAAAATTGGCAGGTGGAGGTATTCCAATTTCACCTTGATTAGTATTTCTCTGGTCCTTAAATTACTGGATTTTGCACATTTTTTGTGGGTTTTGTGATGGCTGAAGCCAGTAAGTAATTTGGGCATTTTCTGGGTTTCATTATAAGGGTGGAATTACGTTTCTTTGCTGCTCCATTTGGGGGTATTTTCTGGTATTAATTACATTGTTGAGCATTGATTGGGTTTTATCTACTCAAGGCCTCTATTTTCATCTGTGGGGATCACATTTGAGTGGGCCATTTGATTTAGTTCTTCCCTATGCGTGCACCAGTGGTATTGGTTGTGGTGGTTTGCCTAAAATTTATTAATCTTATGCGATTGCCTACCTGATTGACTGCTGGGATTAAACTGTTGTCCGAACTCTGAACTGTGGTTGCTGGAATTGCCTGTTTGCTGGGACTCTTAAAATTCTTAAGGTTTGGTCACTTGAAGTGGGTAATTGAATGACCAATTTGTGACATTCGTTGAGTTTCACTTGCTCCAATTAGTTGAATTCATTGCTCTGTTGGGGTCCCTGTTGGTATCACTTGAGTTCTGCTTTGTTAGTTTCTGTATCGTGCCCCTTTATCTTATTTTGATTAAATTGGAGACCCAGTGCATTGGGTTATGTCCTGCAACTGATTTGCCTAGTCTGATAAAACTGTCATTTGTTTAGGCTCTTGGAGTACTATCTGGTGTTGTTTGTATCTCTTAGTGGATTCGGTTGGCTCTTTGATTTAATTTGTCCCTGTGCGTTTACCAGTGGTACTGGCGTTGGTAATTGTTTAACATTTGTTAATCCTGTGTTATTGGTTGACCAATTGATCGAGTTGTGACTACTGGGCATTTGTGATTGAATCGTTTCTGTCCAACCTGTGATTGAGTTGTTTTGGATAAAGCAGGAGGTCATTTAGGCATTTTCTGGGGGTACTTTTTGGACAGAATTGGGTTTAATTGCTGCCATAGTGGGGAGATTTTCTGCTATTTATTCATTTGTTGGCCGCTTGATTAATTTTTTCCCTGTGACTCACCAGTGGTACTGGTTGAGATCTTTTCCCTATCGTTGTTGCTGCTATTTGAAGATACTTGCTTATTTTAAAGTTTAAGTTCTTGTGGTTGAGTCGCTGCCGTTGAATTTAATTCTTTCCTGTCTGTGCACCAGTGGTACTGGTTGCAGTGTTGCTTTCCATTTCTTAATCCTCTGTGCCAGACTACCTATTTGATTCTTGAGTGTTGGTTCCTGAACTGTTGCTGGAGTTACCATTTTCTTGGGTCAATTGCTGATTTTGGCAGGTTGAATTGGGGAATGGACTGTCCAATTGGAGGCAGCTGTTACTATTTTGGGACCAATTGTGTCTATTTTGCTGTGATTTGTGTCTAATTGTGGGTAATTTGCTTGTTAAATTGGGAGGTGCCTATAACGCTTAAATTTGCTTAATGAAGTTAGTTGCCTCTGATTGCCTTGTTTAGGAGCATTTTATCCTTTTGGTTTCCTTTACTAAGCTATTTGGAGCACTTGCTGCATGATTGGACTGCCTTGATTCTGACTTTGACTACATTTGGACCACAGGGGCTCATTGATTGCATTTGTTATTAGTGTTCAGGTATTCGTATAACCTGTGGGTGATTGAATTGTGCCTATTGTTCATTGGGTTGGTTTTAAACAAAAAAATTGTTGTTACTTTGAAATTCCTGTTTCCATTATCTGTTGGCAATTGTAGTCCCTTGTGATTAGAGTGACATCTAAAGATCATGGTAAGGCCAAGATCCGCTTCTAGGTTTAGGACACCTAGACACTCGCAGCCTCCTCCTACCCCAGGGGCTGACGAATGGCACCAGCTCCAGATGCGAGTTGAACGACTAGCAACTCGGATGACCCACATTGACGTCAACCTGCATCACATGCGCAGAATTTGGCAGCATTTATGCCCCATGCAGGCCTTGATCCTCAATTTCCACCTGAACCGCCCCTGTTTTGATGACTTCAGGGAAGTACCGTTGCCCCTCTCTTTTCTTCTGTTGTTACATTATCACATTGAGGGCAATGTGTGACTTAGGTGTGGGGGGGTCAGTTTTGGGTGCTAGTATTTTTATTTTTAGTTTCTAAAGGTTTTTCCTTTATTTTTAGTTTGATATTTATCTCCTTTTTCGTTTATTTTCTTTTCTTTTTTTTTCCTAGTGGTTAGTCTTCATATGAATACCAAGTTTGATGCTGGATTGTTGTCTCTAATTCTGCTATTGCCAAGTTTATTAATAAAAGGTATCGAGTTGATGTGGTTGAGTTCAGGAACATCTCTTTGGTGAATATCAATAATTGCTTGACTTTTCTAATTTTTAGTTAACTTTTCTAGGCATAGGGAATGATTGTTGGCATTTTTCTTGTGAATTGGTCCAATTATTAATTTTAGTTCTCCATGTTTGGAAATTTGAGGCTGGCTGCTGTTATTTTTGTGTTATTTTTAGTTATTGTGCTATATGGTTATAAATAAGAGTTGACTGTACTCCGCTAGTGATTATTACTGAGTAACCGGGGATCTTCACCTAAAGTGTCGATTCTCGCGTCAAAAAGTAGTAGTTGCTATGAGTGCGTGGTCCCGTAGCGATTGGAGCTGAGTAACCGGGCTCCTCCATCTGGCAAATGTTGGAGTTCGCGTCAAAAGGCTCTAAGGGCTATAGACTAAGTCTTTTGTTACTCAAAAAAAAAAAATAAAAATAAAAAAAATAATAAAATAAAGATTGTGTTAGTATGTGAATAAGTCAGCTTGCCGGTTTGTGATCTTAATGTCGAGATTTTGGTTAATAGCTGGACCATTTGCTGATAAATGTGAGTAACCATTCCTTTTTCTTAGATTAGTTTGCTTTAAATTGGAGGAGTTGGTGGTTGGGAAGCTAACCGGGGTGATTTTTCTTGGATCTTAACTTGTGAAGCTTGATATATGTTTTTCTGGGTATCTTGGCAATACTGTAGTTGGAGCAATAGCCATTATTAAATTTCGGTGTTCAATTGTTGTTCTCATGCTTGAGGGCAAGCATGATTTAGGTGTGGGGGGAATTGATAGGGTGTTAATTGTTAGTAATTTTATTGTTAATTTCCCCTTTTATTCTTGCCAAATATTGTTTTAGTTATTAATATTTACTTATATTTGGTATTGGGACTTAATTTCAGGAACAAAGCAGAAAATTACCAAAAAGGAGAGACTTTTATGGGAAAATGGAGACTTCTAAGGACCTTGGACTCTTGAATTGGTGGGGACCACAAGCTAGTGAAAGGCATTTAGTCATTTGGGCCTTTCAAAGAAAGCAACGTAGAGAGACTTGGACCAAGGAAGTAATTTGGAGGCTTTGTCCACATGTGTGGGGACCACAGGAAATAGCTTTTAGGCTTCTTTCTTTTGGCTTTTTAAGGGACAACGTACAGAAGCAAAAGACATCTAGGGCTTTAGTTTTAGTTTTTTAGTTTAGTTCTAGTTTCCTTTCTTTGGACTGGCCTCTGACACACGCCAGGTGTTCGACAATATCCCCCAACGGGGAGATTTTCTCATGAGGCGTGGTTAAGCTTTTCTAGTTAAGGGGACAACTGAAGATTTGGTTCAACAATTACTGTGAGATCTAATTTATTTTAATTGCTTCCTTAATTTATTGGTATTTATATGTTTCCTGCTTTTAATTGCTATAGCTCGTGTGAGTGATTGAATAGATGCGCAATATTTAATTATTCACATAGGTTATTTTGCTAAATAGGGATAATTGAATCCGTAATTGTTCGTTATCTTTATCTCAGTAGCAACTGGCGTAATTGGGTTTATGTCAGAGGAGCATACGATCTAACTTAAACAAACCCTCGTAGCGTGTTTGTTAGTTAGGATTGGGCCTTTCTAATTATTAATGCAATCTAGAAATTAAATCCTACGGTCGTACCTAGGGTTGTTTTTGGGTTAGAGAAATAGTTAACGGTCGTACCTTAACTATCGAAAAAGTAAGGAAAGGTTGGTTGTTTATCGCGTTCATGACAACTATAACTAATCTATTAATAAATGTTGGAATTATATTTGAATCGATGATCAGTTGCATGAACCATTTCTGATGTGTACCCTTGGCTAGAGTTTCCCCAATCATTTCTTTTAATTAATTATTTTCTGCAGTTAATTTATTTAGTTAGCATTTAATCCAAAACCCCCCATACTTTGGACTCTAGAAGAAACGAATTATCCCCAGTCCCTGTGGATTCGACCCTACTCACCGCTATATACAAAATCTGTATTTTTCTCGAGTAGGTATTTATTATTGCACAGGTTCGGCACCTGTCAATTTTTGGCGCCGTTGCCGGGGACTGGTGTCAGATTAATTTGTTTCCTTTTGAGTTCATTTTGAGTTCATTTTTTATTTATTTTTTTTTTCTCTTATTTTTTTTGATATAGTTTATGGCTTCTAACACTCCGTATTTTGGTGGTGTATTGGATTTTATTTCCGGGGAAGGCGATGAGACTAGTTTCTTTTCTAAGTTTGCATATTCAGAGGCACTGAACTCTATTAGAGAAAGAATGGCTGCTGCAACCTGTAAAATTTGTTATGCCAGGGATCATTCAACCGGTATGTGCCCCGAATATCAAGAAAATCTGAGTGTCCCCCTCAATAATTATGGAGATTTTTCACCCTGGTCTCAAACGTGGTATGACCCTAATCCAAACGGGTATGATCAAGAATGGTGGGATAACTCCAGTTATGATTATACAACAGGGCCAATGAATTTTCAGCAGTATGAGTCTCCAGAATCATCATCTATGTCAGGTATGTCTCTTGAAGAAATAGTTGAATCATTAGCTACTAATACATATCAATTCCAACAGGAGACACGAATGAGAAATGAGATGATGAAGGATGCAATGAGTAATCTGGAAGATCAAATATGTCTATTGACATCCAGAATAAATCGATTGGTGGCTTCTCAAATTGAAGAATTGCCCTCGAAAACCATTGTTGATTTTGAAGAAAATAAGAGTGCAATTTGCTTGACTAGTAATGAGGAGATGCAAGAGTGTCAAAATGAGAGATCTACAGATGCAGTTGAAAAAGAAGCCGAAAATGAAGAAATGGAACCCCAACCGCAACTCATCCAAGTGAATGAATCCAGTGGACAATCTCCAAATGCGGTGACATCTTCTCCACTCCTTAATCAATATTTTCCTGACTCCTATTCTTCAACTCCTGTTACTGAAATTGATTTTATTATACCAGAAAATTTAAAATTTCATGACAGGAATAAGTTAAGAGTGGAGATGGCAAAATATCTGGAACCAATGAATGCGTGTGATGGAGGAGTGAGTGGAGAATGCAGATCATTGTTGACTTATTTGGCGCCCTCAACTAGTCCATGGAAGACCGTAGCTCGTGTGCTCAAAGATTACTCCATCTATGAAGGTTACCAGGATCACATTGAAGATGAAGCATTGAAGCGAGCTACAAGATTTTATCCTCCATGAACAAGACATAACAATGTCTAGCCAAAGACATTAAAGAAAGGCGCTTTTTGGGAGGCAACCCAAATATTGGTTTCATTATTTTTAGTTGTTCAATTCTTTCGTTCTGTTGTTTCTCATTTGGATAGTAGTTGGTCTTGATATTTTTCTCCATTGTGATTAGGAAGTGAAATCTTGGCGTGCCCACGCAGTGTTTAGGTCTCCTGAGATCAGAGGACGAACACCAATCTTGGCGTGCCCACGCGGTGTTTGGGTCTCTTGAGGTCAGTGGATGTTTTGTAATCTTGGCATGCCCACGCGGTGCTTGACGACCCAAAACATAAAAAAAAAAAAAAAAAAAAGTTTCAAAATTTCACATTGAGAAAATTCAAAAATTCAAAAGGCATTTTTCTTTTTCTTCAAAAATTCAAATTTTGGAATTTCAAATTCAGGAAAAAATTTGAAAAAAAAAAAAAAAACATTGAGAAAAAAAACCCAAAAAGAAAAAAAAAATTAAGAATCCAAAGAAAAAAAAAACTATTTTTTTTTTCTCTTTTCTTTTTCTCTCTTTCTTTCTTCTTTTTCTTTCTTTCTTTCTTTCTTTCCTTCTCTTCTTCCCCGCTGCCCTGCTTTCCTTTTCTTTTATTTCTTCTTTCGGCTGCCCTCCATCCTCCGCACACCACCAAGCACGACAGCCCACACAGCGGCGAGCTCACTCCGCGCGTCTCCGCCACCACCACGCGAGCACCACCAGCTTGCCACCCTCTCGACCACCTCCAAGCTCCAAGTTTCCTGTCCTTTTGCGCGCTCAGCTGCTGACTAGCCGCCATCCACCACCGGCTACCCACTTGCCGCACGCCGCTGACCAGCTGCCATCGCCGCCGCCTCCGTTCCAAGCTTCATCCCCGCCACCTCCACTCACCAGCGCCTTTGACCACCGCCTGCCCACGCTCCACAGCCGCGGCCACCACCGCGCGCCACCTCCCTCTTCTCTCTCCCGCGGCCATCATCAGCTCCGCCTCAGCTCACGCCAACCTCCAGTAGCTCCATCGCCACCACCTCCTTGCCGCGCGTCACAACCTGCCCAAAATTGGCAGGTGGAGGTATTCCAATTTCACCTTGATTAGTATTTCTCTGGTCCTTAAATTACTGGATTTTGCACATTTTTTGTGGGTTTTGTGATGGCTGAAGCCAGTAAGTAATTTGGGCATTTTCTGGGTTTCATTATAAGGGTGGAATTACGTTTCTTTGCTGCTCCATTTGGGGGTATTTTCTGGTATTAATTACATTGTTGAGCATTGATTGGGTTTTATCTACTCAAGGCCTCTATTTTCATCTGTGGGGATCACATTTGAGTGGGCCATTTGATTTAGTTCTTCCCTATGCGTGCACCAGTGGTATTGGTTGTGGTGGTTTGCCTAAAATTTATTAATCTTATGCGATTGCCTACCTGATTGACTGCTGGGATTAAACTGTTGTCCGAACTCTGAACTGTGGTTGCTGGAATTGCCTGTTTGCTGGGACTCTTAAAATTCTTAAGGTTTGGTCACTTGAAGTGGGTAATTGAATGACCAATTTGTGACATTCGTTGAGTTTCACTTGCTCCAATTAGTTGAATTCATTGCTCTGTTGGGGTCCCTGTTGGTATCACTTGAGTTCTGCTTTGTTAGTTTCTGTATCGTGCCCCTTTATCTTATTTTGATTAAATTGGAGACCCAGTGCATTGGGTTATGTCCTGCAACTGATTTGCCTAGTCTGATAAAACTGTCATTTGTTTAGGCTCTTGGAGTACTATCTGGTGTTGTTTGTATCTCTTAGTGGATTCGGTTGGCTCTTTGATTTAATTTGTCCCTGTGCGTTTACCAGTGGTACTGGCGTTGGTAATTGTTTAACATTTGTTAATCCTGTGTTATTGGTTGACCAATTGATCGAGTTGTGACTACTGGGCATTTGTGATTGAATCGTTTCTGTCCAACCTGTGATTGAGTTGTTTTGGATAAAGCAGGAGGTCATTTAGGCATTTTCTGGGGGTACTTTTTGGACAGAATTGGGTTTAATTGCTGCCATAGTGGGGAGATTTTCTGCTATTTATTCATTTGTTGGCCGCTTGATTAATTTTTTCCCTGTGACTCACCAGTGGTACTGGTTGAGATCTTTTCCCTATCGTTGTTGCTGCTATTTGAAGATACTTGCTTATTTTAAAGTTTAAGTTCTTGTGATTGAGTCGCTGCCGTTGAATTTAATTCTTTCCTGTCTGTGCACCAGTGGTACTGGTTGCAGTGTTGCTTTCCATTTCTTAATCCTCTGTGCCAGACTACCTATTTGATTCTTGAGTGTTGGTTCCTGAACTGTTGCTGGAGTTACCATTTTCTTGGGTCAATTGCTGATTTTGGCAGGTTGAATTGGGGAATGGACTGTCCAATTGGAGGCAGCTGTTACTATTTTGGGACCAATTGTGTCTATTTTGCTGTGATTTGTGTCTAATTGTGGGTAATTTGCTTGTTAAATTGGGAGGTGCCTATAACGCTTAAATTTGCTTATTGAAGTTAGTTGCCTCTGATTGCCTTGTTTAGGAGCATTTTATCCTTTTGGTTTCCTTTACTAAGCTATTTGGAGCACTTGCTGCATGATTGGACTGCCTTGATTCTGAATTTGACTACATTTGGACCACAGGGGCTCATTGATTGCATTTGTTATTAGTGTTCAGGTATTCGTATAACCTGTGGGTGATTGAATTGTGCCTATTGTTCATTGGGTTGGTTTTAAACAAAAAAATTGTTATTACTTTGAAATTCCTGTTTCCATTATCTGTTGGCAATTGTAGTCCCTTGTGATTAGAGTGACATCTAAAGATCATGGTAAGGCCAAGATCCGCTTCTAGGTTTAGGACACCTAGACACTCGCAGCCTCCTCCTACCCCAGGGGCTGACGAATGGCACCAGCTCCAGATGCGAGTTGAACGACTAGCAACTCGGATGACCCACATTGACGTCAACCTGCATCACATGCGCAGAATTTGGCAGCATTTATGCCCCATGCAGGCCTTGATCCTCAATTTCCACCTGAACCGCCCCTGTTTTGATGACTTCAGGGAAGTACCGTTGCCCCTCTCTTTTCTTCTGTTGTTACATTATCACATTGAGGGCAATGTGTGACTTAGGTGTGGGGGGGTCAGTTTTGGGTGCTAGTATTTTTATTTTTAGTTTCTAAAGGTTTTTCCTTTATTTTTAGTTTGATATTTATCTCCTTTTTCGTTTATTTTCTTTTCTTTTTTTTTCCTAGTGGTTAGTCTTCATATGAATACCAAGTTTGATGCTGGATTGTTGTCTCTAATTCTGCTATTGCCAAGTTTATTAATAAAAGGTATCGAGTTGATGTGGTTGAGTTCAGGAACATCTCTTTGGTGAATATCAATAATTGCTTGACTTTTCTAATTTTTAGTTAACTTTTCTAGGCATAGGGAATGATTGTTGGCATTTTTCTTGTGAATTGGTCCAATTATTAATTTTAGTTCTCCATGTTTGGAAATTTGAGGCTGGCTGCTGTTATTTTTGTGTTATTTTTAGTTATTGTGCTATATGGTTATAAATAAGAGTTGACTGTACTCCGCTAGTGATTATTACTGAGTAACCGGGGATCTTCACCTAAAGTGTCGATTCTCGCGTCAAAAAGTAGTAGTTGCTATGAGTGCGTGGTCCCGTAGCGATTGGAGCTGAGTAACCGGGCTCCTCCATCTGGCAAATGTTGGAGTTCGCGTCAAAAGGCTCTAAGGGCTATAGACTAAGTCTTTTGTTACTCAAAAAAAAAAAATAAAAATAAAAAAAATAATAAAATAAAGATTGTGTTAGTATGTGAATAAGTCAGCTTGCCGGTTTGTGATCTTAATGTCGAGATTTTGGTTAATAGCTGGACCATTTGCTGATAAATGTGAGTAACCATTCCTTTTTCTTAGATTAGTTTGCTTTAAATTGGAGGAGTTGGTGGTTGGGAAGCTAACCGGGGTGATTTTTCTTGGATCTTAACTTGTGAAGCTTGATATATGTTTTTCTGGGTATCTTGGCAATACTGTAGTTGGAGCAATAGCCATTATTAAATTTCGGTGTTCAATTGTTGTTCTCATGCTTGAGGGCAAGCATGATTTAGGTGTGGGGGGAATTGATAGGGTGTTAATTGTTAGTAATTTTATTGTTAATTTCCCCTTTTATTCTTGCCAAATATTGTTTTAGTTATTAATATTTACTTATATTTGGTATTGGGACTTAATTTCAGGAACAAAGCAGAAAATTACCAAAAAGGAGAGACTTTTATGGGAAAATGGAGACTTCTAAGGACCTTGGACTCTTGAATTGGTGGGGACCACAAGCTAGTGAAAGGCATTTAGTCATTTGGGCCTTTCAAAGAAAGCAACGTAGAGAGACTTGGACCAAGGAAGTAATTTGGAGGCTTTGTCCACATGTGTGGGGACCACAGGAAATAGCTTTTAGGCTTCTTTCTTTTGGCTTTTTAAGGGACAACGTACAGAAGCAAAAGACATCTAGGGCTTTAGTTTTAGTTTTTTAGTTTAGTTCTAGTTTCCTTTCTTTGGACTGGCCTCTGACACACGCCAGGTGTTCGACAATATCCCCCAACGGGGAGATTTTCTCATGAGGCGTGGTTAAGCTTTTCTAGTCAAGGGGACAACTGACGATTTGGTTCGACAATTACTGTGAGATCGAATTTATTTTAATTGCTTCCTTAATTTATTGGTATTTATATGTTTCCTGCTTTTAATTGCTATGGCCTTGTGTATGATTGATTAGTGCGCAATAATTAATTATTCATATAGGCTATTTTTGCTAAATAGGGGTAATTGAATCCGTAATTGTTCGTTATCTCTACCTCAGTAGCAACTGGCGTAATTGGGTTTATGTCAGGGGAGCATATGATCTAATTTAAACAAACCCTCGTAGCGTGTTTGTTGGTTAGGATTGGGCCTTTCTAATTATTAATGCAATCTAGAAATTAAATCCTACGGTCGTACCTAGGGTTATTTTTGGGTTAGAGAAATAGCTAACGGTCGTACCTTAGCTATCGAGAAATTAAGGAAGGGTTGGTTGTTTATCGCGTGCATGACAACTATAACTAATCTATTGCTAAATGTTGGAATTATTTCTGCATCAATGATCAGTGCATGAACCATTTCTGATGTGTACCCTTGGCTAGAGTTTCCCCAATCATTTCTTTTAATTAATTATTTTCTGCAGTTAATTTATTTAGTTAGCATTTAATCCAAAACCCCCCATACTTTGGACTCTAGAAGAAACGAATTATCCCCAGTCCCTGTGGATTCGACCCTACTCACCGCTATATACAAAATCTGTATTTTTCTCGAGTAGGTATTTATTATTGCACAGGTTCGGCACCTGTCACTATGTAAAGGTAATTAAACTAAACTATTTTTGATCGAAATACCGGATTTGTCTGGTTTTTCTCCCATTGAGAGGTGGAGGAGGTTTGACCGGAAGAGTTCTAGAGAAAAAAAGATAGAAAATGAGTTATAGGGAGGGAAGGAGGAGGCAGGCCTTTTATGGGTTTTTAACTTGTATGAGAATTTCCTGAACTTTTACTGTGAAATATGTAATGGTAATAACACATGGACTAAGAAACCAAAGCAATTGAATGTATAATCTTAACAATTCCACTAGTTTTCTAATTTGGAAAAGCAAGGAAAAAATTGAGTCCATATCCACTAAGTGCAAGAACGAAAAACAGACTTATTCATTTTGTACTTGAAGGTAAATGTGCATAATATTTTGATCTTAACATGTATCCAATCTTATAAGTGGAGTTAACATCATTATCTCAACGACATTGGACCGAGAGAGGAATTTTGGTTTAAAAACAATGACGAACGGGCCCGGGGAGGTGGGGAGGGACAAGATGAATGCCCTGGAATGAGCATAAGAGGAGCGGAGTATCAACATGGAGGGGTGGAGTATTATCAATAAAAGGAAAATAGAGAAGAATGAACGACGAGGAGGAGAGAGGCAACTAGAAGGAAAAGTTTGAAGTAACAATTGTTATGGTAATAAAACTAGTTTTACCTGATATGACAGGTAAAAACATTTTTAATGATTATTTGATTATTTGTTGGACTGGTCACCTAAATAAAATAATAACTAAATATTTGATTAGTAAGTTTCGCATTAAAAATAGTAAGTTAACCCGATAAATTAGTGACTTTTATGTCTCAAAAAGTAAATCGAAATAAATATGAAACTTACTTTTTTTTTGAAATAAATTCCTACTCTATATTTAAAACTTACTTTTTGGAGAGTAAGTTAAGTTCAAGTTATAGTAAGTTATAGATAATAGTAAATCTTATTGATAGAATAGTAAATTTGATTAATGGTCAAAACTTACTAGTTTGTGGCATAAATTTACTATTTTACTTAAAAAAACTTATATGAAACAAGTATTAAGAAGTTTATTTGAAATAATGCCAAGATTTTTTATTAATGATTGAAACTTAGTATTATAGTTAGTAATTACTCATAACGTAAATGTATGATACATGATTGTCTGTATCATTTATAAATGTTATGTGATTTAAATATTTTAAATATACTATGAAAACTATTTCTTTCAGATGACTTTATAAAATATGTAAGAATAATTTTTCATATTACAAATTCTGAATTATTTTTGAATTTGTGAAAGGTTAGAAAGTTTGGATGACAATAACAACAAATCTTTCGAGTTATATATAGAATATCACTTATCTATAAATCACAATTTTCATATATTAATACCTATGAATTTAATAAAATGGTAAAGTTTTGATAAATTTATTTTCTGGGTCACAAGTATAAAAGTTAAAATTGTATTAATGTAGCATAATATTCAAAAATTATAATAAATTTACCCATATATTAAGTTCTGAGACTTTCAAATATATTTTGTATCATTTTCATTATGGATTTGTATGCATATTATTTTTATCAAACTTATTTTTTTATTGGCAAATGGTATGTAAATTATTATAACCAAAATTTTTAGGTGAATGGTATGTAAACTGCTAAAATTGTCAATTCATATATGACTAAATCTTACTGCTTATGACATATATTACTCTGATAGACTAAAAAATTACCGTAATCAAGTGTACGTTGATTGTTGATTCGAAATTTGCACCATTGTCCCTATTTCCGTTATTACTAGTACAAGTTTTTCTAATCAAAGTAAAACAAAATCAAATATCTTTTCCTTTTGTATGCAGTAGTTATGTTTAGTAAAAAATTATTAATCCATTTTTACATTACATAATTTCTAATGAAATTAGTAACATTTTCTAAATAATTGGAATAATTTGTAAAATATGTTATTTTTTTTTCCAATATAATCGAAAGAAGTTTGCACTATTAAAACACAAATGGAAAGAAAGGACGATGGCATAAGTATAAATGTGAACAACTACATACGTATCACACCATGAGTTTAGGTATGATTTGTTTAAAACATTAGTAATTTATCGATATACAATGACAAATGGAAATACAATTTAGCATATACTAATTATCCGTTAACAGAATTTGTAGTCTGAACACAATCAATTTAGCTCATATTTCATTCGTTTAGTTATCATTTATTTTGTTACTTAGGTTGAATATTTACATTTGAATAGAGTATTGCTATTAGAACTTCAATTATTCTTAATGACACTAATTTTGTACTGATAAAAGTTGGTCTAGACAATTAAGTGTCAATGACAACAATTGCTAAAATATAGTTTTTTAAATTTTTTTGAAAAATGACAATCTATGTCCCAAAAAATTACACCTTTATTTTTTGAAAGTATCAATTTGTTAATTCAATTCAAAATAATTTTATAATAAAAAATGTTACTCCTCAAACTAGTTGCTTAATTTGCATCTATGTGTGTACTAGTGTCGGATGAATAACTAAAATAGGAAATTTCAGTAATATAATAAGCAGTAAAAAGGAACTAGTTGATACGGGAGACTCTTCCACTGCGTGTGAAAAATAGGAAGTAAGAGCAGCATCAAGTTTTGCCTCTGTTATGGAACTAAGTGTTGATACAGTTATCAAATATAATGCCAATGATATGGAGGACATAGATTCAAGCCTCGGCGATAACACAGCTAAGAAAAGGAAACTCAATAAAAAGTCAGAGTTCGTAAATTATTTGCAAGTAGTAGATTTGTTATCCATTGGACAATCGTTGCTTATGAATACCCATGCAGCTTGTAACAAGAAAGCCAATAAATATGTTAGAAATGCATATACTTCACTAGGATAGCAAAATAAAAGAAAAAGGTTAGATATTCCATATACATATTTCAGTTACCTACACAAATATTCCTAAGTGATATAGTTTATATGGTAGAATATATTCTTTATTCTCAAGTTTTAAAATCTTGGCATTTTTTCTCAATGGACAGCAAAAACAGAGAATATCAGCACATGCTATCCAGTTGGAGAATGACAAGGTATACAATATGGTTGTTTCATGTCAAATGAAATATATAACATATTACATATTTATGATACATGTTTGAAATAATTTTTGCATTTCATATGATTTATTAAACAGCTTGCAGGGCAAGAAAGAATGTTAGGTGAAGAGTATCTATTGCAACAGTTTCCCAATGATAAAGCTCGAATCCTGGACTACATATTTAACGAGAAATATAATCAGCAGTAATAATTTAATGGCAATAATGAATTTTTCATAACAACTATCTTTGCATTATCATTATTATTCATTGTAGACTCAATTAACAATTATTTGCAGCACACCAATTGTGCGTATTGGACAGGCGTTTGCCTCAAGAAGTCATCTGGCATGCTTGAAACCGAGAACCTGGCTTACTGAAAGTGTGAGATTTTCACTGCTTAAAAAACTGATTTTTGATGGTAGATATACTATCCACCATGTGTTGATTGTAAGGTGTTAAGGTGGATTGTAATGTGCTTGCAGCCAATCAATCTTGTTGCAAACATGCTTCGGATGGACATTGAGAAGGAGCATCAAGATCAAACATATAACACTTGGTACATGCCAACTTTCTTCACGGTAGGTCGACATATCATTAAAGGATTATGTTTGTTGTTAATTCATATGTTTTTTGATAATTTTGTAATTTCGATAAAATTGTGCAGTGCGAATTACAAAAAGCCGAACTTGACCTTACAGCTACTTCGAAATATCTTGATGCTGATAGATATGGAGGAAACATAGAGATGTGTGAGAAGGTTTATTAAATAATGTACAAAATTTATGCATTTTTCTTGGTATATAAATATACTTTTTATTAAGTTATTATCTTCTTGAACTATACATGTTCTTGCAGATATTTGTGCCAATAAATGAAGATAATCAACATTGGTATTGCACACAAGTTGACTTTGTAAAAAAGAAGGTGTACATATTGGATTCGTTATCTAATTCAACAAAGCAGCGAGGTGTTATGGTTAGGAAGTTAGTAAGTATCCTTTTTAAGTTGTGTAGCAAATAATGATATGAACATTTTGTATTACAATAAGGATTTTATTTTTCGATAATAGGTGCAAGTTCTTGATACTGTGCTACAACACAAATTTGGGGATAAGTACAAGTTTCAGGCATCGTCATTTGAATTTGACGAATCTCCTAACATTCCTAAACAGTCAAACAGGTAATTTTCGTTAATTTTGCTATTTTTCATGCAAACATTTTGGAATCTCATCTTTTATTTATCGTGGTGATTGATTTACATGCAGTGATGATTGTGGTGTGTATGTTATTAATTTCATGAAGGTGTCTGAAGTAGAACGAATGAGTTCAATCAGGGTATATTTTAAATTTATGAAGTTTTTTTTTTGTAGTGAATAATTTTAGATGTCATTGTAACTGTTATCTTCACTTGCATGGTTAACTCACTAATTCTATTATGGTGTCATGAACTTTCAGTTTCAATCAGAGGCTGAACGTTTTAACATTGCAATGGAATTGGTCCTACACCCTAAGAACGCGTGCGGATTTCTTCCACAAGATCATTTGTAGAGAAGATGAAAAATATAAGTATTCATGGTTGGGAAAAATTCTGATTTATGTTTGCTATTTCTAGCTGAATAACAAGTACTCAATAAGGCAGATGATGTGTGCGAGTCTTGTTGTCACTTAATTTTATGGTCCCTTAATTTTGTTGTGTAGGCAAAGTTGCCAAGGACTTCAGTCAAAGTACCACTACTTGGTAGTAAGCTCAAAATGCTCCTTTTAGTTTTGTCTGACAAATTTCACATGCTTTTGTAATCAATAGTACGAGAAAAAAGAATCATCCAACAAGTTATATTCGTCCATCTTCAGTAATTTTTTGGTTTTTTAAGTGATC